>NC_134551.1:50889113-51214744 GCF_025594145.1 Primulina tabacum
ATTCATCTGAGAGCAAATGGAAAAGAACATGATGAGACAGTCGAGACAGTCGAGAGGCTATTATACCCAAAAAAAAAGGAAAAAAATTGCCCTTCAATGATAACCTGGATATATCCTTTGCATATAAAAGTTAATCGAAACCCCTTCCTTGGCTGAATGAAGCTCCTTCTTCGAGAACTTAACTTCTTCCATGAAGTGGGGTGTTAGGACACTGTAATTAAAGTGGATCAACAAGGTGATGACAACACATTTTGTACATTGATAGATAGTCAATGTTATATGGGATGATGGACTTTTTAATCAAATTGGCAGAGAAGCTGTGAAAGTTTGATTTGAAAAAGAGTCTTACGAGTTTGAGATGATTAAATTATATTGCTTTACTTAATCAAAATATAGCAGAAATGATAGGAACCAAGGAAAATGCAGGAGGAGGATAAAAAAAGAGAACACACCTGAATGACAACATACTGCGCACTTTTGGAGCTTTAGGCATATCCATGAAGAGAGAAGTAGCAAAAAATGAAATCCGTCTACGAGCTTCCAAGTTTGAAGGTATATACATAGCTTTGTCTTTGACAGTAAGCAACAAATGAAAACGCTTAATCTGTCATAAAAAATTGGGCAGATACATTTGATATTTCATTTGGTGTGTATTTGTACACTTGGCTCTACAGCTCGTTATTTCATTTGGTGTCTACTTGTACACTTGCTCTAGAGATATATTGTGTAACACAATATCAATATGAAACCAACTCTTCATAACACAAAATAGGGACCAAATAAAGGTACCTTTTCTATCAAAGGATCAGAATCTGGCAATGGGAAATGAATGGAGTGACTCGATGCAAATAATTCTGGCTCAAAGTGGCTAAAGAATTCGGTTTCGTCTCCTTCTAGTTGTTGATAAGCGTGGAGCAGATCCAGCGTTCTAATGCATAAATATTGAATGTAGTACTTAAATCAAATAAAGCAGAGATGGTAAAGATACTGAAAAAATCTCTGAACCTTATGCTTAACATTGACCTACACCAACCTGGAACCATTTACCAACAAATCATCAGTTACAAGCTCAAAGATATCTTGAAGCACCTTCACAACTTTGTAATGATGATCTTCATTACCATCAACCTTAGTAAAAGTATCATGTTAGTAACACCTAAATATAGAGGTTCATGACCTAAGACAAACTTTTACTTCAACAAATATATTGGAACTTGCTTATGAAAAATTACCAGAAGCTCGACCAAGTCAATACATTTAGCGTATAAATCTTGCACTTTACTTATGTGTAGGTCCTCAAGGAGAGATGACTTTGCAATACTTTCCTCAAATTCATCAATTATACCCGATATTATTCTGAAAAGAGAATAAATTGCTCTAAAACATCAGTAGAGGAATAAAGATGAGACTGTAACCTATGGGTTGTGAATTACAACAAACAAAGATGAAATTTCTCGCTCTGTTCTTGATAGGTCCAGTTTCTTCTAAATTACTATATGCAACTAATAAAAAAATTGTCTACCTTCTCTCTAGGTCACCCACCACAAGGATATCCAATATGTACTTAAGTGATTCATAACATTCAATCACAACCAAGTACATGTAGTTATCCTTTCTAATCCTTTTCAAGAGAGTGTCGTATTTTCCCACAAAATCTCTGGCAATGCTAAGTGCTGTGGATAACTGCAATCAGAAGGAAGAGACAATGATATTCTAAGCATCATTTTCATCTTACACAAAGGAGTTTGAACCCAAATGATATACCTTATTAGCTAAGAGGAAAACAGGCCAATAGACCCGGCCTGAATATAACTCGGAAGACATGGGTATTATCATCAAATCCATTTCCCTGTTCGGATTGTCGAATATTAAACATTACTAAAATCAAACTCAAGAAATATTGATTACGAAAAATTATAATAAGACATTGAAAGGCACAATCAACCTGTTGCTTATTAGATCCTCGTCACGAAAGCTACTTATAATTTGGTTCCATACAAGAACAAACTTTATAACTCCACCTTTCTTGTTCTCTAAATCCTGAAATTAGCTTGGTTAAGAAAGCAGCAATAATTTACAAAAATCAAAAAGTTCATTTTGTAGTACAATTTCTAGAAAAAGACCTTCAGAAATCCAGGGTGGCAGAGCCAATCTGTGATCCATTCTTTATTATCTTTTGACTGCGGTGGAATAAGGCTGGCATTGAATGCAGAAGCCAAAGTGTCAAATTTACTTCGCAACATCCCCTGAGTACGAATCTGGTTGGAAACAAAATTATTGAGAAAAAGATTATCTCTACTTCATGAAAGAGAAGATATGAGAATAAAAATGGAAGATGGCTTACTTCACCAAGATGGTGCAGAATTCCATAAACTCCACCAAAGACAGAACAATAGATAGAATACCATATTTGCGCATCCATGAAGTATACCTACATAAAAATGAAGGAAAAATCACTTGAAAAGTGCATTGGCATGTTGTAAATTGACTTTAATCAGGGGAAGTATATTGCATCTTAACATGCTCCAACATTCTGGTATGACTTTAGGCACTCACAAGGATAATGGGAGACCAAATAGCTGCAATTGCGCAGGCATTGCTCTTGACTGAATGATAAACCAACATCAGATGATCTATAAAATGAAATTGCAAATTTTCAAATTTATTGTCCAGATGATCTCAGTGGCTACCTTTAGGGAAAAGCTCGTGCCAGTCATAGTTTTTAATCCCAATTCTCATGATCTGTCTTGTTGGCGATATTAGTGGTTTGATCTGCATATTCCAAATACACAAATTTACAGGTGCCTTCATGAGTTTTTTTAACATCGTCATTAGAATACAGCCAACATCCCATAACAAGAATTCTGTAAGCAGTAGTTTCAACTTCCCATCAAAAGAATTAAGTTCGTAAAATATATTTTCATTCGTATCAAGGACGTTGTCAATTTGACTGTCAGTGCCATTTTAAAATATCTAACAAAAGAGGTACTTAGTTCTTCCATTCAAATATTTTCTCGCAGAAACTTGTCTTGTAAGTTTGATTTCACAACTCTGCAATTGACACGAAGCATAATAGTGATCTTTGGTTCAAGATACGCACAAATTAAACTACTATGTTATTCTTGGTATACCCCAGATTGATGTGGATACCGGATAAGAATGTGTAAACTACTCACCTCAAATGTATAGCTGAATGAAAATTTGCTTAGCAATAAAAGCATCCAAAACAATGTGTACCTGAAGCAACACCAAAATTTATCCCTGTCAGAAAAGACATCATAGGCAAACCAAATAAACAAAAATTGAAGAAAACGAATAGTGCAGAGATTTTGGAAATACTTCAGGAGGGATACTTGGCTCTCCTGCATTCCTCTTCCAATATATAACCTAGGCTACAAATTCGGAGTATTTGCAAAAAGTGAAAGAAGACACATGTACTAAAGTAAGAATCACATGATAATATTTATATTAGCAAACTGAAAGAAAAAGTGGAAACAATGATCAAAATACTACCAATAAAATTATTAAGAAACAAAAAAATTTGACAAAGGAAATCTTTAGACATTTGTGTTTCTCGATGGTGAGTTCTATCTAATATAATACATGGTATAAAAAAAATAAATTATTAAAACTCTCTCTTCTGTATCCATGTACATTTAATATATCTAGTTCTCAGAAGCAGGATCGGAAGCTGAAGCACTTTTATTTGGGAATGGATCATTTAAAATAGTAATTATTAAACATCTCAACTAAAGTTTCAATTTCCTTGGAAACTAAGAAACAATTTTCCCTAGCTTCTCACCCGTGTCCACCAAGACAGCATAGTACACATTTGAGTATTGGATGTCTCGATATATTTTCCAACCGCAGGCACAAGGAAAAGAACCATATTGACTGCATTACTGGTCAAGTAAAATGCAACTGCTATCATGTACGAAGAATAGCACCACTCTCCCAGCCAGCTTCCATTCCGTGTAGAGTAACATGTATATTTTCCTCTAGATTTCGCATAAAATATTGGAAGAATGATGGTCCACATCATTGCCATTACCATCTTCAGCACATCTTTTCTACGATGAGCAGTGTCCATAGTTCTTCTAGCTTTCCATGTGAAAACGATGTCAAAAATAGCTGCAAAATCAGTTATTTTTTTTCAAATTGCTTTCGCATAAGTTTAATATATGCTAATGTAATACCTGGAATTCTATAGTTTTGACTTGAATTAGATTTTAAGAAAGAGATGAGAGGTTCAAGTATCACTTCAATTGAATGAGTCTCCCTGGCACATATAAAACATTGATGCGCACCTTGAATGAGCTTAAGAACTGCTGATGTAATGAATATGCTCATAACATCCTCCAGTATTGATGCATCAAATAGTTGTATAGGAGATTCCAAATCATGACAAGCCATAATTATCATTGCCTAAACAAAATAAAAAAGTAAAAATTTGGTTCTGCATATTTTACCAAGAAAAAAAGCACAAGTAGTGGAGCCACAAAAATATACCTGGAGGGATAAAATAAGAAAGCTCCACATTCTATCAAAGCTTCTGAAAATCTGCCAAAAAGAACGTATTTCTGCAAAATTTGTCTTCCCTAGCCATATTGGCCGCCGAGTCTCATCTGCAGTGGTTGGAGAATTGCCCTAGCATAACATGTTTGTAGAAAAAAAATTAATGAAAATTTTACGTCTTTGTCTACATATTGTTTGGCCCTGGTCGAAAATGATAAGCCACTCAGATGCACAACCAGAAGAGGGAAGACGAGTGAAATTATGAGAACTACTTCCCAAAGCTGAATTCTCTAATATTACATGTGATGTAATGATATGGAAATGTGATTTGAGAAGCAAGCTTACTCCCATTTCATCATCTTCATTGTTTTCTCTTCTGGCTTCCTCACGGATCTCATTTGGTGCTCGGGATTTCTTGGGCTTGTCATTTTTTAAAGGGTCTACACAAAAGAAATCATGGTCCAGGCGCATGGGCCAACCTATCCCAAAGCAATCTGGAGACCTGGATTTAACAAGAAAGCATGGTAATGCAACTTCTACTTAAGATAAAGTGACAACCCCAGCCAAAGTGTTTTCCTAAGGCTGCATCGGAAGTCCATTTCTTACCAGAAAAACTCATTTAGGTCATCATAGTTCCTCCATGTTGAATGATCAGTTGTTCCATTTCTGTTTTTCATAGCTTCCTGCAATAAAGATGACATAAATTATAAACATGGGCCAAAAATTTCACCAACTGAAATGATATCTAAGCTTCACAGTACCTTAAGTATAACCTCATATATGGGAGAAATTATACAGTTAAGAAAATTCTCTGATCCTCCTCCATATGCTGGCGTGACTCTTTCTCCAGTTATCATACTCAGTGCGCCACTCAGCATTCCATGCAATTCACTTGCCATCTGAAAGAAACTAGTATTGACAATACTCGCACATCTGTTCATACTCGTACATATATACTAATTCTTAGTAATTAAAATAGAAAAATAGCTCATTATCATGAACTATTTCTATGATTCTATAATAATTTTCCAAAAAATTCGAGGGACATAGGAATCTACGAGGATGACGTAACACTTTGAAGCAAGAGAACTAATGAATACAGTAGCATAAAAAGTGCTAATGTATCAATCCAGTATCCCCGGCTTCATCTGAGGAGGTTGGCCAGATTTATCAAGAAATGAGGCTCTAAGCATCCCCAGAAACCAGTTAGAGAACTGAATGCGTGAACATGTTCGAGCGTATACGTCTGTGGATTTAACGACCTTGGACAACCATTGAACGGTTCAAACTCAATTTAATGATCATGCTTCAAGTGAAATCATACCTCAAACATTTAAGGACAAAGCTGAAATCTGTACAACGAGCTTTAAAAACTGTGAAGCATCAGGTGATGGCAAAAAGAAATCAACTTACATGGTGGAATATGTAGCACAAGCATTCTGGCATAAATCTTAAGTTTGCTGCTTCTCCCCATATTAACAGGTAAAGTGCAATATATAAAAGTTTGTGTTGTTGTGAGTCCTGTTTTAAATATGGCAACCTGGATAAGAGAATGAAATATGTGGTCATGTCACTAAAGGTAAAATTTGAAACACAAGTTTTTGTACGCTCTAGAGAAAGTTAGCAGAACAAAATCAAGAATGAGAACAATGAGGAATCTTCTGTAGTGCCTAGATAACATCTACCAAGCATGGTTCTTAAAAAATTCCACAACTCAAAAACTTCATTTCAGTTCAAACGAAATAGCATATTACTCACCAAATGTTGCTTTTTCTGTTCAGAAACTTGCACCACTCTGTGTAATTTTTAAAAAATTTATTCATCAGTGCATCCAGAGCTCCATCCACTAACTATTATCCAAAAATATTTCTTAAAGACATCAGGAAAAAGGAAACAAAAATATCTTCAGAATCGATTGTTTAGTGAATAGCATTAGGCACACCTTTGATGATTGTTTATGAGAATGCCGAACATGCGTATTGGCAAGCAGGAGGATTAAATGTTCTCTTTGGTTGGCAACATTTCCCTTCTAATAAAAGTTGACAAGCAAACCAGTTTAAGATATGGATAGAACAAATAAGTTAAGCAAGTTTGGACATATATTAAAAATACTGAGAACTAGAATATTGGAGAAACAAAGAAACAGAGAGGCACCTGAAATCCGAAGCAAAACTGAAGCCAATCAAACAAATCAAGGTAAGGTGCTTGCTGTCGGAAATCATCCAGGAAAGGCAAACTTCGAACATTGCGGACAGCAGCCACTGCAGCTTTAATCTGTACACCTCTACAAATCATCAGAAGTCATTTTATCTACTATAATGATTGTGTGATGCCGTATCATGCTAAACAAACCGAACTATCAATTGAAGTGCCTTTTAAACATAATAACACTGAATTGTTATCGAAGAGCGCAAGACCTCAGGAAGTTGCATTATTGCATGTGGAATGCCTCCTTGGTCAAGAGGAAGAATGTTATATGGCATGTAGAATTCAGATCTTGCATTTTCAGTCTCAGCATGGGCCTGTAGAAGAGTCAAATGCAGTGTTGATGTTTTTTGTGTAATCAAGGATACTAAACCAATCAAATGAGTTTCATAGCCATCATAAATAGGAAATTAAGAAACATTGGCCTAAGAGTAAAAGGGAAAATGAGACTCAAAGGAAACCTGTGAACCTGCAGCTGAAGTGACCGTATTTAATACTTCAAATAAAATCGATGCAATGCCACGTGCTCTAATCAACCTCTCTCTGGTAAGAGAAACATTAACAATTTCAATAATTATCCTAATAGATTAATAACCAGATATCTAGAAGAACCAGAACCGTCACCTATTCTCCAAAGTATATTCTCCACCATGTTTGATGATGTAATCTTTATACTGTCTATAAACACGTCTTAATTCACGTAAATCACTCTTTTCTCTCCTTTTTCTGATTGTAACTTCTTCATCCTGGGGAAAGTAATTTAGATAGTGAAATAGATAATTAAGACATCTTTATGGCGAACATTTTTTTTCTTAAGTGTGTTCCTGGTTTTGAGTTATAGAGTTGTAAAAATAACCAACCATGGAGTTTCAGAGATCATAAATAATGCGACTCTTCCAATTTTAGCAACATAAAATTATACATCACATCAAGTAACCTATAGACACACAATGTGTGCTAAGGATCATTTTCAGTTTCGAAAAGATAACACCATAACCTTATCATCATCAAGAATTATTATACCAAAGCCTCGAGCAATGCCTAAGGGACTCAAAACTTTACGAATATGTGTTTTAGAACAAGTACCTTGCTTCTTGATTAATATTGAACATGTTTTATTGATTACAAACAAACATAGGCCTCTGAATATTGAATTTAGAAAAATATGGTAAACAGAAAGTTATATGGTAAAAATTGTGACGATAGGTGCATTTTACGTAAAAGGGCAATGACGAAATTTTTTTTCCTTGTCCCTTTAGGCCTCAGTTTACCTGTTCAAGCCGCTGAAGAAGAGAAGTTTTGAACTGTCGAACACCTCGACCACTTGAATTTCTGTCTAAGTTATGTGCAACTTCAAAGGCATGAAATCGACCTGAGTGAAAAACTTGATCAATTTGTGTTTGAACCAACTTGTAAGAGAGATTGAAAACCCAATATCATCATGGCAAAGCATTTTTAAAACGCAAGAAATAGAATCAGCAAACCCCCTATGCAAATTAAATTTGTGCACTATAAACAAAAAAACATTTAGCAAATAATGAAATAAGCCAAGGATGAGACAGCAAAAAGTTTTCGGCTCAGTCATATTCCCATTCAAATAATTCAAGAACCAACAGATTGTAACTCAACGAAGTTAAACCTGAGAATTCCCATCAGAATGCAACCAAGACGTAATGCCGCTATCAGAGTATTACATATCATGTAGAAACCTTATTTTGAACATATAGGAACGACTTTCAGAGCCCTGACACACAAACAAATTTCACCTCTAAATTATAATGGAAAAAGGCAAATACAAAAAACAAAATTTAAATTTCAAAACATCTCAATTTAATCAAAGTTGGCACTTCCTTCTACCAAAAGCACATTTTATTAACTCGAAAAAACTTCACCATTCAAGAAATTCAACAGTCACTTCACAAACTCATATTTTAGTTGAAACTATCACAAACTATATACAATGAACACTCACATAAATAAGCAACACGGGGCTCTTCAACTTCAATCTGATTGGCCACACGAAGAAATTTCTGAATCTCCGAAACCAAAGTAACAGGCAGCTTCTCACTGTCAAAGGGCTCCGGCACATGCTCACGGCCTAGAGTGAGCGATCTTATAAATGGCCGCTTAGTATTAGCAGTATCGTAAACTCTTCTCCGGCTAGTGCCAGCAGAATTTTGGTTCGCATCATCTGTGGGTTCTGCAAGAACAATTTCTGCCATTTTGTGGGATACCAAGAAAATCTTGGGAGTGGAGAACAGCAGTGCTGAAATTGCATGGACAAAGGGTATATATATTATGGGATCTTGTGTGTATATGCATTGTGTTTTTTGGGATCTATTGAATATTGTTTAATATTTTGTGGGTTTTGGCCTTTTGGGGTGCTTTTGGTTATGCGAGTCATCTTTTTTGTTTTCAATAATTTGCTTTAGCTTTTGTTGAAATCTTGAAGTTGCTGCGTGCTCAAGTTGGTTAAGACTATTGTGAAATGAGTTAATTATATTTATATTCACAAAAATTCGTGAGACAAGAAAACCATGTTATATGTACGATAATAAATAATATTTTGACATAAAAATAATATTTTTTCGTGAGTTACTTAAGTAAAAAATTTGTCTGCACAAGATTAATATATGAGATTAGCTAACAAAAGTTTTGGCGAAGAAATTTAGGTGTAAAACGGGAGAAAAGAAAAAAGACTTAAAGCCAAAAAGGAAAAACATCATGCCAAGGCATTGTCAACTAAGTTAAGGTATTGACCTCTTTTTATGTTCTTTTTTATGTATTTGTGTGTTCTTAGTTCTTATATAGGATAATTCAAATTACTTGTCTTCTATAATCCATTTTAACATCAAATAGGTCGTAATATTGAACATTCGAATTAATTTGGTTTTTAATTGTTGGAGTTGTAGCATATCAAATTATTTGAAATATTTTTGTCACTTACTTAACTGTAGAATTTTTAATTTTCTTATTATTGTTATTTTTATTTTCTTAAAATTTCATAAATAATTAAAATATATATAGAAATTGAAAAGTATATATCAAAAGATCTCATATACTACCAAATTTTGTGTACTCAATTCATAAATTTGTCTGATATATATATATTTTTTAAAAAGTGCAACTGTGATTTATTTTTTAATATCAAATAAAATAGTTATACACTATATGAGACAATGAAACTAATTGTTTATCAATTATGCAACAAAATTTATATATTTTGAGAGCTAATTTTGGAACTGAAACCAAGAAAAGATTTAGTTATGATTTTGGTTCTAATGTTCTTAAGAACTATGGTCGGGTTTACCTTTAGACATTTAATGCCTAAATCTTAATCAATCTTGGTAGATGTTTCAGATATCACAAAATTTTGTGGATTGAATTTATAAATTTATTGTATATATAATATTTTTTAAAAGTGCTACTAAAATATTTAATTTTCTTATTATAGCGAAACTCTCCAAATTTTTCTAAGCAATTCATATTTGATGAGATTATTAATATATTGACATTCATAATTGTTGATATAAATTCTTCTAATAAATTTATTAAACTTTTTACTTCAATTCTTTGTTAAAAAACCCATAAAATATGTTAGTATTAAACTTTATTATATCATATTATTTTATATTTATCATGTTATTCTACAGTAGTAAAATAAAGTTAATTTTTTTTCATATATCTTATGGTGATACTATAATTTATTACTTAATTAGAAATTACACTAAAAATATAATTACAAAATTACAATAAAATCATTAAAAAACATGTAGAGAGAAAATTAAAAGGATAAAACATTTAAATGTAGTATAAAGATGAATTATTTGATAAAATTAATATAAAAGTTACATTTAATTTTTTGAAGTGATATAAATTACTACGATGAATATATATTGTAGTGATAATTCATTAACATTTGTTACAATTTTACACATATATCATTATTGAGTTTTTTGGATTTGTATTAATAAGAAGGGGATTTGAGTATTTTCACAATTGAAAAACAAATAAATGATCCACACTTTTATAGGTATATATATATATATATATATATATATATATATATATATATATATATATATATATATATATATATATTATTTATTTATTTTCTGTTTGTGTAGAAAGAATGAAGTTATCAATATAAATTTTATTGTTTGGTATTAAATTATTAGGTTAGAAATAAGAGTTTAGTCGTGTTATTTTGCAAACAATTTGACTTAAAATATTTAACAAAAATGAATTTTTCCTGAGCAAGGATTTCACCAAATTTCGACGTTAAAAACATATATTATTCATAGAGACTACTTTTTCACTGTTTGCTGTAAAGAACCATTTTTATAGTGCATGGTTGAGGTTCAATCAGATGTATTCTTACAAAGTAATAATATAACATTAAATTGATCTTAAAAACAAATCATACAACTTCATAGCCAGACTCTCACATGGACACCAAAAGATTAAAGAGATGAGGAGCACAATGTTTAGTTAATCGTAGCTTTACAATATATTTTCTTTTGAATTTTTCTCACAGAACATATAATATTATTCCGACCTAATAATAAATTTTGTACCTTTCGATAGATCATGTGACTATGTCAAAAACTATAGCTACCTGTCATACTAATGGCAGCACAGATCGCACCGACTTGAGTGTTATCGAGTCGTGTTATTATGTTCATAAGTACACGTGGCGTCACTCTTTTACGGCTTACCTAGCTAACCAAATCAAGCAGCGCAACGTCAGCAAATTGACGTACGAGAATTTTCTAAGAGGTCACCTATTTCAGTACTACTCATAAAATAAAAGAAAAAATAATGGGTGAAATTTTGTGCAACTCACAAAAAGTTTTCATATTTAGGCAGGGGCTGGGATCGTAAAGAAGAAATTTAAAGCTCCTCACTTTTGTTCTGAGTAATAAATCACCTTTTGGTTAAAAAAAAGGAAGAACACCGGAACACGTTTAAGGGCGGGCTGTAAAAATTTATTAGTGGTGTCAATATCTTTATTCACAAAATTAAAGTAGTCGAAAATTTGCATTATTGGAGGCCTTTTTGCCATTATAGATCATAAAATGTGGACCTCGTCAAAAAGAGAAGAGATTTATAAAATTATTGGTTGATCTCTCTTTTGAGCAAACTTTGTTCCTTCCCCTCTAAGATTATGGAACGAGTACTTATATAAAATTGTTGGCCTTATGCGAATGAATACATATTCAGTCTTGTCGTTGTAGTGACATAAATCTCTTCTACATATATGATTGTATAGTCGTGTAAATATTGATTATTTGACGATACATTCGTTTAGTTATTTCGACTTAAAAGTTTTTCGAGCTATTTATTTAAACTAGCAAGAAGCACGTGCGATGCACGTGAATATTAATTATTTAATAAAAATTAAAATTTGATTTTTTTAAAAAATAATTTGAATAAATTTTTTTTAAATTTATATTGTGTTGGTAGAATAAAATTCACAAAACACGTTTTTAGTAAAACACATTTTTTTTATTTTTAGTTTAGTATAAATAGTTCATTTTCTTCCTTTGGATACAATTTTGGAAGCTCATTTATCGCGGTAAACCGAACAATGAAACCTCTCCATTTTCTGAGAAATGTTCTTATGAGTCTTAACATATTGGTTTAGTCTATTGTCATATTAAACGAATAAATTAATTAAGAACGTATATACCTTACTTTCAAAATTGTTTCTCAAATTAAAATTCAAGCAATTGATTTTATGTTATATAATAAATTATAATGAATATAATATATAGAACGAATTTAACTGAAACAAATTTTGAAAAAATATATATCTAAGCACCACGTATAAGTTATAATAACATAAAAATCAATCAAATTATGGATTTTATAAATACATATATAATAATTTATATAAGTGAAGCACACTAAGGACAAATAATTATCAATTTAAAATATTTGTGACTAACTCATCAAAATATTATCAATACTAATGAAATAATAATATTGATAATAAAATATAACCCATAATATTTAATTTAAATATTATTTAACGTCATACAGAATTTTTTTACCTTTTGCTTTAGAATCATATATTATAGATAAATTAATTTTCATATACATTAGTTAATAAATAATTTTTTTAAAAGTATATAATTTATATTTTTCATTAAGCCATCAATTACAAATATATATATATATTATGTATTTGTATGTGTTTAGTGATTGTATATTACTGGAATTAGAAACGAATTTAGTTGGGGTGAATAAACTCTTTTAAAAATATTTGCTTTTAAAATTTGTCTTCAATCGTTTTTAGGCGGTTGAAAGATTTTCTCAAACGGTTAGAATATGAATCACGTTAAAAGTGTGAAAGACGATTCAATATTTCTAATATTTTCAACCGGTTGGCAATTTAGACAACAAGATATAGTTTGAAATGTAAAAACTTGTGAAAAGTAAAGACACGAGAATTTTATAGATGTTCGGAGAAAAACACTCATACCCCTTCTTCCTCTGTAGGAAGGATTCCACTAAAACACTTGTCTGATATATATATATTTTTAAAAAATTGCTACTAAAATATTTAAATTTCTTATTATAGCTAGCTCTCTTAATTTTTCTATCAGATTCATATTTTATGATATTATTAGTATATTAACATTCATGATTATTGATATAAATTATACTGAATAATTTATTAAATTATTTACTTTCAATTCTTAGTTAAAAAATTATAAATATATTATTATTAAATTTTATATTATTATATTATTATATACTTATCATGTTATTGTATTATTGCATATATAATTATTTTTTCTTATATCTTCTTGTGATACTATGATTTATTATTTAATCAGAAACTACATTAAAATATAATAACAAAATTGCATTAAAATCATAAAATAACATGTAGAAAGAAAATTAAAAGGATAAAATATTTAAAGTTAGTATAAAGATGAAATATTTGAGAAAATTAATATAAGAGTTACATTTTATTCTTGAAGTGATATAAATTATTACAATCAATGTATATTGTAGTGATAATTTATTAGCATTTGTTAGACTATTAATTATATATTATGTGGAATAATTAGGCTACTAATTAATTATATATTAGGCGGAATAAATAAAAAAATTTGATATTTCATTTTTACACTTGCAACAATTAGAAATTACAAATATATCTTTATTGAATCTAGGATTTGTATTGATGAGGAGGTCATTTTTATTTTTTGACAATTGAAAAACATGACTAATGATCTACACTTTTGTAGGTATATAGATAAAAAAATATTTTTTTTATCAAAGATATATTCATTTTTAATGCATAGATTTCCTATAAATTGTGTAGAAAATTTCCATGCAATTAATCTAACAACACACAATTTAAGGGGGTAGTAGAAAATTTACAATGAAAAACTTTGTTATTCTTTGTACACTTTTATAAGTATAATAGTTAAATATATATTCTTTTAATATTTTTAATTATTTTTTAAAATTAAAAAATCTATTCTTTTAATATTTTTTCTAAGAATTATGTATCAAGAAAATGTTATTTCTCTAATGTATTTTTATTATCAAATATCAATTCAATTTTTATGTAACATTATTTTCAAAATTTATTTTGTTACAAATTTCTATTAAAAAATAAAAATACTATTATTATCTTCATGTATTTAATGATTTTGTAGAAAATTTTTCATACAATTAATCTAACAACACACAATTTATGGGAATAGTAGAAAAGTTACAATGAAAAACTTTGTTATTCTTTTTACACTTTTATAAGTATAATAGTTAAATATATATTCTTTTAATATTTTTTGTAAGAATTATGTATGAAGAAAATATTATTTCTCTAATGTATTTTTTATTATCGAATATCTATTCAATTTTTATGTAATATTATTTTCAAAATTTCTTATTTCACAATTTTCTATTAAAGAATTTTTAAATTACAAAATTATGATAACTGATTTTGGAATTGAGACTAAGAAAAAATTTAGTCTGATTTACTGTTCTTGAGAACCATTGTCAGGTTTAGCTTTAGATATTTAATGTCTAAATCTTAATCAATCTTAGTAGATATTTCGAATATCACCAAATTTGTGTGTGCTGAATTTATAAATTTGTCGTATGTATAATTTTTTTTAAAAGTGCTACTAAAATCTTTACTTTCTTACTATAGTCAAACTCTCCAAATTTTTCTAAGAGCTTCATATTTTATGAGATTATTAACATATTGACATTCATAATTATTGATATAAATTCTTCTAGTAAATTTATTAAACTATTTACTTTCAATTTTTTGTTTAAAAAACCATAAAATATGTTAGTATTAAACTTCACATTATCATATTATTTTATATTTGTCATGTTATTCTACTATTGGACATATAGTTAAATTTTTTATATATCTTCTTGTAATACTATAATTTATTTATTACTTAATTAGAAATTGCACTAAAAACATAATTACAAAATTATAATAAAATCATTAAAAAAATGTAGAGATAAAATTAAAAGAATAAAACATTTAAATGTAGTATAAAGATCAATTATTTATAAAGATCAATTATTTGATAAAATTAATATAGGATTTACATTTTATTATTTAAATGATATAAATTACTACAATCAATGTATGTTGTAATGACAATTTATTAGCATTTGTTACAATTTTACATATGTATCCTTATATGATTTTTTGAATTCATATTAATAAGAAGACATTTGTGTCTTTTCACAATCGGAAAACAAATGAGTGATCCACACTTTTATAGGTATATAGATATAGAATCGCACTAAAAACATAATTACAAAATTATAATAAAATCATTAAAAAAATGTAGAGATAAAATTAAAAGAATAAAACATTTAAATGTAGTATAAAGATCAATTATTTATAAAGATCAATTATTTGATAAAATTAATATAGGATTTACATTTTATTATTGAAATGATATAAATTACTAGAATCAATGTATGTTGTAATGACAATTTATTAGCATTTGTTACAATTTTACATATATATCCTTATATGATTTTTTGAATTCATATTAATAAGAAGACATTTGTGTCTTTTCACAATCGGAAAACAAATGAGTGATCCACACTTTTATAGGTATATAGATTTTTGAATTCATATTAATAAGAAGACATTTGTGTCTTTTCACAATCGAAAAACAAATGAGTGATCCACACTTTTATAGGTATATAGATATTCAAGCAGGAAGTTAGGAATTTTAAGTGTGGAATGAAAAAGTGATTTTTTTAGTTAATTAAGTTTTAGCATACAATTTAAATAGATAATGCTTCACACATGCTTCACATTTTGTTTATTATTAGAAAGCACCAGTGAACAGCCACCTTCAAAGTTCAAAGGTAGGGAGGTCTAAGTTGTAATTTACGAATCATTAAATATTAAATATGAAAAAAGAAACAAACAAACAAAGGTACATTAATCTGACTTTATTAAAAAATAGATTATTATTTAATCATAATAACCCAATATACTAGTTTTAGTAACAAAAACACCTAAATTAACATGATTTTTTCTACGAAATAAGAAGAACGAAAATATTTCTTAACAATCAATATTATTAATTAAAGATTTTTCTGTTTGATTGAGAAATATCTTCTAATTAAGCTATTTTTATAAATTCTTATTACATAAATCTGACTTTCCTTTCAAAATCATAAATATATGCTAGTATTGGAGACAAAAACTTGTGTGAGACAGTCTCACATGTCATATTTTGTGATACAGATATCTTATTTGGGTCATTTATGAAAAATATTATTTTTTGTGCTAAGAGTATTACTTTTTATTGTGAATATCGGTATTTTTGACCCATCTCACAGATAAAGATTCGTGAGATCGTCTCACAAAAGATCTATTCCGTATGGGATACAATTGAATCTCGATAATGCTAGGACATCTTACTTTTCTTTTTCCTTATAGTTAGAGGGTTTCAAAACATCTTATGAAAGGAGTGCATTGTATTCCAGGTCTATTACGTATAGTATTATATATATGTGTGTCTAAAGTTTTATTTTCAAATAAAAAAAATGACCAGTATTAATTGTTTAAATTTTAGGATGGATCTATGTTACATTTGGAATAATATCCCTTCTATATTTTAATACATGTTAAATTAATAATATGATATGCCCAAGTATTTTTATTTTGAATTTAGATAGTCAATTGAATATGTTGTATTAAAATATAGAAGGGAAATACTTGTGTGAGACGGTCTCACGGGTCGTATTTTGTGAGACGGATCTCTTATTTGGGTCATCCATGAAAAAGTATTACTTTTTTTGCTGAGAGTATTACTTTTTATTGTGAATATCGGTAGGGTTGACTCGTCTCACAGATAGAGATTCGTGATAACGTCCCACAAGAAACCTATTCAATATAGAATAGTATTACTTCATGTGTAACATGAAACTGACATTAGATTTCAAGAATATAATTCAGGAGAACACTAGTTAATTTTTAAGACAACATAACCAAGTCAAACCACAAGGTCGATAACAAGTTTCACAACTCTCAATCTGATGGACAAAGTTTAACTTCCTCAGCTAACGCCACCGCCACCGCCACGGCCAGCACAACCGCCATCGCACCCACCTCCACAGCCAACACAACCACCACCCCTAGCCCCTGAAGCGGCAATCACAACATTCGTGAAAACGACAGCAGCAGTCCAGCTGCAACCGCCCAGTCAAAATCTTCAAACCCCCACTTTATCTTGTATCATGGGTTTCGCCACCTTCATTTCGATTCGAAAGAGTGGTCCTGGAATGTATTGTTGTGTTCGTGGAAGAATAAATTTTTTTTCTCCTTGTATTTTTTGCTCATGCTTCTGTCTTTTACTATGTTAAAACGAGTATTTTTTATAAATCATTTAAAAAGAAAAACAAAAATAATGCAGATGGATGACTTTTGCAAAATTACAGCAAAACTCTACCATTGATACTGATGGACACTGCAAATATATTGTAGCATCCGCCGATGAAGGAGGCGGGTGTTGCAGTATCCCCACTGCAACCTTGCAACGTTTGCTACGGGCAAAATGACGACACAATCGTCCTGCATAACTAATGCACTCGTCAAACTTAATTCAAGAGGTTTCCTTCTCCTTCGACATTCTTTCTTCCCCTTCAGACGATAGCAAAATATATTTGTGCGAGTTTCAGTTTTCATTCGTAAGATTTAAAGGAACTAGCATTATTTTTTGGAAAGAAAATTGGAAAGAATTTGATAATTCATTATATACTAGTTACTTTGCACACGTAATGCGTGTGTGTACAGTCTTTTTTATCATTATCGATGGACTAAAGTGAAATTTGACAAATTATAGAGGGGCTAAATTGATATTTGAATTGTTGAAATAAAAAAAATAAAAAATAAAAGTGTGTGTTGAAATTTAAAAAAAAAACAAAAAACAAAAGTGTAATATTAATATGATATAAGGGTAAAGTTGGAAGAAAAGTTGGTATCCTTCCTAAGTGTTTACTATCATGTCCTCAACCTTAATAAAATAGAATAGATATATGTATAAACTGTTTTAGTATTATATTTGTTATTTATTATATTATAATTATTTGTTTATTATATTATATTTAATTTTTATTTGTTCAAAATATTAATACTATTTCATATTAATTTATGATTTATATTATTTGTTATAAGATAGCTGTAAATCGATGTCCAGAAGATCCCAACATTCTACATTTGCAAGCTACATATATGTCATCAACAGCTTTTTCTAAAACAGTTGATGATATTGTACGAGTTAAGCGTTCAGATAATCTATATGAGTGTTATTTATTGGGAATAATATACACAATCGTGTGTTGTAATATTTAAATGATATGAGGTTATATGGTGTTTTACAATATAGGCAATATTTGATAACTATCTTATTTTGCTATTGTTTAACGACGATTTCATTCTAGATTTGGTAAAGCAACAATCATGTTACAAGATGTTTAAGTTATTTGGGGACTGAAAATTGATGGTGAGAAGTGACTTTAGGAGTTTTTAGGATTTGAGCATCAAACATCACATTTTAAAGGAGATCACTTGTCTATGACCGTTTTACATGATCATTATGCATCGACATTTATTGATAATGATATCTCGGAAGTAGATGTCATACAATATAGTTGATGTTTGACTTTGATGATTGTCGGACGAATAATATTTTCGGATTATCAAAAAGGGTCGGCCAGACTTATGTTTTTGCAACTGCTCCAAGATATCAATCGAGTTAAATCCTACATTTGGGGAGTACAGTTTTAACGTTTCTATATCACGAGTTACGCAATGCAACACATATAGAAAAATCAAACATAACTGGACCTGTATATATCCAGCATGTATATATATAAATATATAATATTTTGATTATTTAATAAATCAATTATTTTATTTTTAACATGATTACTATTATTGACATATATGGGTCTGAAACAGGATTAAATGTGTTAACTCGGACAGAATAGTGTAACTCTTGTTGTGCCCGGTGGTGACCCTAACATTTTTTCTAGTTGCTCCATATGGTGCTTGATAATATTTGAAATTTATGTTGTAATATAAACTTATATATTGCGTACATTTTTGAATATATAATCATATTTTTTCATATATTAGGTAAAAATATGTGTTTAGTTACACTCGTTCACTAAAGCATGTTGTAGCGAGACTATTTTTATTGATTTAAGTATGCATGAATGTGAGCAATTTTGGGATGGGTGAACTCCTAGGAAGTTTTCGAACGTCAAACTGATGATTTTGCATCGTTTGATTTAGTTGGCTAGGTGGACCATACAAGAGTGACACCATATCATAAAGAATAATATTGTTTCTGATGGGATAAAGTCGACAATAGGAAAATTATAAGATTGATCATATATAAGGGATATGTGATAATACCAACAGATAAACACACATCTCCAAATACTCATGTGCCTAACATCCCGACTCATTCGCACCAAAGTATGTACACTCTGTGTTGCCACGGGTATAAGAAAACAAAGTTGTACCTTAGTTAACAACTATAACTTTTAGCTTAGTGGTGAACGTTTGATCTTAACAGTTTTGATCATATGAACAATGATGAAGTACTTATTAAATTATTAATTAAATTTTTTTAAAATTTGTATGGTTTTTATTTTATTTACCCTTTGTATTTTTTTTAAATTTTTTTCAGTTTAACTGAAATTTTTTACAACGAAAAAGATAATGATATAAAAACAGTTATTGATTTATACGATAATAATATATGGTAGTGTGTTTTTCCTTGATTATCTTCAAGATTGTAGAGATGCATTATTCCAATCGTGTGATGCGATGTTTCGGAATAAGACAATATATTACAACGCATTCACTTGACAACGAGGACCTATAAAATATCACATGAGCAGGTCATCACAAGACAGTTGGGAACTCATATCATAAAAATGCAACTCTTATGTGGAATCGAAAGTCCAGGTATGTTGTACAAGGTGAACTACATATGAGATCAAGACAAATTGATGATGATTATAAGCAGTGGTTTGAGCGAATAAATGTATGCATTATATCACCTACAATGCATGGGCTTGGTTTCTGGCCATATCCATACGATATGTTTTTTGTCAGACAACGACATCCTCAACAAAATTTCAATATGTATTTGTCTTGATTCGCATGAGTCATCATTAGGGTTTATTCCTGAGTTTGATACTACTGGTCCATCTGGTGGGTTTGATACTAGTGGCTCATCCCATGGGTTTGTTGTTGGGGGTCCATTCGGTGATATTGTCGGTTAATCTGGTGGGTTCGATGTTTACGATTAACTTAAATCATATAATACTCATTCAAATACGGTACTTAATATTTATTAATTTGTGCAACTTTTATTCATGGTAATATTTTGTATACATATGTCGTGGATGTTGAATATATCGAGAATTATAGTGGGCTTTCGGTTAAAATATATGTCATTTTCCTTTGAAGTTGAAAATGAGTTCTTCAAATAATTAAGCATGCGTACGTAATTTTCTCCACTAGAGACATAAATGTGGAGTTCATACGCGATGATGATATCATAGTTTGTTGAATGATAAGAGAGATAATATATATATATAAAAGGCAGTTATGAGATGTGATAATTGAATGACGTATGTTATAAGAGAATAATAGATTGAAACATATTAATAATAGAGTAGATCTCTTGTGAGACGGTCTCACGAATCTTTATCTGTGAGACAGGTTAACCATACCGATAGGCGATATTCACAATAAAAATAATACTCTTAGCATAAAAAATAATATTTTTTCATGGGTACTCAAATAAGATATCTGTATCACAAAATACGACCCGTCACACAAGTTTTTGCCTTAATTAATATGCAGAAGAGTATATAACTTAAATTATTGTAGTAATCAAGCCAAACGTCCTAGAGATATTTAAGAAAGTTATTCTATATTTTAAAATATTTCATATATTGTTTCTAAAAAATTACGAATAAACTATATTCGGACTTCAATCCTTTTTCTTGAATATGTTGCGGTGGAAGGACAAATGTTACTCTACCTGATAGATGAGATGTAACCGTTACCAGAATACTAGTTTTAAGCGTATCTGTTAAGTAAGTTTTGTGTTATGTTAATAACCTATTTCACAAATGACTAATGTTGCAAAATTTACTAAAGTCATGCTTCAGGAATGATCATATTCATTTGTTTATGTTACAATTTATATTGTTTGTATTTATATCTCTACCTGATAGTTAGGTCTCGTGTTCTTACAAGTTTACATTATTTTTTGGACATCTTGTCGATATTACGCTTTGGATGGGGATATGCTATTCCTATGTGTGGTGACCCAAACCTAATTCATCTTCTTAATCATTATTAGGATCATTTAATAAATCTGGATCTAATTTTTTTTTTTAAATACATATGTGCGGAACATATGAAATAAATCTTATTTCATTTACAAGATCAATATCCAGATCTAAGTACAAGTCTTGTACAAAAGTAAATCACAACAAACTACTGTTCATTCACTACATGTAAGGTGATGTAACAGATCTACTTCTAAGTCCGGATCTCCACGCTAATCTTGAATCTCTCATCCTCTTCGTGACCCTGATCCTGTCCCACCTGTTGTCATGCACACATACAAACACAACAACAGCCGGATAACTCCGGTGAGAATACAATCCCAGTATAAACAATGTAAACATGCAGTCATATAAAAGCATATATAAAAGCATGAAACACATATCAATAGCATGTATCAAATCAGAAAGACATGTATCGATATAAAGCTGTAAATAAACTCCGGACTCATCATCTCAGACTCGACTCATCTCTAATCTAGGGATCCCGGTTCCTGGATATTACAATATACCGAATCTCAGCGATAGGAATGAATCAAATCCTAAGCGACATCGATATAAACCACATATCCAGTGTCTTGGCGACTTAGCCGAAGACTTGGCACATCAGCCAATGACTAGGCACATCAGCCAATGACTCAATACATGCTCTGCTATAAATCAATAGACTAAGCATATGAATCTCAAACATTGCAACATATCAAGGCAATGATAATTCAGTATGTGATTTTGGGAAACTCAAGTTAAATCAAACTCGAGTTGTGCAATCCCGGATCAACATTGATTTATACATTTCTCTCTGTCAATCTGACTCTGTTGAAGTCTCGAATTCAAAGCCTGTCAATATCAATCTGGCAATGATAATAACGAGGAGTACAATATCAATACCCCTACTCAAATCAATACCGGATATAATCAGGATTCAATCAAATGCTGTTTCAACAGCATCACTGCACAATCTCAATATACCCAGCGATACAATATCAGTCAGATATCGATTCCCAGCAACTCATAATCAATAACAATACAAATCTGATATCAAATCTCAATCAAATCAACTCGGAAAATCATAACAATTCTATACAGTATCCGTTCTTCAATCCGGTTTCGATTATACGATGTCTAACATGTCAGAAATACCATATATGAATCATATCTGATTCTTTCCACACCATAATTTCAAAACATAACAAAATGTAGTAAAACTTACGTCTAGTTGAAAGCTCTTGTCGATATGAATACAATACTGAAGTCGAATTGAAATTGTGACGGGCGGATCTTTCACAATCACAAATCTAAATATAAAAAGGCGTAAGGATTTTTCTGAACTTTCCCTGACCTTTCTCGTTCTTCTTCCTTCGTGCCAACTGAATGAGATTGAGAAAGTTTATATATATCATGCATGTAGAGACCAAGTGGCTCATTCTTGGTTCAGCACGTCTCGCGCATATGCGCGACCCTCCTCGGCGCATATGCGCGAGACACTATGTCTCGGCGCGTCCTCATCACGGCATATCGCGCATATGCGCGCCCTCGTTCGGCGCATATGCGCGAGGTTCTTCACAACTCTCTGCCATCCTCGCGCACATGCGCGGGTCCATGTCGCGCATATGCGCGAGGTCTTCTGCCTACCTCGCGCATATGCGCCCGGCGGGGTCGCGCATATGCGCGAGGGCTCATCCTCGCACATACATCAATTCTTCTTTTCGGCTGTCCCGGTCCGATCCGTTCAATCTATAATCACCTCAATTATCAACAAATTATTTTCGATTATAATAACAAAATTCTCGGGCATTACACTATGTTTATCAAAGTTGGTTGTCTATGGTTTCTACTTGTCTTGATCAATCTCCCATTTTAATATGATGTATATCTATCATATATATTTATGTAAATGTGACATTCATACATTGGATGTGATAAAATATAATGTCATATTGTTTTGTTTTGTATTTTTTCATTATTTAAATTATAGTATAATCTCTTGACAAAAACTTGTGTGAGACGATCTCATGGGTCGTATTTTGTGAGACGAATATCTTATTTGGGTCATTCATGAGAAATTATTACTTTTATTTTTATACTAAGAGTATTATTTTTTATTGTGAATATCGATAGGGTTGACCCGTCTCACAGATAAAGATTCGTGAGATCGTCTCACAAAAGAGTTCAACTTTTTAGTTTTAAAAATTATTATATGATTTCTATTTAAAATAATAAATTCTAGTTAAATATGAATTATTAATTTTTATCATTATGATATTAATTAACTATAAAAATAAACTCAACAGACACGTGCACGCACTGGTTTGAATAAAGCTCAAAACTAGGGGTGTAAACGAACTGAACACGTTCACGAACTTTTCGAGCCGGTTCAAATAATATTTGGTTCGAATTCGAAATTATCGAATTCGAGCCGAACTCGAACATGTTCGAATATTTTTCGAATCGAATTCGAGCTAAAATTATATTGTTCGATTGTTCGCGAACTATTCGCGAACTTTAGCATTATATTTAAAAATAAATAAAATATTATTACGCGTGTATATATATATATATATATAATATTATAATATATAATATATTATTCGAGTTCGAATCGAATTCGAACTCGAGCCGAATTCGAACTCGAGGCTCAGTTCGAATCGAGTTCGAATCGAAAATAATAAAAGTTCGAGTTTCGAATCGAGCTTCGAATTGGTTTAGCTACTCAAAAACCTAACGCCATCTCTTGTTAAAAAAAATCACCTAAAATATTACGGAAACCCTAAACTTCTTCATTATCAGCCATGGAGAACGACGATAGCCACCGTAATGAGGCTTCTCCCTCTCAATCACTTCAATCCCTCTCTATTTCTCCTCAATCCCAGTAAATCTCTCTTTCTATCTTCACGCGCTGTTGATTTTTCATAATCAGTTATTTGTAGAAGTTTTATGCTGCATTTAATAATTTTCTTGTTTTTAGTATTTATATTGTTTTCAAATATATTTCATTTTGGAGTATATTTTGTGGGTTTGAATTTTTTGATGAAATTATTGGTAGAATGAATGTAAAGGAGAGGTTCGATGTAATAAGAAGCATTGGTGAAGAGTGCATACAGGAGGATGAGTTGGAGAGACTGTTGGCTAACAAGCCCAATCCCATTTGCTACGATGGGTTCGAACCCTCTGGGAGAATGCACATCGCTCAGGTCATTTACTTTATATTAAATTTCAGAAAAGTTACCCCTTTTTCAAGTCTAAAGAGGATAGCTCACTGATCTTGAATTGGTTTCTCGGTGTAAGTTAAAATTTGGTGATTTTTGTTATTTGAGCTTATTTTGACTGATATCCAATTTTGGTTTTAGGATATTATTTTTGGTTGGAACTTGAAGGTCGATGTGATTAAGTTGTTTCTTGCATAGAACATTGACAAGTTGTGTGAATGGGTATGGATATCTTGGACTGCTTTAAAATTCACAATCCTTTTCTGTTTGTGTTTTTCTGTGGGTTGAACTGACCAGCATGCAAATCGTTAAAATCATTTTGTTCTGCTTGCCTGTGAGTTTGTCGGGGATTAATAATCTCAACAACAGCATCATTGTTGAGGATGATGGAGGGTAGTTTTATTTTACCATCTTATGATTGAAACCGGAATACCATTTTTATGTCACAGCATTGACAAGGCTGGATTTTGTAATTGCCAATAGGTGCATAGTATTTTATGCTTCTGCTTTTTTCATTTTGAATATCTATTATTGATCAAGTTTAAATATTGTTCCTTGCTCTGTCTCTGATGATTATTCAATATATGAGCAGTCTATATTATTTTTCAGAGACTACAGAGTGCATTTTCACACGAGATAAAGATATACATTGATATTTTTGTTTTATAACTATCTCTGTAATGTATCCTTGAACAGGGAGTCATGAAGGCCATTAATGTCAATAAGCTGACCTCTGCTGGCTGCAAAGTGAAAATTTGGATTGCAGATTGGTTTGCTCAGCTAAACAACAAAATGGGCGGTGACTTGAAGAAAATTCAAGTTATAGGACAATATTTGATTGAGATATGGAAAGCTGTAGGAATGAATCTTGAAAGTGGTCAGGTAGAATTTATATGGTCTTCTGAAGAGATCAACTCCAGGGCTCATGAGTACTGGCCTCTTGTGATGGATATAGCTCGGAGGAACAAGCTTCCGAGGATTGTGAGGTATTTTTTTTCTATTTTCATTTTAATTGATATTTGAATATATTAATATTAACAGATTTGTTCTCTCTTTTGGGTGACGTACATAGGTGTTGTCAAATTATGGGTCGTTCCGAGCAAGATGAATTGTCTGCGGCTCAAATATTCTACCCATGCATGCAATGTGCTGATATTTTTTTTCTCAAGGTGACTGTTTATGTATGTGCTTTACTATAAGTTAATGCTGACAAGTCTCAATGTGTATTCTCAGTCCTGGGTTTCAAGTTGTTTTTTTAATAAAAAAATATAGACTTTTCTCTCCTAAATTCAAGTGATTGTTTGATTTTCACGCCAGGAATTATTTTAGTCATCAAAGTTTTTAAAGATTACAGATTATTTGTTTTCTTACCATTGGTGGTTGAGAATAATAATAATCACATAGAGGTTGTCGGGTATAATAATTTTCCCTGGTGGGTAGAGCGATCGAAACGTGGTGCTTGAATTGTTATATGGTTTAAAAGATTTGACTTGTACGGTTACCATAAGTTTTAGCTTTTAGTAAAAGCGTCAAGTGCTCAGTCCTACAATTGTTATCGGAGTCAAGATCACTGGTTCGATTCTCATTGATTGCAAGTAGTGTAATTATTGAGAGGAAGATTGTCGGGTGTGATAATTTTCCCTATTGAGAAAAACAATCGAAATGTGGTCCTTGAGCTGTTGTATAAGTGTTGCATTATTTTGATACCTGCAAGTATACGATGTCAAGTTTTAGTACTCGGTGGAGCACATATATCGATTCCACGTAGTGCAATTCAATTATAAATTAATTACCACAGTTAGAATAATCAGACTTTATTTAGAAAATTTAAAAGAATGTTTGTTGTTAATTATGAACTAAAATTAATGAAAGCACACAAACGATTTAAATCAGTGTGAGTAAAAATCTAAAGGTACAATTTCACTTGGCCTTCATTATATTAAATTATAATTGACATCTACATTTATAATATCAACATATTTACTACTCAAGAATTCTCAACTATTCATATTCATTTCCCAAGTGGTGAGTCGATTTAAATAACCATATTAAAAGTCAAACAATAAATAATTTAAATAGAACAATAATTCTTTTAATGGATTCATTGGAGTTATATGTCTCCTGAACTCTATAACACTAGCGATATATTTTCTTATGGTCCTATTCAAAATCTCCTCTCCCGAGTAATAGTTCTCAAGTAAATATGACAATCCAATTAGTGATCAACTGATTGAAACAATAAGATTCGGAAAATATAAATAAACAAATAAGTAATTCGCATATACAAATAAACAATTCATAAATAAAGATTCGACCAAGCTACGTCGTCTTCGAGATTAATAAATTTGTTAATGAATGAAAAACTGACAAAATTAATTCATGTTCTTCAACATCACTAATAGACGAAAACTAAGTGAGAAGAAAGAAAGAAGCATCGAATCAGATTTGCGACTCCGTCCCTGGTAGATGCGCTCTTCGTTCTTGCTCTTTTTCCCATTCTCTAGATTTTTGTGTGTGACTACGGCTCGCCCCTTTTTTGCGCTAGGATTTCAATATTTATATTTGTGTCCAAATCCCTAGAGCCCACGAAAAAGCCCGTAGAGTTCTGCGCCGCGTGCATGTGCGCAGGATTATGCGCAGGTGCGCGACTGGCGGCGCTGTCTTCGCTCTGCGCGCGCACTTCTGTCTTTTTTTTTTCTGCTCGCGCTTCTTCTTCTTTCTTGTTCACTTTGTTCTTCCATTTTGCCATTTAATTTATTCCTTGTTGGTCACAATTTATGCGTCCATGTTTGATTCCTGCAAACGACATAAATAACTACGAAAACACGTAAATCCGCTCGATATCAGCGCACTTTCATGCCAATTCTTTGGGTAATTTAAGTGCAAAATTTGCACTTATCAATAATTTAAAATATTTAAGTTAGCTACTACTAGCTATAGTTTTTGGTAAATCGGTAAGCGTTATGTTCTATAGATGTCAAATTTAATTTAAGAGTGACATAAAATCAATATCATGCTAGTGTTTTCGCCAGTAGCGAATTGAGATATCAACAAATTCATTCGTTAGCTCGTGTGAACCTTGAGCTAGTTAATTTTTTGCCCAAAATCCAGTTCTATCTAAACAAGAGTATAAAGCAACAGACAGTGTATGATGAATTTTTTAACAATGTTCTATTGGTTGTGTGCCATAGGTGTAGATGATCTTTTCCATGTGGTACTGTTTCTTTGGTAACTTATTACTGTGACCAAAATATTTTTTCATTCTACTTTAACGCCAACCAAACACTGGTGGTTTATATAGGCTGATATCTGCCAATTGGGCATGGACCAACGTAAAGTGAATGTGCTTGCTAGGGAGTACTGTGATGACATCAAGAGAAAAAACAAGCCTATAATATTGTCTCACCGTACGTATTTGTAGAATTTTTTTAACTTTAACTTGACACTCAATTTTAATAGTACTAATTGCTCTGTTTCATTTGGTTATTTTCATGTGCAGATATGCTTCCTGGTTTGCAGGAAGGACAGGAAAAGATGTCGAAGAGCGATCCATCATCTTCCATCTACATGGAAGACGAAGAGGTACCTTCCAGTTGGCCATGTTCTTTTTTGCAATTTGGTTTTTTCTAAAAAACCTTATTTCAAATATGGACATGTTACTCACAAATCCACAGGCTGATGTGAATTTGAAGATAAAGAAAGCATTCTGCCCTCCAAAGGTGGTGGAAAAGAATCCATGCATGGAGTACATCAAATACATTGTTTTTCCATGGTTCAATGAGTTCACAGTTGAGAGAAAACCAGAAAATGGTGGCGACAAGTGAGTCTTGTTTACGTTTTTACTTATCTGCCATTTGTTTAGTCACTATTTGGCCCATGTGGCGAGGGAGATAGGCTCCGCATAACTAGCTACACTAGTAACTATTGTGCATTCGTTCACTTCATGAAATTGATTAGCTTAAGTCGCTAAGAGAGTTCAATATATTGTTCTATAAATGATTTCGAGCTCTTCACTAAAGACAATATGAGATGGGGGTAATACAATTAGCTTTAACTTCAGCAAAGTGATGTTCGTGTCGATGTAAGACTTAATTCAGGATCTGCCAGTGTCAATTCTAAACGTGGCTCATATGGGGTCAAGTGATGATTCTCATTCATGTAGCTCGTGAGATTTCTTTTGTATATAACATTTTGTATTTGCATCACTTGGCTCTCAGTGTTCCAAGTTCCAACTCATAGTGTTCTCCGATAAATTTTGCATGTGACGAGTAACAAGGTTGGTATCGGGATGAGGATCTGTAAGAAACTCTGCACGATAAGCTAAGCTAGCAACTATTTTGCATAGATTCTTATTTTGCTAAAATTCGTTAAACAACTTGATAGAGAAGTTCATTGTATATACCCTTTCCAACTTCTCCCATAAAATAATGTCTTGTTTTAGGACCTTCAAAAGTTTCAAAGATTTAGCTGACGAATATGAAAATGGTGATCTGCACCCGGGGGATCTAAAACCCGCTCTATCAAAAGCGCTAAACCGCATACTACAGGTCATTCATGTTTTACCGGTTATACTCATCATTTTTACAAGTTACATAAAATATAATTGTGGTTTTGTCTTTTACATACTGACATTTGCACTCGCTCATGCAATTATGAAATTTGTGTTTTCAGCCAGTGCGTGATCATTTCATTAACGACCTCAAGGCCAAGGAGCTATTGAAAAGGGTAAAGGTATGTATTTATTTTATTAGCTCTGGCTCTACTTTGAATTTGATGTACAAATTAATGGCTTCGTTAATTTTTATGTAGAAAATATTTATGTACTAATATACAAAACATATTGATTATGCCTTTATATATACACATATGAATATGTTATAAATTAAGTAGTAAAAGAAAAATCTCAAACTGAGGGTCGAACAAGTGAAATATAATTGACACCTTTATTTTGGGGTTTGGATTATTAGTGAGACATTATTAATTACGTTGGATTTTGATTTTAAATGAATAGTGGTGATTGTTAGTCCACATTATTGAATCAATATGCCTCGCTTGTGCTCACATTCTTCATTTTTTCCCAAAATTGTAGGGTTACAAGGTAACCAGATAATGTGGAATGGAAGCGAACAATCTCAATGCCATGATGCTCCACTAATTTCATCTACTCTTGATATTTTTGTCATTTCTTCAACTATTGAATTTGCGTCCGTATACTGTCACACCACCACACCACAATTTGTGTATGTATTACAAATTAAGCTCAAACCGAGCTCAAGCTCGACTCGTATTTAACAGTAATATAATAATTGTTACTAACCTTTATTCAGTATTCAAATTAAGACTAAACATGTATTAAGACTTAAGACTCGAAACTAAAACCAGCACTTGTAGCTTCGCACAAAATATACCTTGATTTGGGCCTTGTTTTCCCAAAAAAGGTAAGGTAACTTACAGTTCATCGAACTTCGAAGTACATATACCTTTGGAAGCCTGAGAGGCTTTCTTGATGGAGAGGGGAGTGTGGAGAGTCTCTGTCAGTGTTCAACATCAAACCTCTCGGGGTTAAGGCAAATGATGAAGAAAGATTAAGGCAGAAGAGGTAGATTGTTAAGAAAACAACAATAAGTGCCATGTCGTTTAGGTATCAAAAAATTTGTAAATATGACAAATATAATGCGTTGCTCATGGCTTCTTATATTGGAGCCCGTCCAATTTTTTTACATCTACTGCGACGTTTTATCCGTTGTGTTTCATTCATTTAATTAGTGTTTTTTTATATATAAGATATTGGTGACGGGTATTTATCGCGATTCGAACTCGAGATCTATATCGTTTTTAGAACACGTGATACTAGTGTCTCATTTTTGGGACATTTGGTGCCATTAGACCAAACGACCCGTGACAATTATTGTTTTCTAATATTCAAGTCATATAAGAGTAGGTCTATTGTGAGACGGTCTCACGAATCTTTATCTGTGAGACGGGTCAACCCTACCGATATTCACAATAAAAAGTAATACTCTTAGCATAAAAAAGTAGTAATTTTTCATGGATGACCCAAATAAGATATCAGTCTCACAAAATACGACCCGTGAGACCGTCTCACAAAACTTTTTGCCATGATTTATATAGCTTATGAAATACAATACATTTGTGAAACACGAGATCTGTAGATCGTAGTGTGAATTAACTTAATATTCTTTTTTTCCTTTTTTTACTTTTGAGGAGTAATTGAAGTGATGTGTTCTCTTAAAATCTTCTCTCGTTGAACCAAATCATTCTTTTCAAAAATGGATTATGCATCTTCCCAATCTAGTTTATTTTATTTATGGGAAAAACTCGAGTTTTGACATGTATTTAATTATTTTTCAGTTCTTTAAAATAGGGCAAAAACTCAAGCTTTGACATGTCTTTTAATTCTTCTTTGCAAGTGGCTTAAGTTCAGTCTCATTTGACATGCATTTAATTCTTTTGTTGGCAATTTAGGGGCTATTTATTTACTTATTCATGTCTTTCATTGTATATTTTCACTAGGAGAGACAAATAGTTTGCGATAAACATTTGTTCGAGTGGAACTAGGATATTTAATAGTAAGACACAGTCACACAACTCATTACTTGAGAAAATACTTTAAGCAAAATCTGATAGAATTTTCAATTTTTAGAGAGAACAGATGCCAATCCACTTAGTTGTTCATGGGCTATGTGTCTGTACAAGAGGTCACGGCAAATGCACAAAATTCGAGAGATATCTTAGTCAGTCTAAGATCAATGCCAAAGTCTGTCTAGAGAGATGGACGAACATAAGACTTTGAAGCCAAAATACAATGAAACTATGGACAAAAACATTGAGCAAGAATTTCATCGATGAGCAAGGTTTCGAGGCCATGCTACTTCAGGCCCTTTTTTTTCCACAGCTCTCCGAAGATTTTAATACCAGAACCTTTCCTCTTCCCACTTCCAAAAACATCATCAGAATCGTCCTCGTTCTGTCCAGGAGAATCAGCATGACCGACTTGTAGGAACGTGCTTCCATAATGTTTATCCATCGATCCACACCTCTCGGGAATCCTTCTTCCAGTTATATTGGTTCCCCCTGCTAGAACTGACGCTGCAGCATCGGCTGCTTTTCTCCATTGCTCGGTTTGCACACGTAGCATCTTCATCTCGTTTTCTAACTCCTCCCTTGCTTTTTCGATTGCTTCTAACTTCTCATTCATCTGAAAAGCACTGGCTTTAGTGTTTTCAAGTTCTTGATCAGCCTTATTCAACCTCAATATCAGCTCATCTCTTTCAGATTGAGATGAAGATATTTTAAGTGACTTCTCATTAAGCTCATTTCTTAAGCTCTCATTTTCTTGATGAAGAATGTCCAATTCTTGGCTCTTCTCAGCTAATTTGTTCTTCAATAGAGTCACCTCATCATTCTTAGAAGTCAACTCATCAAAGGAAGGATTTTCAGGTTCTGAAGTTGTCTTGGTTTCCATAGCAACTTCAAAAACATAGGTTTCCTTGCAAACATCCTCTGGCTTTTCAATCGTTGCACTGATGATGTCTTTCAGCATTTGTGTTTCTATGTCACCAAAGGGCTTTTTAAGAATTTCTTCTGGCTCGGGAACCTTTTGTTGTTTCTTGGATTTCATCTCCGGTTTATCTAGAGCCACTTTTTTACCAGACTCTGCAGAAGCCAACTGGTCCTTCAGATTCTTGAGCTCATTCTGTGCTTGACCAAGTTGAGATTCCAACTCTGCAATGCGTGTCCCTAGTTTCATTTTGTTTGCCGGATCAGATTGGACACCACGAGGGGATCGACCCTCTGGAATTTTTAGACTCTTTTCAGTCCTAGGCCGATGCAGGGACCCGGTATCAGAGCTTGAAGTCTTGAGATGAGGTGGGCCTCGGGGCGATTGCCTCTGAGACATTTCTGTTAACCTGTTGCATGATACTATGCATCAACTAAGTGGAAAGCCAACAACACACTGCATAGAAGGAGAATCTTGATTCTGAGAACTACCTTGATCTTGGCATTTTTTAGACAACTAAAAATATTTTCACTGCAACTCAAAGCTCGATCTGCATAATTGCGATGCAAAATCTGAATATGATCTAAAGAACAGAAGATGAGACGAGGTCATACAAAACTAAGATGAGATCCTTTGAGCCGATTGTTGAGCGTCGCTACATACCCTTCATCGGACCAAGTTCAAAGACAAAGAATATCAAGATTCGTATCGAAAAGATTCACTTTTGTATAAAACTTAATAAAAATTACAGCAAAAATTACAAGCCCTTTTCAGTATCAGAACAGAACTAACAAACAGATTACAAAACCCAAAAGAAAGTAACAAAAAAAAAAAAATCATCTCTAACAGCATGAACATAACCAGCAGAAGCACATCATTAAACTCTTCAAACACAGGACAAATTACTAAAACAAACAAACAAACGCACACAAATCTCACCCTTGATTATGCTTACTTAGTTATTCAATTTTCTCTGAAAGTTTAATCTCCCTTCCCTTAATCATCCACAGACAAAGAAGAAGAAGCAGCAAACATTAATTAAGAATTGGAAAGAAGAAAATGTGTTGGGTTTATCCATGTATTGTAGCCGTTTGGATTGCATTTTGTGGACATATATATCGACAGCTCTTCTCGAGAGTCGAGACAATCTGTAAATCTGTATGTACGTGCAATAACCAACAACAACAAATCAAAGCTCGAGAGAGAAAAGTCCTTTCAATTTGAAAGTTTGAATTAAAAGTGCTATATTCCAATATTTTTTTTATTTGTTTTAATAGTTTTTTAACCCACAATTTTAATAACACAAAACTTACGTGAGACGATCTCACGGGATCATCCATGAAAAAATATTACTTTTTATGCTAAAATTATTGCTTGTGAATATCAGTATGGTTGACCCATCTCACAGATAAAGATTCGTGAGATCGTCTCACAAGATACAGTAATGATTATTTTTTTTATAAAGAGATTAAATAAATAAATAAAGAATTCGGGTAAAAAGAAGGCAAAGTGCTTTTCACATATAAATGTTTAAGATAAAAAAAAAATTATAGTCACAAATTTTTTCAATTTTAGGTATTTTAAAGTTCATAATTTTTTACTTTTTAAAAATTTGAATTAAAAAGATATTATAACTTAAAAAATATTTATGATAAACAATCACTTTGTTAGATAAATTGTTTGCATTTGAACCCGTTCTGATATTAAGTAAATTTAATTTAATTTTCAATCGTAAAAACGAAATAACTCAGATATGGTCCACAGATTATGTAACGCCCCAGATTTGACGACTGTCATCACTGTACCAAGACGAGTCTTTCCAACGTGCTTATGTCCTCACTCACACGCACCTGGGAAACTTCCCAGGAGGTCACCCATCCCAAAATTTCTCCAAGTCTAGACTTTGGAGTTCTTATGTGATGAGCTACCGAAAAGAAGATGCACTTTCGTGATATGAGTAGTACAAATCAAATCTTTTAAGCCATCTTCAACTGTACAAATCAAATCTTTTAAGCCATCTTCAACTGTACAGTCCATTACATTGAACAGTCTCGGAATCGCTCTCATTCCCGTGTGGGTCGGTTCATTCATGTTCCCTCCACCTAGAAGTCTGCCAGGAGCCGCTCATTGTCCGTGCAACTGATTGCACCGGCGATCACCCCCCGCCCTCTTCGGCCCCGGGCCTCACAGATTAATTCAAAAAAAAAAATAGTGAATACCATTTTATGGATTAAAATCGTTCAATTTATATTACAAAAAATAATAATTATTTATATAGTTGTATTTGAATAATTAAGTAGCCTTATTTGAATTTCTTATCAAACATATAACTATAGATTTGATATATATTCAACATATTGAAGCTCATATCAAAATTATGATAACAATTTATTTTAATATGTTTTTTTATTTTAAAAGGATGTTAAAAAAATCTCAGATTACTTGAATTCCAATGTGCTTATTTTTTATCTTAACTACAAAAAAATATTTTATGTGAAAGATAAATTGTACATACTGTAGGAAGAAAACTATGAGAGCAAAATTACATCAAAAGCTTGTTTTATTTATTATACACAAAGACTCATGTGAAACGATCTCGCGAGTCAATTTTGTGAGATAAACATTTTATTTGTATCATCCATTAAAAATTACTATTTTTTATGTTAAAATATTATATTTTATCATAAATATTAGCATAGTTTACTCGTATTAGGCGTGAAACTATCACGCAATTGATCTATTATATATTTATTATATCATTATTATCTTTTATTAATTATTTGAATATAACCCTAATAATTCATGCAGTGCCACGCTCTGTAAGTCCAATCTCGCTGGCCGAGGTTCACGAAAAGTAATCCATGTCTCGTCTGCATCAAAGCGCGCCCAAGTATACCATCAAAGCCCGTCCGTTCGATAAAACCACCGGGGCCATCGAACAGAATACCATCTCCATGCTCCAATCTCGTACTTTAGCACAGAGGACCCAAGTATCGGAATTTAATCGGCTCAAATTTTTCCCATTTCTCCATTGCAATGGCGAGACTTCACTCGTGTATGAAAATTTGAGATCTCTCCAGCCTGGTTGCCTGGCTCTCATAGCGAGATGACATATTTGATATGTGAGTGTTTTTATGTTTCATGAACCGTCGTAGTCTATGTTAGAATTTGAGGTGATCATAATATCTTGTACCCCACAACGCACGAAGTCTATATAACAGCTGCACTGTTTCTTGGTCAAGAAATCCGTTGATTTTGTGGTCGTGGAAGAAATCGTCATTTTCTTGCGTATCGAGTTACTCGGGTTGTAATTGTAGTCCATGAATCCAAGAAGTTCCAGGTATTTTTCTTCAACACAGTCAAGCCATTTGCATGCATGGTTTCCTCCTTTAGAAAGTTTTCAGGTGATGATATTGAGTTCGACGAATGCAGAGCAAAGAAGAAAAGATTGTATGAAGAAGCAACTTTGGAGGTCATGATTTCAATTTCGACGTGTTTTACAACTTTTTTTGGGTCTTTTTTCCATGTTTTCTTCGCAAGATTCACGCCCAATTTGATGTTGTTTATTGTGATTAAACTCATTTCTTCAAATATTTGAAAAAGGAGACAATATTTCCTAGTGGCAAGAGTGAGGCCCAAGATTATTCTGGTTTTGAATATTTTTAAATGAATCCCCAAAATCTCTCTTTACTTTGCTTAATTATATTCTTACCCAATTGTTGTCCGACATAAAGAAAACAACGCAAAACAAAATTATAATTGACTAAAATTGGTGGAAAAGATGTTTTCTCTGTCATATGATATAATCCTTCGTCCATGTGACTTTGGTGCGTCTTCTAGAATGTGATCGCTGAATCACCTCCGTTTCTTCTTCTTCGTGCACATTACTTCTTTTAGAAGTATATGATTAATCTTGCTTTATTTGGGTCGGATTCTCGTCAATTATCCATTTTTTGGCCCTGTCTTTAATTTATTGGTCCATTAGTTGTGAGATGTATTTGATATAATGAAGTAATTGGTTGATAGAATTGCAAAAAGAATGATAAGATTAACCAGCATTGGAGCGTGATATACCTATACTTCTATACTATATTATTAGGTATAAGACCCTTAGAATAACTATTTTAGAGAACACCGAGCATATTTAATTCCATAATTACCCTTCTAAAATGAAATTTTCTTCATTAGATATAACATTTATTTCTAAGCCCATAAAATTTATGAGGCAAGTATCACAATCAAATCGAACAATTCTTCTAAATTGAAAATAATTTTGTATTAATTTTTTAGTATTATTTGATCAAATTAAAAATAATAATAACACATACAACGCGTGTGAATCTTTTACTAGTTCAAATAATTGATTGGTGTAAAGTATTGAATTTTATGGGCCATGAGATCATTAAGATTTGAGAAGCCCAAAGAAAGGTATAAAATTATATAGTGTTAAACAGCTGACAGAAGCCCATTTCCCAAATCCTCTCTCATCCTCGTTTCTACGTTGTATAAATAAACCGAAACTGAAGCGCATTACCTCATCCCAAGCCATGGCTTCTCTTCATCTTCCATGCACCCACTCCACTTCCTGCTCCGACACCCACCGTGCCTCTTCTCGCCGTATATTCCCCAAGCCATCGCACTTCACCACCCGTTCAAAGCGCACCCACCGCCTGCAAGTTTCTTGCACCGCCGCAGCAAACGGTGGCCAAAACCAGAAAGAACCCTCCTTCCAAAATGTCGAAGCTGCTTCTGAAGGGAAGGTAGACAGAAGGAACATGCTTATGGGTTTAGGCGGCCTCTATGGCGCTGCCAAACTTGTTCCTACTCCGGCCGCCTCGGCCAATCCCATTCAAGCACCGCAACTAGACAAGTGTGGCACCGCTACCAACTTGAATACCGGTCAGCAGCTAGACACCAGTTGCTGCCCCCCTATAGCAGCGAGCATCATTGATTACCAACTCCCTCCAGTTTTGCAGATGAGAAGAAGGCCAGCTGCTCATAGAGTTACTCCTGAATACATTTTTAAGTACAATTTAGCCGTCGATCGGATGAAGCGTCTCCCGGCGGACGATCCACGTAACTTCATGCAACAAGCTAACATCCACTGCGCTTACTGCAATGGCGCTTATGATCAACCAGGGCAAGGCACACTGGATCTTCAAGTCCACAATTCATGGCTGTTCTTTCCTTTCCACAGGTGGTACCTTTATTTCTACGAAAGAATCCTTGGAAAACTGATTAATGATCCCACTTTCGCGTTACCATTCTGGAACTGGGACAATCCTAAAGGCATGACGATCCCACCCATGTTCGTAGATCCTAAATCTGCTATCTACGACGCGAAACGCAACCAGAAAAATTTGCCTCCCGCTGTGATAGATCTTGGCATGACCGGGAACACCGACCCTCTTCAAGTTGTGGCCAACAACCTAACTGTAATGTACACAGAGATGGTTCGTAGCAACTCTGATGCGTATGATTTCATGGGCAAGGCTTATCGGGAAGGAACTCCAGTTAATCCAGGTCCTGGTGCATCCGAGCGCGGCTCTCACACCGCTGCCCACGTTTGGGTCGGAGATCCGAGAGAGCCCAGCGGAGAAGACTTGGGTAACTTCTACTCAGCAGGACGGGACTCTTTATTTTACTGTCATCACGCAAATGTCGACCGAATGTGGACTCTTTGGCAATACTTTTTGCCTAGCGTCAAAATTCCGAACAAGAATATTACAGACCCCGATTACCTCAACACTTCGTTCCTGTTCTACGATGAGAATGCGCGGCTCGTTCGCGTCGCTGTGAAGGACTGTATAGATAATCTGAAAATGGGATTCGAATACGAGAGAATCGATCTTCCATGGTTGGACTACAGGCCTCCACCCCAAACTTCTAAGGCTAGAATCAGCAAGAATTGCCTCCACGGCACCGAAAGCGGAAACTTTGTTTCCATTGAAGCTGGAACAAGTTGTCAGGTTCGAAGTCACCAAGACCAAGAAAGGAAAAGCCGACGAATTGCTGGTCTTGGAAAACATAACACTGGACACATCTAAATTCCTGAAGTTCGATGTATTTGTGAACGATGAAGATGACAATCCAGGGGAGCTGGACAAGGCCGCTTATGCTGGAACTTACGCACAGGTGCCACACAAAACGAATACCCCATCGGCCACCACTTCAATACGGCTGAAGCTCACGGATTTGTACGAAGACATGGACCTCGCAGATGATGACTCTATTGTTGTGACATTGGTGCCTAGGCACGAGGGCCCTGGAGTTACCATTGGTGGTATCAAAATTATTGAAAATCCTACCAAAACAAGTTAATTATCAGGTCCCGGTTTCCTCTTTCGAAGGTTCCTTGGGTTATCGTTTGTATGAATAAAACTTCCTTGGCATGCACCATTCGCCCTGGGGTGCTCTTGTTTGATTGCGTGTATCAATCGTATCGTTTTCTCCATCTTTTTGCTATGAATAAACTTTGTATTATTATGTTCGAATCACTTTTGTCTGCTGTTCTTTTTCCTAAAGTTGAAATATCTCGAAAGTGGCTTTTTTTTTTCAATTAAACTGTAGAGTAGAACAAGGCGAGTCCCGTATAGAGATGGACATATCCAAGAGCTTCTCATGTCTGTGTCTCTCAAAATTACATTTAGTTCCTCAACCAAAAAAAAAAATTTACATTTAGTACCACACATTTGTCTCCCCATGACCAAATATATATTGCTACATCAGATCTACAATATATGTATACTTTTGTTTCACATGAGTCATCTTCGAGTTTCCACATACATATGTTCGGTTTTGTTAATGCTATTTACATATTCAGTATTCTTGTCCAGTATTCTTGTCCACTCAACACATGACATGTTGTTTATTTAACATTGATATATGGATGAGTAATCACGATTCATCTCCCAAACACATACGTATCATGTGTTGAATGGACAAGAATATTACTTTATAAGTAGCATACACGAAATATATTCAACTTTCTTTCTGGCAAAGTGTGCAAATTAAGTGTTTCTTTATTTGTTATTCAAATTTCCTTCTTGCAAAGTGTACAAATTAAGTGTTTCTTTATTTATTATTCGATTGGGAGCACACTACACACACCCACTTTACAAATTTCATTTTTAATAAATTTGTGGTTGAAATATTAAAAAAAAAATGGGTCAAAAGTAGAAAGAGTCTTGTAAAGGAGATCATATTTATTTCGACAAATCCAAAACATTTAATGATAGTTGCCCCCACGTGTTGTTCTTGGCTCTTTGGTAGGATTAGGGCCATAACCCCAAGATCCCATTTATTCATATAATATTTAAACCAAAAGCTTAAAGTACTGAAGCTAAGCTTAGGATTAATAAATAAATCGATTTTAAATTTCTTTGACGACACATACGGTAAAGTTTTGTTTGCTTATGTAAAGATGTATGGTTTGTTTTTATTCCAACTCAAAATATATATATACATTTCCATATTCTAATATCACATGTCGATAAAATAAGAAAAAAATAGTTTGTATGTATAACAAATCAATGGCACGAATGTTTTAAAAAAAAACAAATAGTTATTTTGTGAGACGGTCTCTATGATCTTTATTCGTAAGATCGAACAAACTCCGCTAGTTGATATAAAAATTAATATTTTTCATGACTGATCCAAATAAAAGAATTGTCTCACAAAATTGACTTATGAAACCATCTTACCAACAGTTATATATTGAAAATAACATGACTATGTCACGAATTTGAATGCAGGTGATTTCACTTCAACATATTTTTGTAACTTATACAAAAAAAAAAGCTCTAAAAAGTCGTCGATCCGCGTCGAGTTTCTCAAGCATTCTTCCACTTTTGTCTAACAATTTAGCTCGTGAATCGAAGGGGTTAGGTGGGCGAATTTTGCACCGAGGGTAGGTGTGTGCGAATGGGATTCTGATTCAAATTTAAAGGAGCGTAGAATATGAATTATGGATAATTTATTAATCTGATAGATGACATACATATGTATTATTGTAAATAAATAATTTGTACTTTATGATACGTCGTGTTTCATGTTTTATTTTTTAAAATGATAATACAAATTTCAGCGTAGACCATATACAAAATTCATTTGAGATAGTCATATAAAATTTGGCTTGGCAGAGAGCAGCTAATCAAAAGTTTTTCATACCCGAGACATTTTAACGTTTTATATTTATAATAAAAAATAATAATTTTGACGTAAAAATTAATTTGTCTCGTAAAATCGACACGGTTTTAACTGATTCGATATGGACTAAAATCGGGAAGTACTAGTATATGTTGATTTTGCATGTCTATGTGTGGTACTTTATTGATAAAGATATTCGTAATTGTGTTAAGACTTGAGATAGGTAATGCACATTTAAATATTTTTAATTTAATTAAATTAATCAACTCTTGCAGCAAAAGGAGAAAGTTAAAAGTAAATATTTTATATTAATTATTAGCATGTAACTATATTTTTTTTAAAGCTATCAACATATTTTTATTATTAAGCTGTGGTCATAACTTTTATCATAGAAATTCACAAAAGAAACCTAAAATAAATTTGACCAATTTGAGAATTATTCGTTCCGGAAAAAACAAAAATTTAAGTAAGACAGTTTCACGGGTTGTATTTTGTGAGACGGATATTTTATTTAGATTATCTATGTAAAAATATTACTTTTTATGCTAAGAATATTACTTTTTATTATGAATATCGGTAGGATTAACTCGTCTCACATATAAAGATTTGTGAGATCGTCTCACAACATATCTACTCTCTGCCGAAGAATGTAGAGTGGATCAAGTGGCCTGTTTCTTCACTTCTTCCAACGACAGGATTCGTGCCCATTATCGTAAACTTTCTGACCTTATCCATTCAAAGAATTTATTACTCGACTTTAATTAGATCTATACTATTGTTATTAATTAAAAATTGCGAAAATTTCAAGATTGAAAATTTGAACTTAATTCAATTTTATTGATCAGTTAAAAAAATATTATCTAATTTCATATATATATATAACTTTTAGAGATTTTATCTAACCGATGTGAGACGACTGACAATCCAAATGTATACATGCAATTCTCGGATATTTTATATATAATTGGATATGCGACGAAAACTTTCAATAACATATCTTTAAAACTTTTGGAAACGAAATAAGATATTATCTCAACGTCATTTCAAATGTTTTAATCAAAACCTTGACAAAATAACAGTTTAAAATTTGAGAGGGAACCCAAAAAAAATTATTAAATGAATGGAGTAATTATTGTTTCAAAATTTTGTTAATTTAATTAAAAATTGTATACGGTCGTCCACCTAACTCCACTACATACACGTGACTGGTCGAAGTTCACCTAACTCCATTACATATTAATCGATCGATCGATCGATCGTAGTGGGCAATCGATTCGATTTTCAATGTACCGAGTTACTAGCAATCATTATTATTTTTAATTATTATTATTCCACGTGGTCGGTCACAGTTGTTATTATTATTATTATTATTTTGGTTCTTCCTCAGTTTTAAAATCCCAATTTTATTTCAAGACCATCTCCAATCATGGCACCACATTGGTGCCACATCATTGTGGTGCCATGATTTTTCACTCCAATCCAGCACCAACCAACAGCTCTACAAGCTGCTCCATAAATTGCTGGGCCACAATTTTTTTATTTTTTATTTTTAATTTGATTAATTTAATATAAGTTTTTAATATTTAATTAATTAATATTTTTTTGAAATTTTAATTATAAAATTTTTAATATTCTGATTAGAAATTAATTAAGTGTAAAAATAAAAAATAAAAAAACGTGTTTATGGGAACAATATAGTAATTCGAGTATTTAATATTGTATTTTTGTTGTATTATTAATTTAATATCAAATGAACGTGTTTTTTTCAATGATATTTTGATTTTATTAAAATATAGTTTGTATTAAATAATTGTACGTAAATCAAATAATTATTTTGTTAATATGAAATAATTAATTCAAATTTTAATATATAAATCAAATAAAATGGCACGATCAAAATATGTTGGATCAATTTTATTTATATAGGCTTATATTTGAATAATTATGTGTTGTGGGTTGTATATTAAGTTAAGTCCAAAATAAAGTGATCTACTAATTTTCGGGTTATTGAACTTTAATGTATCTAATAGGTTGTAGGTCTTTAATGTGCAGAGAAAGAAGTGTAATTTTTGTTTTTATGATGGGATAAAACAGAAATATGAGAAGATAATGATAAACATTATCTATATATATTGATCATGATCCCCAGATCTCGCGTTATCACGTTCTATAATCTCTCTCTTATTAAAAAAATAGTTTTGAAGAGAAACTAAATAATTATTTCAAGGAAAGAGCGCGTAGATCTGGAAGATCAAGACACGTTATAAAGAATTCAGAAATATGGCTTCAGGTACGCTTCCGCTTAAGTTTTCTAGTCAAATTTTTAATGATTTAGTGCGATCGATTATACCGTCTTTGGTTTTTCCTCAACAAAATCCGCCGTCATTTGGCTCTCGTGATTGCGAATAACTCCCTCCCTCAATTTCGATAAACTTGATAACATACCAAAGCGATTAAAAATATATTTGAGATGGTCTTATTTAATATAATGTTATGCAAGAAGCATGGTATTTATTGTCATATATAATAAAAGACCAAATTGATTGATGTAATGACAATGACGTTGACAAAATAAAAGATAACGAATTGTAGATAAGGATAATGACATGATCTGGTCGCATTTAATTGCGCTGAATTTCCCATTATCTCGTCCTCTTATTTGCATTTGGTTTCGAATTGTATAATTTTAATTTTTAGAAATGTCTTTTAGAATGATCAATTTTTTATTTTTTTAAAAAAATTTGTTAAAATTGATATTTTGGTTTTGCTTCCACAAGTATTTTAAATTGTTTTATAAGTTAAAAAATTTAAATATGTGGTTGGATAAGATTTTATAAAACTTTTTTCGAAAAATATTTTTTTAAAAAAAGTGTTCTGCAAGTATAATTTTAAATAACAATGAACGGGAATTTTTTTTTTAATGTTTTTAGGATAATCAAACAATTTTCATGTTTTTAGCTTAGTTGAATAAAATAATAATTGCTGCCAATTAAGTAACCGAAAGAGAACATTTTTTTTGGTGAGTACATCTCATGTGAGACTTTATCCGTGAGACGGGTCAACCCTACCGGTATTCACAATAAAAAATAATACTCTCAGCATAAAAAATAATACTTTTTCATGGATGATCTAAATAAGAGATCTGTCTCACAAAATACGATATATGATATCGTATCACGCAAGTTTTGCCATTTATTTTTTTAGGAAAAAACAAAAACAAAATCCCGCGTTCATGTTGTTCAAAAATTGTTTAATATAGATAGATATCTCGAAATGTTGTAAAAAGATTACAAAGATCCAAATTCAGTCGAGAAAGCCCGAAGAAAGCTATCGATCCATATTATATATTGTTTGGACTTTGAGCTCGTATTTGGGCCACCTAAGGAATTTCAAATGGACCTACTTCCAAACATCCTTTAGTTAGACTTATAAATGGGCTAGCAAATATATATTACTAATAATTTTTGGGACGCTCAGCATTTTTGTATATTTTTTTTAATTAATTTGATTTATATTTAAATAAGAATTATATCGTAATTATGAAAAAAAATACTTTGATACAATGAATTAAAAAAAACATAAAAAGACCCAAAAAAATGAACCTGAAGTTTAAGAAATTGATAAATTTAATATTTTATTAATATACATGTTTATATTACTTTGCGCTCCCGAATAATAATGTATTTATATCTAAAATTTTAACAAATCCAAATATTATAATAAGGATGTTAATTCAGGTGGGTTGGATAGGTTTGGTCGAGTTGAGCAATAGTACTATTCAAAAATTGTTCAACCCGAACGCGAGCCAATCTGAAAACTCTTAACCCGAACCCGAATCAACCAGATTAACTCGATTTTGATTTTTTTAATAAAATTAAAAAAAATAAAAATATTTTAATTTAAACACATAATAACAAAATCTCTCAGATATATATGATTTTAATTTGAAAGTCTAATCGTAGAAAAATAAAATATATTTACTAAATCAAATAAACAATTTTTTTTAAAAATAAAAAAATATTCAAAATAAATATTAAATTATGAAGATTTATTATGTAAATATACAATAAATATTTTTTCAGACACACAATGTATAAAAATGTAGGTAATATTTATTAATTATATTTTCTAAAAAAAATTAAAAATTTCGGATCAATCGAACCCAACTCAATCCGATCATTTTTTTCGGTTCAGCTATCGGGTTCAACCTAATCTGATCCCAATCCGAAAACCCGAAACTCAAACTTGATTTTTTTCGGGTTAAAGAAATTAATTATTTTGTTCACCGACGACTGATCATAAGTGAATTTCACTATGCTAACTAGTTTATGATAGGACAAGTGTACTGCTCTATCTTGAGTACTGCAATCTTTCCTGTGTGAGAATTGGTAGTACTGCTTGAAGTACAACACTTTTTTCTAACAACTTGATGATCAGTTTCTTTGTCTATCATTCAATCTTTATAAAATGGTCGGGGACAGACCCTCGATTCCGCGGACCCGGTGAACACCTGTCGCAGGAATACAGATGGCTTTGATGCGGCGGAGCTACCACTGTTGTTGGTATCAAAATCAGCGAAGAGGGTCTTTATAGATTAACTACGTTGACCTTGATACCATCAATGGTGGCGGCGCCGCCCTCCAGTGCACGGCCAGCGGTAGTGAATACTCATGACGGAAGCCAGATTAGATCAATATGTTATTTGTCCGGTTGTAGAATTTGATTGATGATTTTTGTTTGTGTTTTTTTTAAGGAATTGCGTTTGATTTTGATCATCACAAGATATTGTTTGCTGTTTGCCGGGCAGGAAATTGAAGAATCAGAAAGACAGAAAGTGAACAAGCCTGAGAGAGGAGAGACAAGGTCATACGGGTAAAAGAGAATTCCCAATTTTATGTTTGTACTAAATAATTATATTGAATAAATTTGTCGTAGAAATTGTATCGAGGTCGATATTTTTTTTTTGACAAATCAAAAAAAAAAAAATCTGCACCAACTTGCTAGATACGAAATCGATACAAATGAATAATTTGATTTTTATATTCAAACTAGGTGGATCTTGATTTGATCGTTATTTATAAGAAAACTCTTTAACAACAAATTTAATATTATCATTATAATAATATTTTTACAACTAGAATCGAAAAAATTTGAATGAATATGTTAAAGCTAAAGAAATTAAGCTAATGAAAATTGTAATAAACGAATTAAAATAAACTACAAATGACTAATTTTGTAGAAAATTTTAATCTGATTTGTTGATAATGAGTTGTGTGTAGTCTTTCTGATCATTCTTCCTACTTTTGTTTGTATTTGTCCAAGTGCTGCTATTTCATGACTATGTCCTAGTAATGAATAATTTGTTAATCTTCTGTCACACCCGTGTCACACAAAATCACCTAGTAATGAATAATTTTAGCATTCGTAGTTTTGTTGATTACTACCCCTTTGATTTCTCAACTGGTTCGCATTTATTTTACATGAATGTTAGTTGGAGAAATGCGAGAATTTGAGAACTTCAAAGTTCAATGCAAAAGTAAATACCTTAAAGACTATTAAAATAAAATAGATCTCCACATAGGAATGCCACCGGTAAGTCTGAGAAAATTATCAAACGTGAATGAAGATGTTTGCAAGCAGCAGAGCACATACGTACGGAGTTCCACGCACATGGAGAAGAATTAATACACATATACTAGGGTAGTAGTTGCACCAACACACAATATTTCTTTCCCTTATATTGTGTTTTGATAATTTTTGGATGGAAAATGTGGCATTTCCGACCAGTTTCCGACCAGCATTCTAATTCGTTAACCTATAAATTAACAGTTTTGGTATTTCCAAAAATAATATATGTTGGCTACGGCTACTGGATGAATGAATGCGGACATTAGGTCTGCATTCTTATAAAATCTCTCTGGTTATTGACCCATTGTGTTGTCAATATTGTGTTTTTTTTATTTATTTATATATATATGTTGTGTTTTAGGTTGTGGCTGTGTTTTATAGGGAAATTTCTGCAAAAATTTCGTAAAAATTGCCAAATGATTTGTTTTATATAATGTATTACATAACCAATACATCAGTGTCCTTTTAACTATCATCAAACACAAATAACTTAATATTCAATCACCAAACCATTTCGCAAGCGACTGGGAGATTCAAGCTTCCACACCATCATTATGTAAATTATTCAAGGACAACATATCTACAAAAACGAAAATGAACCACCACTTCAATGGTTCAAGGACATGGATTGGCCAATGTATTATTTATACATTAAAATAGCTAAATGATCATCAACTTTACTTGAATTTTGCATTGGAAACACTTTTATACAAAAAGTGGCTTTGAAGCAGCTTCTTTGACAAAATACTCATCGATTTCACTGTTTAATATAGTTTGGACACTTTTTATGAAAAGACTAGGTAAAAATTACCTCGAAAATTTCTCCTGACCGCTTGCTGAAATTTTTTCACAATTGCCTGTCAAAAACTCCTATGAGTCATCACACAATATAGATTTGAACTCATTTGGCAATTTTATTGTTTTAGTGGCACAATCAACTGAAATTGTTATCTGTCAGACCTAAAAACTGACTCTTTTTACTCCAGGAATCACATCCTCGAACACTAGACATCGTCATACACATTTATGTCTTCATTGGCTCTTCTGCAAAATTTAGACTTGGGTTTTTGTGGTTCTACTGTCTGGACTCTTCTTTTAGCGACATTCTCCCTCAACATCTTGTGTTTTTGTATTCTGGTTGAAGGACGAGAGGATTTCTTGTATCTTACAACTTGCAAAACCTTGGGACTGTGGTGGATATCCTTTGAATATGAGGATTGACTCTCTCGTGACTCCTCTATTGAGATGAGTACTGGTGATCCCTCAACTTCTGCCTTGGTGATCATTCACCTGAAAATTCAATTATTGGCCTGAGATTATGTGATCCTCAAGTAGGATCAGGTGATCGTCGAACATAATTAAGTGATTCTCGATCAGGATTAAGTGATCCTCCCATATATGATCGGTTCCCTAACCTAAAGGACGTGGATCCTCGCGCGTATATGTGATCCTCAGCTCCCTGGCATAAGGTATAATCCTCCGAACATAATCTTTGTAAACCCTACCATTCGTCTCAAACATCATATCCATTGGCACAAAACCCTTTTTTATGACTTCCCTGAGCCATCCATATTTTTTTATACAGGCTTGAAAAGTGAAAGCTCTGTTGTTACATCTTCTTTTTGAGAAAAAATTTCCTTCATATTAATTGTATTTTTCATTACCTGAGTGGTGGATTTCCTCTTCCATATTTGTGTACCTTTAAAATGAATTGATAAAGAGATTATGAGAATTGCCTGATGATTCTCCTATCTCGACATTTTTTGTGGGCATTATTCTTGTATTCTTTGTGTTGACCAGAATTCTGCTGATATTCTACAACTTATTTCAATCCCCTCAATGTGGTCGATATGACCTTGCTCACGTTTTCTCTCATGCGACTCATAGATTCCTCTATAAGTATCATGACACTCGACATAATCAAATCCAATCTCTCGATTCTTTTATTGTACTCTATGTCTGAAGTGACGAACTAATAGACCATCAAGAATTTCTTTAGATTGCTTTTTTTTTATATATATATATATGTTTATCTCAATTTGTTCCGCCATATTATGAAAGTGTTTTGTGCCAATAGATATGATGCATAAAAACAAAAAATACTAGTTCCGACTTTCCAATACGAAGCCCCACTTTTTATTACCATCAAAGCCTACCCTAAAGCTCTTAAGTATCTGTATCATTTTTCACACTACATCGCTGTACCCTTAAACTTTATCATGAAATTTGAATTGAGTTCATTTAATTTAACTTTTGAGTTTTATTAAACAAAAACTATATTATATAAACATATTTGGTGTGAATTAAATATAGAGTAGGTCTCATGTGCAACAGTTTTACGGATATAGATCCGTGAGACGGGTCGATCTGATCTATTCTGCAGTGAAAATTAATATTTTTAATTCAGGTCAATATATATTACACAATAATATAATTTTGACATAAAAAATTACTTTTTTTATTCAAAACAGCATATATTATACCATATTTATTTATAACAATATAACAAAAATAATATTTTGAATTGGAAAATAATATTTTTTTATGAATTGAGATACATAGAACATATGTCTCACAAATTTGACATGTAAAACCGTTTCATATTAAGTTTTTGTATTAATATATGTATACCTATTAACTAAGGTAGAGTAACTACTTTTGGGTGAATGACTCTTTATTTTTAAACTTCCTCTCACAAAGATTAAATCAAGATCAATAATTATTTTTAAAATTATTAAAATAATTAATCATTTATAATTTTATTTATTTCTTCTAATATTTATGTTTTTCAGTATTTTTATTCAATTGAGTTTAGTTTGTAAAAATATATATGTATTCAATTAAAATATATAAGTCAAATGGTAATGCTGGTTAATTCAATTCAACTGCATTTGTTTGTTTTCGGTAATATTTAATTTAATTTGTTTTCGATTTATATTATATATAATACACACGGTTTTTTGTGATGTCGCAAAGCAATTCAAATTAGTCTAGAATGCGTGGTCACTGTAATATTGTAGCTTTCATGTTTTTATTTTGACCAGTTTGTCGGTCCATTTATAATTTTAGTCGACTATTTGTACTTTTGTTTTTAATTTTAGTAATTTTTCATTTGATTTGTGATGTGACTTCAGAATGACATGGTATAAAAAATTGTTGATGTTATGTTAATGATATTTACTGAAAATTTAGTGTCCGGCTCCAGCAAATAACAATAGTCTAGACTCAGGTTTCGAATTTTTCCTGAGTCTGAAATCACGAAGGAGACCATTAGAAGGGGGCTGAGAAGGTATCCCGGCGTAGCCCTGTAAGGCCCGAGATGTTATTATTTTAATCCGAGATTATTAAAATTATGAATTTTGGAATGTTGAGTCATATTCTATGGTTTTACAATTCCATAGGATTGAAATTGAAATTAAAAAGAGTTATTGAGGACTGAATTGCAAATAGTGAAGAATTCAGGGGCTAAAGTGCAATATTGGATTTGAGTGGACACTTGTCCTTGCCATGCTTGTTGGATGTATATAATATGTAACAATCTTCATTCCAGCCAAGAAAACGAACGAAAGTTCAGAGAAATCCTAAAGCTTCATCTTGTGTTAGATTTTTGATTCTACAAGATCCGATTATCAGAATTTTACTCTGAACATATTTCTGAGATCCTCTCGTCACCTACTACACAAGAACCGTTTAAGTTTCATTACTTTCTTATATGGTTTGAAATTTATTTATTGGGAGAATTATTATTTGATCATTATGATGTGTTCTGAGAATACTAGACATTGCATAATCGAAGTCGGATCGAAGAACAGATTGATTATGGAATTGTTATGAATTTCTGATTATATCGATTGAAATTGGACAGATTTGAACTATGAATTGATTACAGACTATATTGGATATGGGTTATGATTTGTAATTAATATATGTTGAGGTTGTATTGACGGGAATATTCAGATTGTTCCGTTATGCCATTGATTTTGAATTAAATTCAGATTGATCAGATTCAGTGTTGAATTGAGAATGGAATGTTGATATTATGATTCTCGATATGTCATTTCAGATTGATAGAGACAGTCTTGAATTCAGAACTTCCAGTTCGTCAGACCGAGACTACGAAAGAAAGGTATAAGTCAATGTGGTATTGGGAAATCGACTCAAGTAGGATATACTTGGGTTTCCCGAAATCACATACTTATTGTTATTATATGCATTGATTTGATTATTATATGCTGTTCTATTGATTTATAGGAAGCATGTAATAGATGAGCATTAGACGAGTGATCTTGTGACAGAAGTGCCTGATAGTGGTGGAATCGCCACGGGCACATTGCACGATGTCACAAGATAGTGTGTTGGCGATTGTGCCACAGTCTGTGACGGATAGGTCAAGACACTGGATGTTTGGTTATATCGACGTGGATAGAATCGGAGTTCTTCTATTATTGTTGGTCGATATAGGAATGCCAACGTCTGAAAACCGGGATCCCTAGACTAGGATTGAGTCTAGTCTGAGTCGTGGAGTCACGAGCATTGTCGACAGTTTTATATTGATTATGTTTCAGATTTTGATACATATTGCTGTTATCTGTCCATGCTTTTATGTTTAGCATATGATTGCATGTTCGTTGATTTATACTGGGATTATATTCACCGGAATTATCCGGCTGTTGTCGTGTTTGTATTTGTGCATGACAACAGGTGGGACATGATCAGGGTCGATGAGATGACGAGAGATCATGAATAGAGTGGAGACCACGGACTTTGACGTTGCTGTAGATAGGGTTTGGACACGTGATAGCTAGTTGTTGAACCTGAGTTTTGAATGATTATATATAGTACCAAACTTGTGCTTGAGTACTGATATGTATATAAGAATGATTTCCATTACGTTCCGCGTTTAAAAAAAAAAAATTTAGACCCTGTTTATGATAATTGATTAAATTGTCCCAATGACGATTATGAACTTGATTAGCGTCCGGGTCCCCACAAGAGGTGGTATCAGAGCGATAGATCATTTAGACTGAGATAGAAGAAGCTAGTGAGCGGGGTAGATTGAGTTATCTTTCCTTGCTTTTGATATGCTAGCATGCGTTACTGCTTTAATACATGTTACTTGATTTATCTGAATTGATATGGTAATGTGTATTAATGAGTATGAATCAGCACCGATTCTGAATCGGCAGTAAGATGATCGGAGGAGGACTGAAACAGAATTATTGTTTGGGATTATTAATCTTTTGATAATCAGATATGCCTCCCAGAAGAATACCAGAACATGGTAGTACTTCAAATCCTCCGATGGATGTCACAGCAACTCCGATGGAAATACTTCTGAAGAGATTTCAGTCATTCCATCCACCGACTCTGAAGGGTACTGAGACTGCAGTGGATTGTGAGAGTTGGCTAGATGACATAGAGATGCTGTTTGACTCATTGGACTATACAGATGAGCGAAGAGTGAAACTGATAGGGCACCAGTTGCATGACGTTGCAAAGAACTGGTGGATTACAACGAAGAAGGCATTGGAGCATAGAGGTACGACTATTACCTGGAATGTGTTTAAGATCGAATTTTATCAGCGGTTCTTTCCAGTTTTATACAGGAAGGACAAGGGGGCCGAGTTTGCGAATTTGAGACAAGGACAGTTGAACATTGAGGAATATGTGTCTAAATTCTCTACACTACTGAGATTTGCTCCACATGTGGCCGAAAATGAAGAAGCGGTGGCTGATCAGTTCATCAATGGCTTGAATCCAGAGATATTTACATTGGTGAACACTGGGCGACCAAACAACTTTGCTGACGCCCTGAACAGAGCAAAGGGAGCAGAAGCTGGTCTGATGAGACAGAGAGGAGCTTCATATATTGCCCCAGCAGTGATACCACAGCAACCCCTCCCAGATTCGAGAGTGGTAGCAGCAGTGGTGGAAAGAATGACTATTTGAAAGCCAGAGGAAGACAATTTAAGAAGTCTGGCAGCAGTTCTTCCAGTTCCAGTGGCTCGAGACAGATTGGTCAGAGCCAAAGTTATACATGACCATATTGCAGCACTTGTAGAGGGAAGCATTCCACAGAGCAGTGCCGAGGAGTGTTTGGCTCTTGTCGTATATGTCGACAGCAGGGACATTTTGCCCTAGTATGTCCCCAGAGAGGTGCACAGGGATCCCAGGCAGCAGAGTCATCTGGATCAGTGGCTCAGACTGGGAGACGACCATCTGCTGTCCATTCTTTCCAGCCAGCACCGTCTACCCAGTCACAGCAGAGGCCAGGAGGAAGCCAGACAGTGAGCCAGCCTCCGAGACAGCAGGCCAGAGTTTTTGCGTTGACTGAGGAGCAGGCACATGATGCATCTGATGATGTCGTTGCAGGTAACTGTTCTATTTCTGGTTATCCTGCTTATGTATTGATTGATACTGGTGCATCACATACATTTATTTATGAGAGATTTGCATTGATGCATGCATTACCTGTTGAGTCCCTATCTACTGTATTATCTGTTTCTTCTCCTTAGGGAAAAGGTCTTGTATCAGTGACTTCTGTTAGATCTTGTATACTACAATATGACGGGCATGAGATTGAGTTAGACTGTATTGTGCTTGGGTTGTCTGATTTTGACTGTATTATCGGAATTGATATGTTGACCAAGTACAGAGTACAGTTGATTGTTTCCACAAGATTGTGAGATTCAGTAATGAGATGGCTGAGGAGTAGAAATTTTAAGGTAAGGGTTCTCGAGCCAGAATTCCTTTGATATCCGTATTATCTATGACTCGATTATTGCAGAAAGGAGCGGAATGATTCCTTGTCTATTCAGTTGATTTACTGAAGTCGAGTCCATCATTGGCGGACTTGCCAGTGGTGTGTGAGTTTGCTGATGTCTTCCCAGACGAGATTCCTGGATTGCCTCCGATTCGAGAGATAGACTTCAGCATTGAGTTGATGCCAGGTACAGTTCCGATTTCTAGAGCTCCGTACAGAATGACACCGATTGAACTGAAAGAGTTGAAGGAGCAGTTGGAGGATTTATTGGCCAAGGGATACATCCGACCGAGTGTATCTCCTTGGGGTGCTCCCGTGTTGTTTGTAAGGAAGAAAAACGGTTCAATAAGACTCTACATTGATTATCCGGCAACTGAACAAAGCAATGGTAAAGAATAAATATGCATTGCCCCGTATAGATGATTTGTTTGACCAGTTGCAGGGTTCTTCTATTTATTCCAAGATCGATATGAGATCTGGATATCATCAGCTGAGAGTCAGGGATTCTGATATCTCGAATACAGTGTTCAGAACCAGGTATGGACACTATGAGTTTATTGTCATGCTGTTTGGTTTGACCAACGCTCCAGCTGTGTTTATGGTTCTGATGAATCGTGTAGTTCAGAAATATCTCGATGATTTCGTGATTATTTTTATTGATGATATTTTGATTTATTCGAAGAATATGATTGAGCATGCAGAACATTTGAGAACTGTGTTGAAAATTTTGAGAACTGAGAAATTGTATGCTAAACTGTCAAAATGTGAGTTCTGGTTGAGACAGGTAGTATTTATGGGTCATATCATATCCGGAGATGGTATATCAGTTGATCCCAGCAAGGTTGAGGCTGTGATTTCTTGGCCGAGACCGACATCAGTGCCAGAGATTCGCAGTTTTATGGGTTTGGCAGGATATTACCGTCGGTTTATTAAAGATTTCTCGAGCATTGCCAAACCGATTACTCAGTTAACTCAAAAGAATGCTCCGTTTGTGTGGTCAGAAGACTGTGAGTCCAGTTTTCTGGAATTGAAGAAAAGATTGACCAGTGCACCGATACTGACTATCCCCTCAGGTACTGGTGGATTTGTTGTTTATTGTGACGCTTCTCACAGAGGTTTGGGTTGTGTGTTGATGCAGCGAGGGCATGTGATTGCTTATGCCTCGAGACAGCTGAAGCCACACGAGACTCGCTACCCAATTCATGATCTTGAATTGGCAGCCATTGTATTTGCTTTGAAGATATGGCGACACTACCTTTACGGTGAGAAATTTGAAATTTATTCTGATCACAAAAGTTTGAAATATCTGTTTTCACAATCAGAACTGAATATGAGACAGCGAAGATGGCTGGATTTACTGAAAGAATTTGATTGTGAAATCAAATACTATCCAGGAAAGTCCAATGCAGCAGCTGATGCATTGAGTCGAAAGGCATGTGCTTTATCCTTATCGACAATATGTGTTTCGAATTTTATTGAAGAATGCTGTTTGTCTGGATTGGTATTTGAGACAGATTGTAGACCGTTGAGATTGTATGCTATACAAGCTGAACCAGAGCTGATTTTGAAGATTAAAGCGGCTCAGAAAGTTGATCAGAAAGTTCAGAAATCGATTGAGATGGTCAGATCAGGTCATCAATCAGAGTTTCAGATACGTGAGGATGTACTGTATGTGAATAATCGTCTTGTTGTGCCGAATGTTTCAGAGTTGAAACAGCAGATATTGACTGAAGCGCACAGCAGTCGATTCAGTATCCATCCTTGTGGCAGAAAGATGTATAATGACTTGAAGACACAGTTTTGGTGGAAGCGAATGAAATCTGATGTAACAGAATTTGTGTCAAAATGTCTGAATTGCCAACATGTAAATGCTGAAAGAAAGAAATCATGAGGTCTACTGCACAGTTTATCGATTCCTGAATGAAAATGGGATCACATTTCCATGGATTTTGTGACGCAGTTACCGAGATCCTCCCGAGGTGGTGATGCGATTTGGGTCGTGATTGACAGATTGACTAAATCAGCATGTTTTATTCCGTACCAGATGACATACATGTATGACCAGATGGCTGAGATTTATGTTAGAGAGGTGGTCAGATTGCACGGAGTGCCGAAGTCGATTGTATCATACCGTGATCCTCGGTTCACTTCGTACTTCTGGCAGATTTACAGCAGGATCTAGGTACGAAGTTGCATCTGAGTACCGCATATCATCCACAGATTGACGGTCAGTCAGAGCGGACGATCCAGACATTGGAGGATATGCTGAGAGCTGTAGTGCTTGATTTTAGCACTGAATGGCAAGATGCATTGCCACTTTGTGAATTTTCGTACAACAACAGCTATCAGAAAAGTATTGAGATGGTTCCATTTGAAGCATTGTACGGAAAGAAGTGCAGATCCCCTCTGTATAGGGATGATATCTCTGAGGTTCCTGAGATTGGACCTGATATGATCAGAGAGATGACAGAAAAGGTAAAGCTGATTCAGAAGAGAATGAAGACAGCTCAGGACAGACAGGCCAATTATGCCAATATTCGACGAAGACCGTTGGTATTTGAGGTTGGAGACCGAGTATTCCTAAAGATTTCACCTTTCAGAGGAGTTGTCAGATTTGGCAAGAAAAGGAAGCTGTCTCCACGTTTTATTGGGCCGTATGAGATTCTCGAGAAGATAGGAGATCGTGCCTATCGACTTGCATTACCGCATTTTCTATCTGGAATACATGATGTCTTTCATGTATCTATGTTACGGAAATATCTACCCGATGATTCCCATATTATCCAGCCAGACGAGGCTGAGCTTGATGAGTCTCTGAGTTATATTGAGAAACCGGTTCAGATTGTTGATCGTAAAGAAAAGCAACTCAGAACGAAGACCATCCCACTTGTGAAAGTCTAGTAGACTCGTCATGGCATTGAAGAAGCTACTTGGGAGACTGAATCAGATATGAGACATGAATTCCCAGAGTTATTCCATTGATGTGAGTTTACTATTTTAGTTTCTGTTATTTCTGGTTTGATTGTCTGTGATATGATTGCTTGAGATTTCGAGGACGAAATCATGTCTCAGAGGGGGACAATTGTAAGGCCCGAGATGTTATTATTTTAATCCGAGATTATTAAAATTATGAATTTTGGAATGTTGAGTCATATTCTATGGTTTTACAATTCCATAGGATTGAAATTGAATTAAAAAGAGTTATTGATGGCTGAATTGCAAATAGTGAAGAATTCAGGGGCTAAAGTGCAATATTGGATTTGAGTGGACACTTGTCCTTGCCATGCTTGTTGGATGTATATAATATGTAACAATCTTCATTCCAGCCAAGAAAACGAACGAAAGTTCAGAGAAATCCTAAAGCTTCATCTTGTGTTAGATTTTTGATTCTACAAGATCCGGTTATCAGAATTTTACTCCGAACATATTTCTGAGATCCTCTCGTCACCTACTACACAAGAACGTAAGTTTCATTACTTTCTTATATGGTTTGAAATTTATGTATTGGGAGAATTATTATTTGATCATTATGATGTGTTCTGGGAATACTAGACATTGCATAATCGAAGTCGGATCGAAGAACAGATTGATTATGGAATTGTTATGAATTTCTGATTATATCGATTGAAATTGGACAGATTTGAACTATGAATTGATTACAGACTATATTGGATATGTGTTATGATTTGTAATTAATATCTGTTGAGGTTGTATTGACGGGAATATTCAGATTGTTCCGTTATGCCGTTGATTTTGAATTAAATTCAGATTGATCAGATTCAGTGTTGAATTGAGAATGGAATGTTGATATTATGATTCTCGATATGTCATTTCAGATTGATAGAGACAGTCTTGAATTCAGAACTTCCAGTTCGTCAGACCGAGACTACGAAAGAAAGGTATAAGTCAATGTGGTATTGAGAGATCGACTCAAGTAAGATATACTTGGGTTTCCCGAAATCACATACTTATTGTTATTATATGCATTGATTTGATTATTATATGATGTTCTATTGATTTATAGAAAGCATGTAATAGATGAGTATTAGACGAGTGATCTTGTGACAGAAGTGCCTGATAGTGGTGAGATCGCCACGGGCACATTGCACGATGTCACAAGATAGTGTGTTGGCGATTGTGCCACAGTCTGTGACGGATAGGTCAAGACACTGGATGTTTGGTTATATCGACGTGGATAGAATCGGAGTTCTTCTATTACTGTTGGTCGATATAGGAATGTCAACGTCTGAAAACCGGGATCCCTAGACTAGGATTGAGTCTAGTCTGAGTCGTGGAGTCACGAGCATTGTCGACAGTTTTATATTGATTATGTTTCAGATTTTGATACATATTGCTGTTATCTGTCCATGCTTTTATGTTTATCATATGATTGCATGTTCGTTGATTTATACTGTGATTATATTCTCACCGAAATTATGCGGCTGTTGTCGTGTTTGTATGTGTGCATGACAATAGGTGAGACATTATCAGGGTCGAGGAGATGACGAGAGATCATGAATAGAGTGGAGACCACGGACTTTGACGTTGCTGTAGATAGGGTGTTTGGACACGTGATAGCTAGTTGTTGAACCTGAGTTTTGAATGATTGTATATAGTACCAAACTTGTGCTTGAATACTGATATGTATATTATAATGATTTCCATTACGTTCCGCGTTTAAAAAAAAAATTTTAGACCCTGTTTATGATAATTGATTAAATTGTCCCAATGACGATTATGAACTTGATTAGCGTCCGGGTCCCCACAAGCCCTCTCCAACTCTCAATTCAAAGACTGAAAATATAGGAGGAGCAGCTAAGGGTGCTGCTGAAAAATAATATAATGAATTAATCAGTTATACATCCGAACCAGATATTTATAGGAGAATACCTAGGTCCGTGTTGGATTTGTCTTCTATTTTGGCTAGAGATGGGCAGGGGTAGTGAGCCCATCTATGAGGTATCACCAGTAATATTTATGATGCGTCCGATGTCACCTACTTTGATGAACAAGGCTAAAATCGAAAAAACAAACGTGCAAATTAATAGATTAAAATCATGAATTGAGTAATAACAAGATCAAAAATAGAAAAAGCGAAAGTTATAAGATCAAAAATATAATTTATCCACGGTAATATACAATATAACGTGAGTTAAAATGGAAATAAAATTATCAAGATTTGAATTTGAGATATTCACACTTCTACATCAAGTATCATTTTTCGAACATTATATTAATTCCCTGACGCATATTCATGATAAATATTGGAGAAAATAATTCATTTTATTTTTTTTTATGAGGTAATTAAAATTATGGTGAAGTCATAAACTGTGTAGAAGTTTCATTGTATAGATATTTGCAGATTATCTATATGGTTTGAAATGGGTTTGTTTCATCCTATCAGTGCAGGCAGTGCCTGCACGGACAATGAACGGCCCGGATCACTCCACATGAGTGATCCGGGTCCACCTCCATGTAAAGAAAAAAAAAAATTGGCTCGAAAAAATCCGAGCCGTTGGATCGACCCCTGCAGGCAGTGCCCGCAGGGGTAGGGTCGACCGAACCTTTGAAATGCACCGTCGAAATACAAATGTTTTACGGAAGCATATCTTATGCTTGAAAATGAATTTAAATTACCTCTATTTTCTCATTTGGCCAGCTAAAGTTGGGAGTTTCCAGAAGGAATGATTTGTGAAAGCGTCAATATTGCCCAAAAATTATCTTTTAGGGGACTAGAAGCACATACATACATACATATATATACATACATACATATATATATATACATATATATATATATATATCATTTGGTTCATGGAATAATACGGTGAGATATATAATATAAAAAGGATAAATGAGTAAGTTTCTCGTGACACGGTTTTATGAATCTTTATCTGTGAAACGGATCAATCCTACCGATATTCACAATAAAAGTAATATTCTTAACATAAAAAGTAATATGTTTTCATGGATGACCCAAATAAGAGACATGTCTCACAAAATACGACTCGTAAGACCGTCTCACACAAATTTTTGCCATGATAAATTTAGTATAGTACAATATGAGATTTTTAATGTCTGAATGGAACTTAAAAAAATTGAGCCTCAAAACAATAAAGTGTATTTTTTAACTAAAAATGATTTTTCAAAACTTAACTTAGAATGATTTTTCATTCAAAATGTAACTTATGCAAATATTACTAAAATAGCTACACTTAAAACTAAGATGATGTTGATCTCATTAATCATAAATAGTTATGCTATAATCTCATCTATTATGTGAAATGAAATATTAGAAAACTTGATTAAATGATTTAACAAAATACTTTTTGATCGTTCGTTATGGTTGTGCAAGATTACAATATTGCAAGGGGCGTAACCAGAAATTTTTAATCCGGCGGACAAAATTTATTTAGAAGGATACTTGTGAACATAGAAAGTATGCACTCTCATTATTTTCTTTTCCAAATACAAAACAAACGTTCAACAGATTAAATCAATAATTTACACATCATTAACAAAATCATAGATTAATGTAACTCGAATTCATATTTTTTTTCTTTTTTGATATAATTTTGAATATATTTTTATTCTCGATGAAGAAGATGGAGGGCGGAGGCGGGACTTGAGAGTTGGAGATGATAGAATGCAAACATGAAGTACCCCGTAACCAAAATTTTTTTGGGCCGGGCCCCTTCTTATACCTGAGCTTGAGGCGATAGACTCATTCGACTCATATCAGGTACAAGTTTGGATAAATTAACATATATTAATAAAATTATGCTTTACAACTTTAATTAGGGATAATGGTTCAGGTTTGGGTAGGATTTCATATCTCCTTCTCCATATATTAGAAAAAATAACAAAATATTATAAATAATTTATCTTACAAAAATAATATCAACTCTATACTATTAATTTTCTTCATTTTATCCAACTAATATCATTCAACAAAGCATATTGAACTAATATAATAGCTAAAAAATCATATATATATATATATATATATATATATATGAATTTTATCGAGTATTCGAGTCGAGTATAGATATGATTATTTAAAACTCGCCTCTATCTCCGTACCCAATTTACATTTATTTAATCGGACAAAACATCTCCATTCTCTCTTCCATTCTGGTCGAATATCAGATTCTTCGTCGGGTTCCGGATAAAATTTACATCCTTGGCTCTAATCCTTTATAAATTTGAGTGATTCGTAACACGAATTAAAGATGTGTAATCAGTTAACGTTTAATCCTTCGCATCAAACACATAATCAGATGAGAGTTTATCAACTACCTTGTTCATCGATAATATTTAAGATCAATTATTTCCTACATTAGCAAGACTTCGAGGTAGGAACAAAGTACCAAAACAAAATTCACATATCTGTATATATAATATTAAATCTACGAATTCTCATTTTCATTCTAAATGAAATTATAATTATATATGGTTGAATATTAGATTCACTATCCTTTCCATTTGTGCAAGTTCATCATTCAAGTCTTGAAACAAACTTTCGTCTACTTAGTTAGAGTGTTCTCAAATCCCAAGTAATTTCGGGATGCATAGTAAATAATCAGAGCATTGAGTAGCAAATTTATTAAATATTTCAAGACTCGAGTTACTGAATGAATCGTCATTAGTCATACTCAGTTTTATTAATTCGTAAGTTCGCAATTTTCGAAATATTTTATGTAATTGACATTTATCTCCGTTCTGAAATACAAAGTCTGGGGGGCGATCGAGCGTCAAATACATCAAATAGAAGGGAGAAGAATACAAAAAAACCGAATAAAATATATGCACCAAAATCTGATCATATAGGCAGCCAAACAGAAACTCAAGGAAGAAAGCAAATCACCAAATTATTTACACACATATGTATAAATACATAAACCCATAAAATATAAAATAAATCTTAACTATTCAGAGCAAAGCCTGTAGAGTTCTTCAAGTGGAGGCAACTCCTTAAACATCCTATCGAATTCCGTAAACGACAGCCCCCGCGACAAAATCGGCTCCATTGCATTACGGGAAACTCGACTGTCTGGTTCAAAGATCTGCTGTTCTCTTACGGGAGCCACGACGGAGGGCACGGAGGTTTCTTTTCCGGTGAGCCGTTGAACGACGGATTTGAAACTGGTTGCATCAGTTTCCACGTATTGCGTGTTGATGATGATCACCTTGACGCCATCTCTACTCCCACCTGCCATTGATGTTATACGTATGAATAATATCAACTGATTATAGGTTTTTGTATGTATATTAATGGTGAATGATCCGAGAATTTATAAATAATTTTCGTGGTTCCGTGGAGCGTTGTAAGTAAGAGATGAAATAAGTTGACCGTTATACGTGAATAGAGATCGAGTCTATAAGATTTTCTTGATTCGGTCAATTCATGCAATTTGGAAGAAGCATCTGTGTTCTAACTGGGGGCTACTTCATTTTACTAGCCTTATTATTGTACGGAGTGTTCTGTCCGATGCTTGCAGCGTCTTTAAATTTTTTTTTTTAAAAAAAATTCTTTAGAATTTAATATTTTTTTGTAATTAGCTTGATTTACTATAAATTAATGTTAATATTATAATTATTGTAAATTGTATTGTACTGAAGTGCGAAAAATAAATAAAAAATAAACCGGAAACAATAAAACTGAGCTACACTACCGTGCTAATAGAAGGTGTATAACTTTAACATAGATAAAAAGAAGTACTTATTTATTAGACGTACAATTTTGATATGTTTATTCATTAAATGTAATAAAACATATCAAAATTGTACGTCTAATAAATAAGTACTTCTTTTTATCTATGTTAAAGTTATACACCTTCCATTAGCACTGTATATATATGAACATCGATGATATGAAACTGATTTATTAGATATATACAATCTTGATATATTTTATTACATTCGATTAATAAGTGCTATTTCATCGATGTTAATATAAGTTTTCGTGTCCAATATATCAAATATTAATATATATATATATATATATATATACTCTTGATCCTTGGGAAACACCATTTAAAATCCGTACTTTGAAAAATGTACCTGTCATGCTCCGAGAAATTTGTACGTCTCCTGGTTCATGTATTAAATCCAAATTAAATTCACTGCTTGTTGATAAAGTCTTGATGAATTTTATATATTTTAAACTCTTTAATTTAATTATACTTTTGAAATCTCTCTTTTCTCTGTCAAAAGTGTTTGTAATATATAAAAAAATTTATTTTTATATATAATTTTTTAAAATTTGTAAAGAAAATCTAAGAATCATTTTTGAAGAGATAACGACTATCAGTGTGAAAAATTAGAGATAGATTTAAAAAAGTATCCTAACAGTTAAATTATATATATATATATATATATATATATATATATATTATAAAAGTGTATCCCCCTTTTCTTATTATTATTTATTTTCACTTAGTTCAGAATTGACTAAAACATTGACTAATTCCCCAATTGTATGAAATTGGAAAACGTCGCGTGTTCTAATATCCACCTCAAGTTAATACACGTAAATTAATTAATGTCTGTGTGGACAACTTTGTGCAAGTTTGATTTTCGCCTGTATTTCTCCTCGGTTAGCATAGACGTCAATATATGGACATTTTAATTAAAAATGAGAGTCCTTTTTAACAAGGTAAAGGAGAAAATTAGATTTTTTGTCATGTAAATTTTTTAATCCTAGCATGTTTTTAATTCTTATTCAATGTCAATTAGTTTATGATCCGATTTTAGCATTTTTCAATCGGGATGTAGATATTGTGTCGAAAAGATGATGAAGTGGTGTTGGATATTGCTAAAGTGTCTGATCCACTCCGGTGGAAAAATGATCAAAATCGTAAAATTTACATATTAACGTAGTAAGACCGTAAATTGATCGACAATACGATTAAATATACAAAATATGCTTTCCACTTCTGATTAGAGATCGATTTTACAAATTTGACGAATATAGGAGCTAAGCTGTATATGGAAGAAGGCAGAGGTACGATCCAACGCAAATAAACCTTATACTGAGAATGGTATTTAGGTCCAAAATGCACTTAATGATTTTCAGTCAACTCGTATGAATGTTTTGTAGTAGGGTTCGAGATGATGCTCCCCAAAAACTTTCCAATACTTCAAGGTTTTGTATAAAAGATGAATTTAATATTTTTTTGTTGTTGAAGTTATTCAATAATGAAATTTAGTTTCGGGAAAAAAACATGAAAATAAAATTCAAAACTCATAGATTTCAAATTAATCAATCCAAATACAACCAAAATCTAAATATACATAAACGTATTAAAAATAAGAAAATAAATGAGTGATAATATTAATAACTACGACGATGATACATCAATATCACAATAACAACAAGAATAATAATGGGAGAGCGATCGATATGTGACATTTGAGTTGTTATTGTTGGGAAAACCCATAAATCGCAGAATCCATCATGATAAATCATCAAGAATTTGACCGAAAACTTAAGCGGAAGCGTACCTGAAGCCATAATCCTGAATTCTTTAGAACGTGTCTTGATCTTCCAGATCTACGCGCTCTTTTCTTGAGAGAATCCTTTAGTTTCTCTTCAGAACTATTTTCTTAATGGGGAAGAGAATAGTGAAAGTGATAACGCGAGATCTGGGGACCATGACCCATATTTATAGATAATGTTTATCAATATCTTCTGATATTTCTGTTTTAGCTCATCATAAAAATAGAAATTACACTTATGTCTCTACACATTAAAGGCCTACAACCCATTAGATACATTAAAGCCCAATAACCCGAAACCTTATTTGATCATTTTATTTTGGATTTAACTTAATAGACAACCCACAACACATAATTATTCACATATAAGCTCATATAAATAAATTGATCCAACAATCTCCCACTTGGGCTATATGTGCAACTTTATAATTATGTTTGTGAAAATAACCTTATGAGCTCAAAATTGTTGTCATTCCGAAATGTATCTATAACCAATCCGGTCCATCAATCACATCAACATAGGATCAAAGCAGTCTTCGCTACACTCAAGGTAACTAGACCCATCAATGGTCACATATGCCAACACAACTGAATGACATGAATCATGAAGTGGATGTGTAGCATGAAAATTTCATGCAATGTGACCGTAACATGCCTATTTCCAACTGGTCCTCCCTTTAACCTTATCGAGATCAAACTTTAAATCATAATCAGAGTGTGACTTAACTTGAAATTTATTTCTGTAGAAAATAAATTACATAACTATAACTGAAAATGTCTACAACTAAAAAGCATTTAAAATAACAAATTCCCACTAAAACTGGATTTCCTCAATTGATATAACACCCATACTATCAGTGTGCTCATGAAATTGTTTGGGTGGTAGTCCCTTAGTAAGCGGATCCGCAACCATGTAGTTTGTACCGATATGCTCAATAGTTAACTTTCCACTCTGAATTCTTTCTTTAACAACCAGAAACTTGATGTCAATATGTTTTGACTTCGTCGAGCTCCTGTTGTTATTGGAATACATAACTGCTGATTTATTGTCACAATGTAATCTTAGTGGCTTTTCAATGCTATCAACAATGCGCAGTCCCATGACAGAATTTTGCAGCCATATTCCATGATTGGATGCCTCATAACACGCCACAAACTCAGCTGCCATGGTGGAAGAGGCTATAAGTGACTGTTTAGCACTCTTCCAGGAAATGGCACCTCCAGCAAGGAGATAGATGTAGCCCGACGTAGATTTCATACTATCTTGGCATCCAGCAAAATCGGAGTCAGTATACCCAATGATCTCAAGCTGATTCAACCTCCGATATATGAGCATGTAATCTTTTGTTCTCTGTAGGTACCGTAAAACTCTTTTGACTGCTTTCCAATGTTCCACTCCTGGATTACTTAAATATCGTCCCAACATTCCTATCACGTACGCAATATCTGGACGTGTACAAACCTGAGCATACATCAGACTCCCCACTGCAGATGCATAGGGAACCTTCAGCATTTCTTTTTCCTCAAAATCATTCTTTGGGCATTGTTTGAGACTAAATTTGTCTCCCTTAGCCACAGGGGTATCTGTTGGTTTACAATCTTGCATCCCGTATTGCTGGAGAACTTTCTCGATAAAGTCTTTCTGAGATAATCCAAGAATACCCCGAGAACGATCCCGATGTATTTGAATACCCAGTACAAAAGATGCATCACCAAGATCTTTCATCTCAAAATTCTTAGCTAGAAATCTCTTGGTTTCATGCAACAACTCTATATCGTTGCTAGCGAGTAGAATGTCATCAACATATAAAACCAGAAAAATATGCTTACTCCCACTGAACTTATGGTACACACAATCATCGACCAAATTCATCTCAAAACCAAACGAGATGATCACTTGATGAAATTTGAAATACCATTGTCGAGATGCCTGCTTGAGCCCATAGATGGATTTCTTTAATTTGCAAACCATATTATTTGTGTCTTTGGAGACAAAATTTTCTGGCTGCACCATATAAATCGTTTCATCAATGTTACCATTTAGAAACGCAGTCTTTACATCCATCTGATGAAGCTCAAGATTGAAATGCGCTACCAAAGCCATTATAATCCTTAAAGAGTCTTTCGAAGAAACCGGAGAGAAAGTCTCTTTATAATCAATGCCTTCTTTCTGTGTAAAGCCTTTAGCGACAAGACGAGCCTTATATCTTTCTGCATTGCCTTTCGAATCCCTCTTTGTTTTAAATATCCATTTGCAACCAATGGGCTTCGTACCTTTAGGCAATGGGACAAGATATCATACGTCTTTGTCCTTCATGAACTTTATCTTCTCATTCATGGCATCATTCCACTTTTGAGAGTTAAAACTTTCCATGGCTTGACGGAAGTTAATAGGATCATCCTCCATCAATCCAATGTCTGCCTCATGTTCTTGAAGAAATATAATGTAATCATCTGGCAATGCATTTCTCCGCTCTCTAGTGGATCTCTTTAATGGCATAGGTTCTGGAGGTGCTTGAGTTTGTTCATCTGGAATGGGAGGATCTCTAATATTGTCTTCCTGTATTGTGTCTTGGTCAAAGTGAGGAATATGATCATGATCAATGTCCAATACACCTGTGGGAATATTTACATATTCATCTTCAAAGACAATATCCCTTACTTTATCTCCCCCCGCAAACTCAACATCCTCAAAGAACCGGACATTTCCTGACTCAAAAATCGACTTACTCGTGGGATCATAAAACTTGTACCCCCTGGATCTTTCAGAGTATCCAATAAAATAACAACTAACCGTCCTTGAGTCCAGTTTCTTTTCATTAGGCTTGTATGGCCTTGCCTCAGCTGGACATCCCCAAACGTGCAGATGCTTAAGACTGGGCTTTTTACCCGTCCAAATTTCATAAGGGGTTTTGGTCGCTGCCTTAGTTGGAACCCTGTTAAGGATATATGCTGTGGTCTTTAGTGCTTCTCCCCAGAGTGATTCTGGTAAGGTAGAATGACTGATCATACTCCTCACCATGTCCTTAAGCGTTCTGTTTCGTCTTTCAGCAACACCATTCATAGTGGGCGAACCCGGCATAGTGTACTGTGGGACGATACCGCATTCCTCCAAGAATCTAGCAAAAGGTCCTGGACGTTGTTCACCTGAACCGTCATATCTACCATAGTATTCACCACCACGGTCAGATCTAACGCTTTTAATCTTTAAGCCAAGTTGATTTTCAACTTCAGATTTATAGTTTTTGAACACATCCAATGACTGTGCCTTTTCATGAATGAGATAAATGAAGCCATATCATGAAAAATTGTCTGTGAACGTTATAAAATACTGTTGACCATTCCAAGAAGCCGAAGGGAATGGTCCACAAATATCAGTATGTATAAGTTTTAAGACGCCTTAACACCTGTTGGCTTCAAATCTCCTTTTGTTGGTTTGTTTTCCTTTTAAATTAACACAATTATTAAAATCTGTGTAATCTAAAGGTTCGAGAATTTCGTCTGACACAAGTCTCCTTATTCTCTTTTCAGAGATATGACCCAATCTTTTGTGCCATAACGCAACTGAATTCTCACTGATTAATTTTCTTTTAGTGCCTCTACTTGTTTGCAGAGATTCATTAAATGAAGCAATAACATCCGAAGCATAAAGATTATCGTATCCTGATAAAGAATCAGAACCAACCAATTTTGAATCGAGAAACAAACTGAATATTCCATTTCCAAAAGAACAAGAATAACCAAATTTGTCCAATGCAGAAATGGAAATCAAATTTCGTCTAAAAGACGGCACATCAAATGTTTCATAAAGATCCAAATATATTCCAGTCTTTAACAATAATCTAAATTTTCCGATTGCCTCAACTTCAAATTTGTTGCCGTCACCAACATAGATTAATCTTTCAGCATCACTTGTTTTTCGGCAATCCAGGCAACCCTGCATAGACACACTGATGTTAGTTGTTGCACCAGAATCTATCCACCACGTGTGTCTACGCACTGAAGTTAAATTAACCTCAGAACAAACCATATTCAGAAGCATACCTTTCTTAGCACGCCAAGCGTGATAATTACTGCAATGCTTCTTCATATGCCCATCACTGCCACATAAAAAACAACCAGAACTTTGAGAATCACTAGGATTTTTCTGTTGTTTCTTCGGAGGCTGTGTATCCGCAGCTTCCTTATCCTTTCGTTTCTTTCCTTTTATCCTTCGAGGTAGAGGCACAATGAGCACTTTCTGTCTTGTCTTGCTTCAACCTTTCCTCTTCCTGGACACAGTGCGAGATGAGCTCATTCAGAGACCAAGTTTCTTTCTGACAGTTATAACTCACCTTGAACTGGTTAAACTGAGGAGGAAGAGATATCAAAACCAGATGCACCAGCAAGTCCTCAGAGAGGTCAAGCTTCAGTGCTTTCAACCTTGAAGCAAGATGAGACATTTTCATAATGTAATCCCTGATGTTGCCCTTACCTCTGTACCTCATTGAAACAAGGCTTGCCAAAAGTGTACCAATTTAAGACTTTTCACTTTTAGCAAACCTCTTTTCGAGGTCTTGAAGGAAAGCCTTAGCCGTAGCAATGTCGCTAGACATTGTTCCTCTGAATGTTTCTGGAATGGCCCTCTTCATGATCATCATACACATGCGATTCGATCTCTCCCACCTTTCAAACTCCCTCTTTTCATCAGAGGTACTCTTATCCGTATGGCGGGAGGAGAGTCAACCCTTATCGCAAAGTCCAAATCCATGACTCCGAGAACTATCAATAAATTCTCTTGCTACGATTTAAAATTCGAGCCATTTAATATAAGAATATAATTTATGTTGGAATGAATATTTGCAGGAGTCAAATCTGAACAGAGAACAAAAAACAAAGCATACATGCTCAACCAAATATCCAGATAAAATAATTAATAAATTCAAATAATGTAAACCCCCATAAACAGAATATCGAGCTCTACATTAATGTTTCATCTTTGGACAAAAGATTAACTTGTAAGTGATATCCTGGCGCAGCAGTCAAACACTGATATTAACTATCATGTCAAATAACAACCTTCCTTTGGACCGATTTATTATTCACATGAAAAAACCGAACAACTATCACATGTTTACCACCACAATTGCATATGTGATTATATTAAATATTAACCTTCCTTTGGGCCGATCAATATTCATATAAATCACATATACCCAAAATCCTTTTGTATTTCAAAATAAAATTAATTTCCATAAAAGAGGTCACATTGGCAACATTTTATTTCAATTAATCAATTTTAAAAATACATATAGCCTTATCATTATTTGAATTAATGAATATTTAACCTTAAACGAATAAAATTGAACCGAAAAAAAAAAACTTTCGGAAATTCCGTACGGGTCGGGTTGACCTGGTTCCGTATGACCCGGCCCGAATCCGTACGGGTCGGGTCAACCCAGGCCCGTACGACCCGACCCGAATCCGTACCTTTTTTTAAAAAATTTTTTTTTAATCCGAATTTTCGATTTTCCTCTAAAATATTTTGTTGAACAAAACTAGAAGGGAAATCGAAATTTTATACCAAATTTTTTTTAAAATTTACAACCAAATCTTTTTATCAAAACTGAAACTTTAAAAGATTTGGTTTTCAACCAAAATATTTTCCAGATCTGAAACCATATCAAAAAATTTTAGATCTGAAAACATATCAATATATTTTCCAGATCTGAGCCATATCAAAAAGTTTTTCAGATCTAAAACCATAACAGAAAAGTTTTAAACAAAATTTTCTTTTCCAGATCTGGATCCAAATAATATGCAAAACTTTAAACAAATCTTAATGATTCAAACATGAATGGCTCTAATACCACTTGTTGGGGAAAACCCATAAACCGCAGAATCCATCATGATAAATCATCAAGAATTTGACTGAAAACTTAAGCGGAAGCGTACCTGAAGCCATAATCATGAATTCTTTAGAACGTGTCTTGATCTTCCAGATCTACGCGCTCTTTCCTTGAGAGAATCCTTTAGTTTCTCTTCAGAACTATTTTCTTAATGGGGAAGAGAATAGTGAAAGTGATAACGCGAGATCTGGGGACCATGACCCATATTTATAGATAATGTTTATCAATATCTTCTGATATTTCTGTTTTATCCCATCATAAAAACAGAAATTACACCTCTGTCTCTACACATTAAAGGCCCACAACCCATTAGATACATTAAAGCCCAATAACCCAAAACCTTATTTGATCACTTTATTTTGGGCTTAACTTAATAGACAACCCACAACACATAATTATTCACATATAAGCCCATATAAATAAATTGATCCAACAGTTATATGGTTTAAAAAATTTGAGTTGAGTTGTGTTGTTACCACCTGCTATAATTTTTTGTAAGCTACAAACATTTGATCATACAATTGGTATCGCTGTTAAGGTCGTATTTGATTCTCATGTTTGCAATAAAGTGCAATTATGTGAACTAGTTGATCATGCTAGTAAAGCGACGATTGATACGTGATGAGTTGAAAGATGTATCGTTATCATAAATTATAACTTAATAATAATAACATATAACAATAATAATAATAATATCTTTGTGTATATCGCATTGACTTTTGTACGAGCTCTTTAAATGCAATTTATACGTGGCGTTGTTACGCCTTAAACGCCATCTCTCGGCTAAGCAGGCTAAAGGGCTACAACATGAATTTATTTTTCCTGGTTAAACTCGAACCTTGTGTTTACCATTTCCTGGTTCATCTCTTTACCTTATGTTCTAACCAAAGACTCTTATATTACATTAAATTCCAAAAATTTAAATAGATCTTTTATTATCTCAATCTGATCTCAAGAACAAATAAATATAGATCATGTCATAGTAAGGTAATAATTTAGCACAAATACTTTAGCCTGTCATTCAGGTTAAACTTATGAAAATAGAAGTTAAAAAAAAACAGTAAATAAAAACAGAAAATAAAAACAGTAAGAACTTACAAAGTTGTTACCAGAACTTTAAATTTTATTAACAAGCTTCAGAAGGGTTTTTACAAGAGAGAGAATAGAGGGGAGCAAACTCAACCGTGTCCTCCTAAAGACACAGAATGAACCTATTTATAGATAGAAGAGCCGGACATCAAACCCCGGATTCCATCTTAAAATAAAAACAGTAAATGCTTTAATAAAGCAAATAGTAACATGGTTACAAAATTCAAAAAGTAAAAGTGATATGCCACCCACTTTTTGTCACAATATGTCATGATAAGATGTGATATTCCACCAACTACAGATTCTTCTCCTAATGATCTTAATCATCTTTAATATTGTCTTTTAAAGAATTTTTCAATTTCTCAAAAATGTCATCTATTTGAGAAAATTGAGGAATATCATCCTCAGGGTCTTGAGCATCTTGCATCTTCATTAGATGAATAAATTGATTTTCACTAGATTCGGACGCCATAGATTTATCTGATTTGGAATCAGAACCTCCAATATTCTGAAAAAGATCTTTTTTCATTTCGTCAATATAGATCTCAATCATTTTGTCTTTTGAATATATTTCAGAATATTTCTGAGTAAGAATCTTGAAAGGACTCATAGAGGCTTTCTCCTTTTCTTGTTGATTATTAATTTCTTGTTGATATAAAGAAATTTTTTCTTCCATTTGATGAAGAGTTTCATAACCATATGGTTTTCCAGTTTCTGGATCATCTCTTAATAATTTGTCCCAGAATTTTGTGGAACTGACCCTCCATATGCAAGGGATACCTTCATCAGTGTAACCGAATTCTGGCTGCCATTTCCAGATCCATGGGATACCAAATTCCATGAAAAATAGACATAGAGTCTTACCATCGATCCAATGTTCAGAAAATGATTTTTTAATACTTGGAGAAACATTTAACCAAGTATTCATGGGTTTTATAAAAACCTCTGGCAAAATCTTTGCGGATGGACCAAAAATCTTCCACCATATTAAAAACCAATTTGGAACTGGGTAGTGAAAAACATTTTCACAAATCTTTAAAAACCAAGTATGTTTTCTTTTCTCATTTTCATAAAACAAGGTTTTATTAAAACTTTCAATATAATCCCAAAAATTAAATTTAAAACTCATTTTATGATTTTCAGAATAAAATTCTTTTTCAACTAATGGAGATATACCACATTCTTCAATAGATATAATCTTCTTAATTATAAACTTTGAGAAGTTATAACTTCCTTTCTGCTGAGTATTACTGAAAAAGTGAGTTATGTCAACACTTTTTGTAGATATCAGAAGATTTTCATAAAATCCTCTTTGCTTGTAGGAACCATATACATATGATGTATTGGTTAGATATCTTTCCATGATAGTCCATGGAGGTTTTTCCCATTGGGTATCTTTTTCTTCTATAAGAAGAATCAATTCTCGATGTTTTGTCTCTGTATATAGAGCTGAATCATTATCATCATCTTTTATGATATTAGCATATGATGCTGAAGATTGAGAATCTGTATTACTTCTCTTTTGTTTCAAGAATTCTTGAAATTCATTGTATAACTCATTATTTTGCTCAGTATTACTGGCTGATGAACTGGATAAGTTTTGGGCTATAAGTCTGTGTTTTCCATGCTGTGCAATGATATTAGGGGGTTTTCCCCTACCTCCTCGCCTCTATAAGAGGACTCTCCTCTTCCTCGGGAATACATATCTGTAGATGAAAATATTAGGATAAATATTCTCGAGTTAAGAAATCTGGCAAGTGATTATCTTCACCTTTCTTATAAATGATTTCAAAATCAAAAGGAGCTAAATGAGCTTGCCATCTTGCAAACATTTGTTTAGAAACATCATGTTTAAAATCTTTATTAAACATAAATTTTGCAGATTTGCAATCAGTTTTTATAATAAACTTTTGATTATATAAATCATCTTGAAATTTTAAAATACATCTGACAATAGCTAAGATTTCTTTTGCTACTGTGGAGTAATTTTTCTGGGCATTATTCCATTTACCAGAATAAAATCTAATAAGATATTCTTGTTTATTTTGAGGATATTTTTGTTTTAAGATTCCTCCAAAACCTATATCTGAAGCATCTGTTTCCACAATTTTATCCCATTGGGGATTAGCAAGCATAAGACAAGGAAGGTTTTTAACCTTTTCCTTAATATTTCTAACAGCTATTGTATGTCTTTCAGACCAAGGTAAATGATTTTTCTTTAATCTATCATATAAGATAGCAGAATCTTTAGTAAGATCTTTAATATAAGGAGAAATATAATTTAAACTTCCTAAAAATCTTTGTAACTGAGTTTTATCAGTTATAATATCAGGAAATTTTGAACCAAATTCTATACTTCTCTGTATAGGAATTATTTTTCATTTCTCAATCATATGACCAAGAAATCTAATATTAGTTTGAAATAAATTCATTTTAGATTTTGAGATAACAAGTCCATTTTGAATAACAATATTTTTAAATATATCTAAATTTTTAAAATGTATTTCAATATCATTAGAAAATACTAAGATATCATCAATATAAACAATTATAAAATTGCTGTAATTATAAAAAATATCATTCATAATTTGTTGAAATTCAGAAGGGGCATTTTTAAGGCCAAATGGCATTACTGTCCATTCATAATGTCCTATTGGAACATTAAAAACAGTTTTATATCTATCTGATTCTTTTACCTGAATCTGCCAAAATCCTGATTTTAAATCAAATTTTGAAAATATGATAGCATTAACAAGTCTATCTAATAAATCTTTTTTATTAGGAATAGGATGCCTAATCCATTTGAGAACCTTATTAAGAGGTTTATAATTTATGACTAATCTTGGAACACCTCTTTCCTGTTCAGAATGTTTATTAACATAAAAAGCAGTACATGACCAAGGAGATTGAGAATGCTTTATCAATCCTTTTTCTAATAAAGAATGAATTTCATTCTTACATAATTCTAAATATTCAGAATTCATTTGACAAGGACGAGCCTTGGTAGGAATATTCTTTTCATCAAAATTCTCTTCATATGGGAGAGAGATAATATGCTTCTTTCTATTCCAAAAAGCATTTGGAAGATCATTACATATTTCTAATGAGAACTTATTATAAATAAGTTTGATTTTCTCCTGTAATTTAGGATTCTGTAATTTATCATCTATAGTTAATATATTAACTTCTTCTTTTAAAGAATTAATCTGAAAAGTTTTCATATTAATCTTCTCTTGTAATTCATTAAGAATTCTATGAACAGGTTTAGTTATGAACTTAAAGGAAATAAGATTACCTTTAAAAGTACCTATAATACATGTTTCATCAACATAAGTTAAAGGATAAATTTGATAAATAAAAGGAAGACCAAGTATAAGTTGGCTAGAAATATCTTTTGCTAATAAAAAACTGGTTTGAATACAGTTTTTATCTTTGCAAATATAAACCTTTGGTAATTTATAATTTATTTCTAATGGTTCTCCTCCTGCATGAGAGAGAGAATGAGTGGTTTTATGAAAATATTTCGTAGGAATTAATCCTTCCAGTATAACATTTAAGTCTGCACCACTATCAATCATAGCAATGAAATTCTTTTTATAAGAATTTTCAATTAATAATGTTATATTAATGTACCATTTTTGAGATATGATCATGCTCAAAACAGATAAATGTTTTTTATCTGGATCAGGAAAAGAAATATCTTGTAGATTATCAAAACTATCAGAATTATTAACTGAATTATTAATATTAGTTTCAATGATTGAAACACGATAATTTAAACTATTATTATTGTGTTGTAAAATTTTTACTTGTTCTTTAAGATTTTCTATTTCTTTAACTAAATCCTGTATAGTAACTGGATTCTGTTTACTATATTTCTGTTGAAGAAGATTTTTAACTTCTTTCATAGAGTAAGATTGTTCTTGTTTAACAAGAATATTATTATTATTATTGCTAGTTGAAGCAGTATTCTCCATTTGATCAATAATTGTGGATTTTAAAACTGGATCCTTAATCATTTTAAGAAATTCTAAAATATTATTGTTAGTTAACACATTAATATTTAAATTCTGAAATTGAGACATGAGTTTATAAAATTCATCATTTTTATCTTCTATATGATTTAAACAAGATTTTCCTTGTATACAATTATTACATTCATTTAAATCATTAGAAATATCTGATTCACTATCTATTATTTCTTCTGAAATATAATATTCTGAAGAATTCTCAGTTTCACTGTCAGAATTATTATTCGAATCCATTATTATTTTAAATAATGTTTCTTTTAGATTATCATCTATATCTAAATTATTAATTTTGTTTTTAGCCCAACATTGATTAGCATAATGACCTGGCTTTTTACATTTTCTACAAATTATTAATTTGTTTTTGTATTTTTCTTCTTTCCGTAAATCACGGCTTTCTTTTCTTTTTTTCTTTTTATCTCTTTGTCTATCAGACAAGTATCTTTTCTTTCTATAAAGTTTTTCATTTTTTTCTTTAATTTTTTTCTTACCTGTATTAGGTAAGTCCATACCAAATTGATCAATAAATTTACCTAATTGTTTTTTCTCAAGTAAATTCTGTCTTTTAATTTGATTATTTAATTTTAATTCATTACAGAGAGCTAAACCCTCTTTAATGCAAGTATTAATTAAATTTCCATAAGTATAATTATCATATGGAATATTAATCTCATCTTTTCTTAATACTTTTCTAATTCTTTCAGCAAATAGAAAAGGTAAACCATCTATAAATTTAGCTTTCCAGAAACTATTATTACAATCTGGTATCTCATAGATACGAGATAAAAAGGTATCTTTATACCATCTAAAATCAGTAAGTGTTTTACATTTTAGATTAATTAATAAAGTACGAGTCTTTTCACTATCATCTGTGAATTTTCTAGTAAAATGTTCAATCATAGTCATTATTAATGAATAAACAACATTTTCTGATTGAATATTATTCTCTATTTTAATAGAATTAATAATATCTTCCTTTTGGAATTGATTTAAATAGTTATCCCACCAACCTTTAAGTTGACCAGTAAAACCTGATATAATCATCTTAGCAATATTTTTATCAGTATTGCCTGAAGTTTTACACACAGTACTATACATAAGCATTCTGTGAGCAGTATTATAAATTTGTTTATCACTAAAACCATCAATATTCCATTCATAAATACTTTTCCCATTATAACTATTAGCAAATATATATTCTTGTTCTTCAATAAGAACGTCCATGGGAGTAGGTCTATTATAATAATATTTAGTTTGGGTAGGTCTATCTGCCCATTTAATTTTATTAATTTCTTCTTCAGAATGATCATTATCATTATCAAACTCTTCATTAAGAGTATTCAAATTCAGATTTTTAAATTTTTCTTCTAATAATTTTTCTATATCAGAAACAGAAGATTTAAATTTAAAATCATTGATATCTGGAGGGGATTGAATAGAAGCAGTAGCAATAGAAACAATATTAGTTTCTTCTTCTTTAGTTTGAATATGAACATCTGGTTTAATTTGATTAATAGCCAGAATTATTTTATCAATACGGTCCTTAAGAGAAACTATCTCTTCTCCTGTTATCGTAAGATACAAATTTGTATAATTCTGTTTTTCAATTATCTGATTAATATTTTTAACAGTTATCTGTAATATATCATTTTCAAATAATTTTGAAAAAGCAGTAAAATTTAAAATTTTATTATTCTTTTCTATAATAAAAGATTGTTGAGGAGCATAGACAGATTTTTGAATCTGTCCTGTAGAAAGTTTATAATTTCTTTCAAGAATAGAAATATAATCTATAATAAATGTTTTAAAAAACCAAGGAACAAAATGAATCAATTTATTCTGGTTTTCACAATATTTATAAAATTCCACAACAATATAATTAAACTCATCTTCAGAAAAACTTTTAAAGTACCAATTTCTGAAAGATTCCCATTTGGGTAAATAAAATTCTGCATTGATCCTTGCCCTAGCAAGAGATCCTTTAGTAAAATCAATTTTAGTTTTACTATTCATTAAATACTAAAATTCATTTCTGAAACTCTATCAGTTTCTCTAACTTTTTGAAAGTTACTTTTATGCACAATATTATTCTGATTAATAATTAATTCATCTACTGTATCTTGTACAGGAGACTCAACATCTTCTCTTATCTGAGAAGTAGAAGCTCTAGAAGTTTGAGGAATATCCACCAAATAATCTAAAGGCGAAATAAAAGAATAACTAGATCTTGATCTAGTATAGATAGAAGATGGCAATAATCTTCTTTGTTCATTATTAAACTGTATTTGAACAGATCCTTCATTATTCTGAATAACTTGTTGTAAATCCCTATTTATTATAGGATTTCTAGGAACAGCTTGTTCAATTATCCAGTTTTCTGGAAATTCAAAGGTTCCTAACTTATAGATCATTTTAGATTCTATCTTAGGAATAGTTCATTTATTCAATAAATCTAAATTATCAGGTAAATCATATTCTTCATTCAAACTATTTTGAACAGTTTCTTTAAAACCGAAAATATTCATTTGAATAAAAAGTTCTAAATTATTATCCAGACTATTTCCATGGCTCTAGTTATATAGATCAATCAATTACAATTAGAATTTGGTTCAGCATATTTGATAATTCAGTTTTTTTTAATATACAAATTAAAATATCCGTTTATTGGTTGCATTCGATTATTCTTTTTAATATTATTTTACTTTTAAAAATGTATTATTTAACACATATACTAGTTTTATTTTTTTTGTAAAAAAATAATAATAATTGTAGTTGGTTGGAAGCTAAACGTAACGATTGCATCACTAATCACACAAATTAGTCAAACTAACCCGTGTAACCAAATGATTCAGAATGTCGAATATATATATATATATATATATATTTCTATAGTTTTGATATGAAGTCCACATCTGTGGTCACCAATGAGATGTCATGGTCCAAATGAATCAGAATTAGAAGCTTCACTGGTTTCAACTTACATGAACCGTAAGTTGAAAATGGGAATTAGCTTTGTTCATACTGTCTGAGGCAAATTTCCTTTGGGGGCAAGCCACATTAAATTCACGTAATTTCTCCCCACCCGGCATTTTAAGAAAATCAAATTTCAAACTAATTTGACAAGGAACCATCACATCAGACAAGGAATAATATTGCTCAGAGAAAAGGATTTTTTAACTTTTCTCGATTTGGTGGTACCTGTACCCATCTATTTTCAGACATGTTTAACGGTAAATACCATTTAAGGTCTCCTGATTCGGACAAATATCAAGATTTACAAGCACATCTTGATGTAATACTTGCAAGAAAATATAAAAAGCAAATCTTAGCCATATGTTTGTTCTAAGATTCGATTCCCAGAAGTGTTTTTTGGGTTGAGTCTGAATCTATCAATCTACGAGATTCTTCCCACAACTTGGTCTCGATCCCCAGCTTCCTTAGCTCCATCAAACCACGCTCGACTGTGATACAAAAAGAAAGAAATAGGTTATGTTGTTTGTGAGTTATAACGAAATATAAGTCTACAATATTATTTCCCCGGCCAGGGTCCTGGATTGATACATGGCCTCTTTCAGACTTATTCGTTAAAATGACCTGAGTTTTCACACGCCACAACATGCATTTATGTTGATTGATTCATGTCAATCACTTGCAAAGTTGGCAAAAGAATGGGGGAGACGGAGAAAATGTCACAGGGAAAAACCTGGGCTGACACAGTACCCGCGGCCATAGTCACAAAGAAATACAGAAACAGAAGCATTCTCCATAGGCAGATTGAAGTTATTTCATAGGGAAAACAAACGTTGCAAAAGGGAGCATAATACCATCCACTGCATCATGTGAATTAGGTGTCACATTCTCTTGGTTGATCCAGAACTGCAGCCTTTCTTCGGCAATGTCGGGTTCCAATCCATGATTCTTCGCTCTTCTCCAAAAATATGTTATCCAAGCCTGAAAAAATAGAGGGATTTAGTAATACAGTATTAAAATCAATCCGTTGCTTTAAAAATAAACTCTTTTCCCTTGGTAGTGTGACAAAATACCTGCTTCAGAAGAACGTCTTCGGACTCCTCTTCACTTAATACTGAAACAAAGGATACGATTTGTAAATAACAAATACATAATACGAACATTAATATATTATTGAAATTATTTTGTACATAAACTTACCAAATGTTTCTGAAAAATTCTGACCTTCAATTGGCAGATTAATTTCATCTACATTCGGAAAAAGGACATGATCAAATAATTGACTTTAAAAAAGACATAGTTCAACTAGAATAGCTGGTGATAAAGTACAACAGAATGCAATCTAGAAGATGAAAAACACTCCTTTAATTTTTACCAGTTGAATTAGATTTTGCTATGCTGGGGAAACGGTTTTGAGCCATTGATAAGGTTACTGCCTCCTCTACCTTCAAAAAAAATTACACAAACTTCATCCTACTCGAGTGTAAATAAAATGATTAAGATTTCCGTTTTGTTTTCCAAATAAACGTATCAACGTTGAAACAAGGCCAGTATATAATTAACCTTAAGTGCATTAAGTTCCCTGAGACCTTTATCAACTAAAAGCATACTTTCGACGTTGTCTTTTTTCAAGACATCGTCCAGGTGGTGTAGGACTTTCTCCCTTTCTTGGAGATCATTGTTAACTGCAAAACATACAGGAGGTAAATATAATCAAGGAAGATCAGTATAGCAACATCAAGTTAATTTCAACCAAAAGAATGAAGAATTATTAAACAGAAATGGTTTGCAAAATGAAAGCCTGGCACCATATCTAGACTTGATAGTCATTTCACTCATCGTCTGTTGACGTTTTGAGGAAAATCAATGAATATAGTATGATTGTATGAGTCATTATACTTTTACATAGGCCAATCAACCAACTGCGACCCTTGTTTATCTGGCCTGCCAGGGACCAGCAAGGGAGAATAAACTTTCCACAGGCCAAGTTTTGGTATGTGATTTCATTAGCATTATTGAGCACTAAAGTGAATCCGACTACTTAGGGGAACGTACTTGATGCGCTTTCATTTTTTGCCTTCTCGCCGGCACCCAGTATCGTTTCGAATGGACGAGATGTAACAGATGACCAATATCTGTATCTCGCCCCAGCAATCTCAGAATAGATACCTGCAATGTATATAAATACTGAAAAAACTCTGTTTCAATTAATGTAACTATGGTCTGTAACATCTTTAGTCTTCCCTGTATACGATTATCAATTTTAGCCTTGTAACTATTTGCTCTCCAAGAATCAAATTTTGATTTTTTGGAAGGGCAGGGGAAACCGTCAGCTCAGCTCAAAACTGGTTACCCCTACCTGACAATGAAAAGGAAAGTAACAAAGTATTTCTGGTGAGAATGTTTATGGGTAAAAGAAAATTACCATGGCGAAGACATAAACTCCAGTACCGAGCAAGCCAACATCTTTTGAGAACAACCTCTTCCTAAAGTGAGGGACTGTCAATGACACAAGTATGAACAAAGAAAAGGGATCAAGAAAATATAGTAAGAAAAGTTTTTATTTGCTGATACCATTTCTTCTTGAGTTAATATCATTCTTTGTGCCACGATCCGAAGTGATTTAACTTCAGATTCAGCACCATTGAGCTGCTCCAAAGCTGATGTAGCTTCATTCCTAGCAGTCTTGTAAAAAAAATAATAAAAAAGAAATAATCTAATTCACATTCTGAAATACCCCTTCTGCCATTGTCAATCCTAAATTTAAGGCTAAAGAGACGCATGGCATAACCAAGCACAAACTATGGAAGAGGTGAGCATGACAGATCGCCAGATATATATTTGATTAAATTGTGCAACAGCTTAAGTGCATATCTGATTACTGTTATATAGAACGATGAAATCAATTATTGCCCACATAGGCCAAACCCATAGAAACTTGGTATTGGAACAGGAGAAATATAAGATGGAGTTGAATATTCAAACCACCTCAGCTTCCATTCGGAGGGCAGCAATCTCCTCATCACTTCCACCATAGGTTTGTGCTGAAACTTTAAGAGCTGCCTAAAAAAAATTGATTTAAAGTAAATATGAAAACATGAGTCACTAGATGACAATTCTTATTCTACATACCTCTCGTTTCTGAAGATCAGCTTCCTTCCTGCCAGGGAACAAAATTTAGAGCTGACATTCACTGTGTTTTGCAAGAGCGTTCTAAAATAATTTACCTGCTCAGAAGGCGGGCTTCTAAAGATACGCCTCCTCCAAGAGATGCAATCTAGAATAGGACCAAGAGAAATCACTAAACTCAAAGTTCAAATTCTCCTGAATTCAGAAATTAAGGCGATACGAGCATGCGTACATTGGAGATCAAGGGTGAATTAAAAATGATGCAAGGCGCTTACTTGTTATAAAGAAAAAAATGTAACATAAATTGCAGCTTTTACGTCGAGGCATTTGAATACACTTGCAGGATTACCTGTTGCTCGAGCTGCATCGTTCTTGCTTCAGACTCCTCACACCTTTTTTCCGTAATACGCAACTGAATAGAAGAGGTGAATGTGAAATGCTAGCTGATATATGATATTACAAATTCTGATCCAAATGCCAACATGTGAGACGAGACTTGCCACACAAAATAAACAAATCACGAGTTCATAAAGTTATAAGCTAGAAAAAAATCACCTTTTCCAATAAATTGTCGTTTTCTTCTTGCAGCGTGTCAAGCTGCAATTTGATGTGCCAATTAGCAATTGTAAACAGGATAAAAGAGGCTAAACGAAAGATCACAGAAACTGTAAAAATCACTCTCAAGTGCATAAATGTACCTCATCTTTCAAAGCAGCAGACTGGTGGTCGCTAGGCTCTTTGTATTTGAAAGTTCCAAAGTCCAGAGATAACCTGGAATTTGAAGGATCATATATACTAGCTCCAACGCACAAACTAATATGTATAAAGGTGAAAAGAAATAATAAAATCTAATTATGTAACGAGGAATGATTCGGTTTCAAGAAATTAGGCAGAGTGAGCTTTTGAAAACTTGCATTTGCGGTTATTGACTCAGTCGCTCAGATCTATTTTTTTAGGAAAACGATTAAGATAAGTTGAAGAACCAAATTGATATCACAAGACAATGCAAGACTCTCGTTTTTCACTTACTTAAGCGAGGTAGAGTAAGTTCTACCATGTTCATTCATACAAAGTTGAATTCAGTGATATTGAGGTACCGAAAGTTGGGTAAGATAAAAAACAATTTAGAACCTTAAAAAAATAAGACGGTGAATGGAAAGGGGATCCAAATCAAACATTTTTCCAATATGATAAAATATTATTTACAAATTTCTAGTCGATGCAAGGTGAATCAACTCAAAACACCTTTTATCCTTGAATCTATTCAGTTGCATTTCTGCTGGAATTCCTGACACCACTGACTTATGTGATATAGGTATGCTTGGTGGTACCATAGAAGCAGTCTTGACCTCTAAATTTCGACCGCCACCTGACTCAAAACGAGCTGATGGAGGCTGTTCTTCCTGACTAATATAAGAAGGTGATCTTCTAACAGCTATAGAATGAGCAGATGGTGCATTTGATTCTTCAGCATAGTCTTCTTTGGGTTGAGGGAAATGTCTTATTATAGGATCTACCAGCCTAGATTTTGATGGTCGGAGAAGAGAAGCTGAGCGAGCTGATAAAGGCTGCTCTTGCACCGAAGCAACAGTTGCAGATGGTCTGGAACCAAACGCCGAACGAACAGATGGTGGCTGTTCTAATGTGGTACGACCTGTCTAGAAAGCAATATAAAATGGATTTTATACTTGTACAGATAGGAATTATTACTAGGTACACATACTGTAACTAATGCTCAATAACACTGTCCGGAACTAATATGCAAGAGAACCCATGGGAAGTTCCTTTAACAACCCAGTTTGGCACTATCCCTTGACCTCGCCTCAAAAAGCCACCTACTCAACCACTTGAGATAGTTTTTTTACCACATATTGGTGGAGATATGGGACCAAGAGATGCAACATAATCACTCTCTGAAACTATTTCATATCAGACATATGTATGATCAAGCTTCTTACTGTTGGAGAACGATTTCGAGTTTTCTTTCCACCCGCAAGTCCAATGCCAACTGATGGAACAGCCGATTCAAAACCATACAAATCATCCTCATCATCTTCGTCATCTGCAGGTTGGTGAGCCATAACCTGAGCAAGCCTTTGAGCTGCCACTTTGGTGTTCTGTGGTCTCCTCATATTTGCAATTCCGGTCGAACCCGGGCGCGCATGGCGATGCAATGGGGACGTCATACTGCCAAAACACCTTCTTGATGTTCTAGATCTCTTTTGCTACAAATATAATGGCCTCACTGAAACGTTTCTGCAAACATAACAAATGCAAATGACAACACCTTAGTCCAACTCATAACAAGTCAATCATTATTGTTATTTTTTTATTGAAGCATACAAAACAACTTCATAATAAATTAACTTTGATGTATTTAGATATTCCACTCTGCCCAGACTCAAATTAAGCCTCCCGCATAACAATCGAACTCGGAAATGCAGAAATTTAAAACAATCAGATATCAAATTCGACCGTATTTCGGCGAACTTATACGAATCAACAAATGGATCTTGGTGCAAACGTTAAAAAAAAACTTAAATTCCCTTATCAAGAGCCACGAGAATGCCATATTCGCGTATGGTGCAATACGTCGGTGAAGAATTACAACATTCGAAAAAATAATAATTTGCGTGCATTTTAATGCTATATTACATGAAGATTCATCATACCAGATACGAGCATTTCAGCGACCAATTCGCTAGATCGATCGGTAAGGCCAATCTGTTTGAAACGAGAAACCAAAATCGAAATGTTAAAAAGTGAATCAAAATTGCGAATAAATATTCCTAAAAATATATTTGAAAGAAACAAAAAGAATTTTGGTTTTATAATTTTCTGGCAAAATGTTTCAACCAGCCCATATTATATAACCAAGCCTCTTCTATCCATTAGCATGAGGCCTGATATGGTGCAAAGTGGATTGTAGCCCAAGTAAGCCCATTTATTCCCACGAATCCACTTTTCCTGGATTTACAGCCCAATGTTGGCCGATGCACATCATTCTACGGTACTTTTTCTCGAGCAACATGTACCACTGGCTTTTAAATTTCTTGGTATTTTTACCTTTATTTGTTTCATACATTGTGAATCCAAGCCCTAGGAACAAAGCAAGCGTAAAAGCTCGTGAGACGCTATACTTACCGCACGTCTAATGGTCATCGACGGGCTAAATTACGTTCCTGCTCGACTTCACATAAAAAAAAAATATCAACAATGATCATTTAATTGATGAGTAGGTCTTTTGTGAGACGGTTTCACGAATCTTTATCAGTGGAGCAGGTATCTTGTGAGACGGTCTCACGAATCTTTATCTGTGAGACGGGTCAACCATATCGATATTCACAATAAAAAAGTAATACCCTTAGCATAAAAAGTAATAATTTTTCATGGATAACCCAAATAAGAGATATGTCTCACAAAATACGACCCATGAGACTGTCTCACACAAGTTTTTGCCTTATCCGTGAGACGGGTCAACCCTATCGATATTCACAAAAAAAAAAAATAATAATACTCTTAGCATAAAAAGTAATACTTTTTCATAGATGACTCAAATAAGAAATACGCCTCACAAAATACGACCCGTGAGACCGTCTCACACAAGCTTTTGTCTTAATTGATATGCGGTCGTTCAAATCGAACAAAGTCGAACCAAATCATAATCTAAGGTTGATGTTACATTTGTTATTTAGTAAAGCAATATACTAGATTTGGTTGACTTTTAGGTCTATTTTTTTTTTTTCCAAAAAAGAAAGCGGATAATCCGCATTTGCTAATGGGATTGCTTCTAATTTGAACACTATGAGTTTACCGAGCCCTACGGAGGGAAAAAATGTGGTGGTGAGGCGATGATCAAAGTTAGGAAACAATGAACGTGGTCACCAAAAAGACCCACCAAATCAAAATTCTTGCACCTTTTGCAAATTAGTCAATTGGCAGCATGCATGCTTAGGTAAGTGCTTACTCAAACATCGTCCCTTTTTCTTTACGGAATCATTCATTCAACCTTAAAACGAACAAATATTTGCTGAAAATATTCTAAAAAAACGAAGACTAATTCGCCGTCGTCGGTTACGTAAGACTATCGACGTCCAATCGAGGTTTTACAAGTGGGGATCATGTTATTACCGGTGGAATAAAAACTTGAAAAGAGCAACCATATATCGAAACATTAGGGAAGACTATTTTGTTATCGGTATATAGTGTTTTCCAAGTGCCTTGCAGCTTACGTAACGAGGGGAGAGAGACTTATCGATATCCTATGCAAGAATTAGTCACATTTTAACTGTGTACGTTTTGATCTTAATGCTTTTGAAAGTAAACCTTTGAAACAGCAGGAAAAAAATTTCTTAAAAATAATTATATTTGTATACTATAATATAAATTAGTACTTTATATTTTTTTACTTTTGATATATCGTGTCGGTTTTTGTGAGATGGTTTTACGGATCTTGTTTTGTAAAATATATGTCAACCATATTCATGCTTAAGTGAGACGTAATATTTTTTTTCACGAATTCGATTTGGATTAGAGATATCTCTCGAGAATTTTGGTGATTTATTTGTTGTGTTGAAGAGAATCAAACTAATTAAATTCTTACTGCCAACCAAATCAATTCGATCAAGTGGACTACGTGGAAACACTCGACCGAACATTGTAATGCGTCTGTAAGAAACACAAATAATTTAAAACCGGTCTCTTAAAAACCTTTCATGTATGTCTATATTGTGAGACGATTTCACAAATATTTATTTATGAAAATGATCAATTTCACATTTACAATAAAAAATAATATTTCTGACATAAAAAGTAATATTTTTTCATGAATGACTCAAATAAAATACACGTCTCACAAAATTGATCGTACGAGAGTTTTTGTGAAACCTTGAACCATGTTTACACGGGTCTCTTGGTTCGCTTACACCTTTCATCCCAATACTTGGAATAGATCCGAGATTCATAATTTTATCTTCGGATAAAAAAACCAAAAAAAAAAAAAACTTTAATCATTTTTATCTATTTTTATTGCGATCCAACGTCAAATTTATTATTTTTTCAGTAAATATAATTAAAAATATATAATTAAATAATCTCCAAACTAGATCTTAATTTCAAATATTTTTGTACTGGGAGCTTATAAATTTGGGGCCGCAAACCATATCGATCGTCAAAATTTAAGAAAAAAAGAAGGGCTTTAATTCAACCGCGTTAGGTCCAATCGATGTCACTTTGTAAAAGAGAAGGGCGGTGTGTTTTCTTTTGTTCACAATATTTCCGGATAAATGTTTTCCAGAAAATATAATTTCAAAAAATTAATAAAGGAATAAATTGGAGTTTTTTTTTAAAAAAAATAAAATATATAGAGAGTGTTAGCTTTTTTATGCAATAATAATTAATTATTCAATATATGGTATATGGGTATTTAAAATTTTATGCCTCAGCTCCACATTTATCGGAAATTTTATACTAAGAATTTTAATTTTCTTTTTATTAAAAAATTGTCAATTTGTTTTTGGTATTTAAGGTGCATAAAGTCTAGCAGAGCTGTTGAAGTGCATATTCTTTCTTGTTTACTTTTCCCACACACTTCCCAGAATCCCAGTTCCCAACTTCTTGTATTGTTGTACATAATACAAACATGAATAACACAGTACATATCATAGTCTGATCACATACGTATCGATAAATGTATATACATATTAAATATAGTCGGAAAAAACTAGAAATTTCGATAAAATCGATAAGATATTAAATTTTCACTCGTTTTTACCAAAACTCGAATACTTTTGTTCAAATAATTGATAGAAAACAATTTAGATTTCTAGCGAGTAAATAGAGAAGAATGGGCGAAGAAGCAAAGTTAGGCATGAGATCTTTCTTACATCGATCACATGGATAAAAAAAATTGTTGTAATAAATAAAAAAAATGATGGATCTAACATGTCAATAGCCTTTTCTTGTACAATTTGTTAATTAAGTGATGCGTCATCTAATCTATTAATTAGGTATTTAGGTAATTTTGGGATTCTAAACATTATAGGAAGATCTAATTTGGGCCGACATTATCCATTCTTACTTATCTAGAACTACATCATATCTAATATTTAATAATATCACAAGAAACAGTAGATCTTTGTGAGATGATTTCACGAATCTTTATCTGTGAGACGGTCAACCCTATCGAAATTCACAATAAAATGCAATACTTTTAGCATAAAAGTAATGCTTCTTCATGGATGACCCAAATAAGAGATCCGTCTTACAAAATACGACTCGTGATACCGTCTCACCCAAGTTTTTATCCACAAGGAATAATATCACGAGAAATTCGTTTATTTTCGGATATGTTAATTCATTGATTTTTTTTTAAAAAAAAGGAAAATTATGGCGTGTGTGTTTCTAATTCTACGACGATGATTCAAAATGGAAGTGGCTAGTTATCGTAGTCAACATGTTCTACGTGTTGGGAGAAGTCAGCTTGATCCCAATAAACGTGGGTAAAAAAAAGATTGGAAGTAGGCCCCCAGACAAAATAGTGACAAGGACAATACCTTTCGGCCCAACTCATCCCAAATAGAGCTCCGAGGGCGGTGGAATAATTTATATTTTTCATGATCTTTTTAACCTTTCCAGGTGAGTTTTTGACTGTTTGTTCGATATTACTCGTGTAGGTGTTGTTTGTACGGGTTAAGATCATGACATGTGTCATTTTTTCGACATATTTCATAATCTTACTCGGGTACACGAGTAAAAAAATGATATATGCCGTGATCTTGGCTCGTAGAGACGAAGTTTGCATGGATAGAATCAACCAAACGGCTTTTGTCTCCAATTCTTGTATTGTTGGAGTTGAGCTCCATTCTTATTGGAGAACTTACCACATTCACACGTAAAACATTACCATGTCCTGTTATGTAATTATACGGTATCATAGATCGATTTTCGTATATATTTTTTTTAAAAAAAAATATGTTGTGATTTATTTAATTTTTTTATAAAAATCTAACGCAACCAATCATCAATAAAAAAAAAATATGTTGTGATTTATTTAATTTTTTTATAAAAATCTAACGCAACCAATCATCCATAAACGATATGAGTCACCTACAAAAAATCAATGCTTGGACGCATTTAATATAAAAAGTAGCAAGGTAATAAATAAATAATAAATAAATATAAAAAGGGTATGGGTCCAAGCGGCATAGTTTCTAATTGACGGGGTCTACGCCACGACCAGTTTGTCTTGTTGCATTATTTAGCCAATTTTTTGGCTTCCTGACGTTAACTTTGACGACAAACGTGGCATCCATATGGTATATCTCCAATATGTCCAATTCTTTCGTAATTAGGATGCAAAAAACCCTGTTAATTATTTAGATCCAAGATGAAAAAAATTCGTATCTCTAAAAATTATTTAATATTTATGATATATAATATATATGTGTGTGCGCGCACGTATCCATTTATTAAATATTTTTCAAATTTTAAAATTTTATAGATTGGTGAATTTTATATAAATTTTGGAAAAAATACAAAAAAAAATTATGCTTGTGATTTCTTTAAGGCGAAAACTTGTGTGAGACGGTCTCACATGTCGTATTTTGTGAGACTGATAAATTATTTGGGTATTACTTTTTATGGTAAGAGTATTTTACTTTTTATTGTGAATATCGGTAGGATTGATCCGTCTCACAGATAAAAATTCGTTAGACCGTCTCACAAGAGACCTACTCTTTCTTTAAACTACTTCTTATTCGAGTGAGAATAATAAAGACAAAAAAAAGTAATAATCTTTCAAATGTATCACTCAATGGTAATTGAGGAAAACTAACTATAAAATTAATTTATTTCCAAACACATTTTAAAATTATAGAGCATGATTTTAGCTTTTCCCAAAATTACTTTAGACAATAGGATTCCAAAAATCTTTCAAGACTTCTCGACTTATGTCATGTCAAAATATCATTTAATTAGCTTATGGGTCCAAAACAATATACAGCATCTAACATTTAATTTGCCTTGTTATTTTTGTTTTGGACAATATTGTCTCCATTAGAAACGTTACAAAATTGCAATGAAAATTAAAGAATGGATTGAAAACGGTGTCATGGAGGGCGGTTGATCTTCTTAAATAAAAAAAGAGTAGGTTTCTTGTGAGACGGTCTCACGAATTTTTATCTGTGAGACGGATCAACCCTACCAATATTCACAATAAAAAGTAATACTCTTACAATAAAAAGTAATATTTTTTCATGGATGATTCAAATAAGAGATCCGTCTCACAAAATACGACTCATGAGACGGTTTCACACAAGTTTTTGTCTAAATAAAAAATTTTATTTTTTTATGTATCATGAAATTCAAAATCAATGTTCGATTGATTACAAGTCATCAGACATTAAGGTTGTAAATTTGAAATAAGATGTAAGATTCGAGATTAAATTATAACATATTTTTGATCGTTGATGCCATGTTCCCACCTCTTTTTGCCAAATATGAAACTGCCTCACATTTGCACGTGCAATGTTATGCTTCCATGTGCCTTCTTAGATGATAAACCTTTGGGAATGGGGCCATCTTTTGAGTGCAAAGAATATACTACAGCCATATGTTCATAAAGTTTGATTGAAGTCTTGTCATTCTTAGATTGTGGTCATTATTAATGTAGCTAGAATATGTTGTCGTCCGATCGACGATATATATACTCTTAGAACTAAATTCACAAACAAATTGTTCGATTATCATTTGAGTATGTGAGAACGACGTGAGGGCATATGCCTACCCGTAGATTATAAAACAAAAAATAAGAATTGATGAGAAAAGAGGCATATTATATTCCAATTAACCTCTGGAAAAATAATTAGGCAAAGTTGTAGTTTTAATCATGTCACTTTCAGTTTTTGGTAGTTTCAGTCTGTGTTGTTGTGGTATTGCATGTGTAAACACCATGTCGACATCATATCATAATTATATCGTGACAAAAAATACTAAAATGAAATTTGATAACGTAAAAAGATAGATTTAAATGACTAATAATGCAATTTTTTAATTGAGATAATGTTTGGTTCGAAAGATGAAATTATTGAATTATTAGTAAATGAGCGATAAAAATGATAGATAACTCCTGTCTCCTCGGAGGACTTTAGCTGCCTTTTCATCATAATTAAAAATGGAACCTTAATTAATCACCACTGTTATAAATTGATCACGATTCACCGCCGCATTTAGTTCATTTGGACCGGAAGGCAGGTGGAGTTTGGTCCTGTCCTTTTTTCAGTTAACAATGTCGGCTGTTTAATTCATTCTTTACAAAGTTCTATGTCCAATGTTGCTTCTTGTTCAAGGTCATTAATTGGTTAATTAATTAATTTATGAACAGTTTATTTTTTTAAAAAAAATAATGCACAGTTTGACCCCCTTTGTCTTTCAAATTAAATGATTACTTAAATCGTATCATGTGACCTGATATGCAAATTAGTCTCGTTTCAAAATTAATAATGCATCTTAGTGTTGCCAAAAAAGAATGGAATATTTCACGATGCATTGATACTGATATATACATATACATGTGTGGGAGATTTTGATATGTTGGTCACATGCATTGGCGGGAACCTTGTGAGCGTCGTAAGACGTTCGTGCGAACTTTTCGTGGAACACCATGTTGGACGTTGGTACGTAGCGTGTTATTATTTTTATTTAATTATATGTCTTTAAAAAATTCATATTTTATGAAAAAATCGGTTATTAGATAATTATTTAGATAATATATATAAATATGACATAAAATTTTTGGGAAGGTGACAATTGTCTGATCCCGCGATAGATAACAGAGCAAGATCTCTTATTCGATTTTCATGTATTGCAACGAGTGTAATTATTGAGAAAAAACTGTTATAATTATCATTGCTAAGAGAGTGATCCGGATATGGTTTCTGAGTTGTTACATGATTTCAAATATTTAATTTGAATTGCTATCATTATCTATAATGTTATTAAAATATTGACCTATTATGGAGCGTGCACATTTAAAAAAAACATTTATTAATATCTAATTGTTTAGCCCAAATTTTGAAAGGCCATTAACTATAAGAAGTCTGCAGAATGTGGAGAGGTCCAATAGACGAGCCCAAGAAGGTGCCAGTTGAAGACCACGATGGAGGAGTTGATCCGCGACGCATCATGGAGATCGTGGAATATGATTGGAACTACTCCACGGAGTGTAACAAAAACAGAAAGAAGAATCAGAATAGGACTGTAAGGCCTGAGATTTTATCATTTTAATCCGAGATTATTTAATTTATGAATTTTGGAATGTTGAGTCATATTCCATGGTATCACAATTCCATAGGATTGCAATTGAATTAAAAATAGTTGTGAGGACCAAATTGTAAATAGTGAAGATTTCAGGGGCTAAAGTGCAATTAATGAAAGTTGAGTGGGACACTTGTCTTGCCATGCATGGAACCATGTATATAATGTATTTCTTTCAGATTTCCAGCAAGAGAGAAGACCGAGAGTTCATAGCTAAATTCCTCAAGCTTCATTTTGGTTTCAAAATTTGATTGTGCAGTACCCGGTTATCAGAATTTTGATCTGAACATATTTCCGTGCTCCTCTTGTCAAGGGCTACACAAGGATGTATGTTTCATCGATTTCTAACATGATTTGAAATTCATGTATTAGAGGAATTATGATTTGATATATATTATATGTTCTGGGAATACTAGACTTCGTAGAATCGAAGTCAGATCGAAGAACAGATTGATTTTGGAATTGTTATGATTTTCTGATTATATTAATTGGAAATTGAACAGATTTGGATTATTGACTGATTCTGGATTGTAACGGATATTGGTTATGATTTGTAATTGATATCTGTTGATATTGTATTGACGGTGATATCGTGATTGTGCCGTTATGCCGTTGATTTTGAGTTAAATCCAGATTGATCAGATTCGGTATTGATTTGAGCAGTATATTTATATTGTACTTCTTGATATTGTCATTGCCAGATAGAGTATTGACAGACTTTGAATTCCAGACAGGAACGTCGTCAGAACTGCAATAAAAGAAAGGTACAAGTCAATGTGGTACAAGGAGAACGACTCGAGTACGATATACTTGAGTTCCCTAAATCACATACTTATTGTTATTATGTGCATTGATTTGAATTGATATGCTTGTTCTATTGATTTATAGAAAGAAGGTATTAGACGAGTATTAGACGAGTGATCTTGTGACATAAGTGCCGATAGTGATGGAATCGTCACTGGCACATTGCACCTTGTTACAAGACAGGGGTTTGGCGAGAATGCCAAAGTCTGTGACGGATAGATCAAGACACCGGATGTTTGGTTATATCGAAGTGGATAGAATTGGAGTTTCTTCTATTACTGATGTTCGATATAGAATACCAACGTCTGGAAACCGGGATCCCTAGACTAGGAATGAGTCTACTCTGAGATACGAAGTCATGAGTTGATTTACGATTTTATATTGGTTATGTTTCAGATTTTGATACATGTTACTGATATCTGTTATATGCTTTTACATTGTTTATATGATTGTATGTTTCATTGATTTATACTGGGATATATTTCTCACCAGAGTTATCCGGCTGTTGTTGTGTTTGTACGTGTGCATGGCAATAGGTGGGACATGATCGGGGTTGAGGAGATGAAGAGAGGTTGTGATTAGAGTGGAGACTACGGACCTGGTTTAGAGATAGGGTTTGGACACTTGATATTAGTTGTTAAACCTGAGTTGAATGATTGTATATAGTACAAGACTTGTACTTTAATACTGACATGTATATTAGAATGTATTCCATTACGTTCCGCATTTAATACTGTATTAAAAAAAAATTAGACCCAGATTAATTAATTGATCCATTTATCCCAATTATGATTAAGAATATGATTAGCGTTCGGGTCCCCACAACAGGTGGTATCAGAGCGATAGATCCTTTAGATTGAGATAGAAGCTAGTGAGCGGGGTAGATTGAGTTCTTCTTCCTTGCTTTTGATTGCTAGCATGATTTACTTTTTTAATACATGTTTACCTGATTATCTGACTTTGATATGGTAATGTGTATTATTGAGATTGAATCAGAACCAATTCTTGATCAGAGGTAAGATGATCAAAAGGGAACTGATATATATATATATATATATTGTTGTATTTGGTTGCTAACTCTTTTGATAATAAGATACGCCTCCTCGAAGAGTACCGGAACAAGGTAGCACTTCGAATCCTCCAATGGATGTAACAGCAACACCGATAGAGACATTGTTGAAGAGATTTCAGTCATTCCATCCACCGACTCTGAAGGGTACTGAGACTTCAGTTGATTTCCAGAGTTGGTTAGACGACATTGAGATGTTGTTTGAGTCCTTGGATTACACTGATGAGCGGAGAGTGAAACTGATTGGGCACCAGTTGCATGATGTTGCCAAGAACTGGTGGATTACAACAAAGCGGGCCTTGGAGCATCGAGGTACAGTTATCACCTGGAATGTATTTAGAACTGAATTTTATCAGAGATTCTTTCCGGTGTCGTACAGGAAGGATAAGGGAGCAGAATTTGCGAATTTGAGACAGGGTCAGCTGAACATCGAGGAATATGTGGCCAAGTTCTCTACACTGCTACGATTTGCTCCACATGTGGCCGAGAATGACGAAGCTGTTGCTGATCAGTTCATTAATGGCATGAATCCGGAAATCTTTACCCTGGTGAATATCGGGAGACCGAATAATTTTACTGATGCTTTGAAAAGAGATAAGGGAGCCGAAGCCGGTCTGATGAGACAGAGAGGAGCTTCGTTTGTGCCTCCGACACCGAGACCACAGCAACCACCTCCCCGATTTGAGAGTGGCAGCAGAAGTGGAGGAAAGAAAGACTTCCTGAAAGCTAGAGGGAAGCAGTTCAAAAGATCTGGAAGCAGTTCATCCAGTTCTAGTGGCTCGAGACAGACCGGTCAGGGCCAGAGTTATACAGGACCTTATTGCATCACTTGTGGAGGGAAGCATTCCACAGAGCAGTGCCGAGGAGTGTTTGACAGTTGTCGTATTTGTAGGCAGCAGGGACATTTTGCTAGAGTCTGTCCACAGAGAGATTCTCAGAGATCACAGGGTGCCGAATCATCTAGATCAGCGGCACAGACTGATAGACAATCATCTGCTGTTCATTCGTTCCAGTCAGCACCATCTCAGTCACAGCAACGGCCAGGAGGTAGCCAGACAGTGAGCCAGCCTCTAGACAGCAGGCCCGAGTATTTGCTTTGATAGAGGAGCAGGCTCAGGAGGCACCTGACGATGTTGTTGCAGATAACTGTTTTATTTCTGGTTATCCTGCATATGTATTGATAGATACTGGTGCATCGCATACATTCATATCTAAGCGATTTGCTTTGATGCTTTCTTTGCCTATTGAGTCATTATCTGTTGTAGTATCTGTCTCTTCTCCTTTGGAGACAGGTTTGATATCAGTGAAGTCTGTGAAACAATTTATACTACAGTATGATGGGCATGAGATTGAGTTAGACTGTATTGTGCTTGGGTTATCTGATTTTGACTGTATTATCGGTATCGATATGTTAACCAAGTACAGAGCTACTGTTGATTGTTTCCACAAGATTGTGAGATTCAGACCGGATATGGCTGATGAGTGGAAATTCTACGGTAAGGGTTCTCGATCTAGAATTCCTTTGATATCCGTTTTGTCTATGAGTCGATTATTGCAGAAGGGATCGGAAGGATTCCTTGTCTATTCAGTTGATTTACTGAAATCGAGTCCATCATTTGCGGATTTGCCAGTGGTGTGTGAGTTTGCTGATGTCTTCCCAGATGAGATTCCTGGATTGCCTCCGATTCGAGAGATAGACTTCAGTATTGAGTTGATGCCAGGTACAGTTCCGATTTCGAGGGCTCCGTACAGAATGGCACCGATTGAATTGAAAGAGTTGAAAGAACAGTTGGAGGATTTATTGGCCAAGGGGTATATCAGACCGAGTGTGTCTCCTTGAGGTGCTCCAGTACTGTTTGTGAGAAAGAAAGATGGTTCTATGAGACTCTGTATCGACTACTGGCAATTGAACAAAGCAACGGTAAAGAATAAATATCCCTTGCCTCGCATTGATGATTTTTTTGATCAGTTGCAAGGTTCTTCTGTATATTCCAAGATCGATCTGAGATCTGGATATCATCAGCTGAGAGTCAGGGAGTCTGATATCTCGAAGACATCATTCAGAACCAGGTATGGACATTATGAGTTTATTGTCATGCCGTTCGGTTTGACTAATGCTCCAGCTGTGTTTATGGGTCTGATGAACCGCATATTCCAGAGGTATCTTGATGATTTTGTTATTATATTCATTGATGATACCTTAATTTATTCGAAGAATATGATTGATCATGCCGAGCATTTGAGAACTGTATTGAAAATTCTGAGGGCTGAGAAATTATATGCTAAACTGTCGAAATGCGAGTTTTGGTTGAGACAGGTTGTATTTCTGGGTCATAATATATCCGGAGACGGTATATCAGTTGATCCCGGTAAGGTTGAGGCAGTGATTTTTTGGCCGAGACCGACATCAGTACCCGAGATTCGTAGTTTTATGGGTTTGGCAGGATATTATCGTCGATTTATTAAAGATTTCTAGAGTATTGCCAAGCCTATTACTCAGTTGACTCAGAAGAATGCTCCGTTTGTATGGTCTGAAGACTGTGAGTTCAGTTTTCTGAGCTGAAGAAAAGACTGACCAGTGCACCGATATTGACTATTCCATCAGGTACTGGTGATTTTGTAGTTTATTGTGATGCATCTCACCGAGGATTAGGTTGTATTCTGATGCAGCGAGGGTATGTTATTGCTTATGCCTCAAGACAGCTGAAGCCACATGAGACTCGTTACCCAATTCATGATCTTGAATTGGCTGCCATTGTATTTGCTTTGAAGATATGGCGACACTAACTATATGGTGAGAAGTTCGAAATCTATTCTGATTATAAAAGCTTGAAATATCTCTTTTCACAGTCAGAGTTGAATATGAGACAGCGAAGATGGCTTGATTTGCTTAAAGACTTCGATTGTGAAATCAAGTACTATCCGGGGAAATCTAATGCAGCAGCAGATGCACTGAGTCGAAAGGTATGTTTTTTATCCTTATCGACGATTGGTGTTTCGAATTTGATAGAAGATTGTTGTTTGTCTGGATTGGTATTTGAGACAGATTACAGACCGATGAGATTATATGCTGTTCAAGCCGAACCAGAGCTGATTTTGAAAATTAAAGCGGCTCAGAAAGTGGATCAGAATGTACATAATTCGATTGCTATGATCAGAGCTGGACATCAATCGAAATATCAGGTTCATGACAGTGTTTTGTATGTGAATAATCGTATTGTTGTGCCGAATGTTTCAGATGTGAGACATCGGATACTTGCAGAAGCGCACAGCAGTCGTTTTAGCATCCATCCTGGTGGCAGAAAAATGTATAATGATTTGAAGACACAGTATTGGTGGAAACAGATAAAATCTGATGTTACTGAATTTGTAGCCAAGTGTCTGAATTGCCAACAGGTGAAAGCAGAAAGAAAGAAACCAGGAGGATTGTTACAGAGTTTTTCTACTCCTGAATGAAAATGGGATCTTATTTCCATGGATTTCGTGATGCAGTTACCACGTTCCTCCAGAGGTTGTGATGCTATTTGGGTTGTGATTGACAGACTGACCAAATCTGCATGCTTTATTCCATACAAGATGACATACAGACATGACCAGATGGCCAATATTTATGTCAGAGAAGTGGTCAGATTGCACGGAGTGCCGAAGTCGATTGTTTCAGACCGTGATCCTCGGTTTACTTCGCACTTCTGGCAGAGTTTGCAGCAGGCTCTAGGTACGAAGTTACATCTGAGTACCGCATATCATCCACAGATCGACGGACAGTCAGAGCGGACTATCCAAACACTGGAAGATATGCTGAGAGCTGTAGTGCTTGATTTTAGCACTAGTTGGCAACATGCATTGCCACTTTGTGAGTTTTCATACAATAACAGCTATAAGACGAGTATTGAGATGGCTCCGTTTGAAGCATTGTACCGTAAGAAGTGCAGATCCCCTCTGTATTGGGATGATATATCTGAGGTACCTGAGTTTGGACCTGATATGATTAGAGATATGACAGAAAAAGTGAAGCTGATTCAGAAGAGAATGAAGACAGCTCAAGACAGACAAGCCAAATATGCCAATGTTCGATGTAGACCGTTGGTATTTGAGGCAGGAGACCGAGTATTTTAAAGATTTCACCTTTCAGAGAATTTGTCAGATTTGGCAAGAAAGGGAAGCTGTCTCCATGATATATTGGGCCGTACGAGATTCTCGAGAAGATAGGAGATCGTGCCTATCGACTCGCATTACCGCCTTCTCTATCTGGAATACATGATGTCTTTCATGTATCTATGCTGCGGAAGTATCTCCCTGATGATTCTCATATTATTCAGCCAGACGAGGCAGAACTTGATGAATCTCTGAGTTACATTGAGAAACCAATCCAGATTATTGATCGTAAAGAAAAACAACTCAGAACGAAGATTATTCCTCTTGTGAAAGTCCAGTGGACTCGTCATGGCATTGAGGAAGCTACTTGGGAGACTGAATCAGATATGAGACAGGAATTCCCAGAGTTATTTCACTGATGTGAGTCTTTATTTTAGCTTCTGTTATATCTTCTTATCTAATATGATTTGACTGGCTACGATTTCGATGACGAAATCATGTCTCAGAGGTGGAGAATTGTAAGGCCTGAGATTTTATCATTTTAATTCGAGATTATTTAATTTATGAATTTTGGAATGTTGAGTCATATTTCATGGTTTCACAATTACATAGGATTAAAATTGAATTAAAAAGAGTTGTGAGGACCAAATTGCAAATAGTGAAGATTTCAGGGGCTAAAGTGCAATTAATGAAAGTTGAGTGGGACACTTGTCTTGCCATGCATGGAACCATGTATATAATGTATTTCCTTCAGATTTCCAGCAAGAGAGAAGACCGAGAGTTCATAGCTAAATTCCTCAAGCTTCATTTTGGTTTCAAAATTTGATTGTGCAGTACCCGGTTATCGGAATTTTGATTTGAACATATTTCTGTGCTCCTCTTGTCAAGGGCTACACAAGGATGTAAGTTTCATCGATTTCTAACATGATTTGAAATTCATGTATTAGAGGAATTATGATTTGATATATATTATGTGTTCTGGGAATACTAGACTTCGTAGAATCGAAATCAGATCGAAGAACAGATTGATTTTGGAATTGTCATGATTTTCTGATTATATTAATTGGAAATTGAACAGATTTGGATTATTGACTGATTCTGGATTGTAACGGATATTGGTTATGATTTGTAATTGATATCTGTTGATATTGTATTGACGGGGATATCGTGATTGTGCTGTTATGCCGTTGATTTTGAGTTAAATCCAGATTGTTCAGATTCGGTATTGATTTGAGCAGTATATTGATATTGTACTTCTTGATATTGTCATTGCCAGATAGAGTATTGACAAACTTGGAATTCCAGACAGGAACGTCGTCAGAACTGCAATAAAAGAAAGGTATAAGTCAATGTGGTACCGGGAGAACGACTCGAGTACGATATACTTGAGTTCCCTAAATCACATACTTATTGTTATTATGTGCATTGATTTGAATTGATATGCTTGTTCTATTGATTTATAGAAAGAAGGTATTAGACGAGTATTAGACGAGTGATCTTGTGACATAAGTGTCGATAATGATGGAATCGTCACTGGCACATTGCACCTTGTTACAAGACAGGGGTTTGGCGAGAATGCCAAAGTCTGTGACGGATAGGTCAAGACACCGGATGTTTGGTTATATCGAAGTGGATAGAATTGGAGTTTCTTCTATTACTGATGTTCGATATAGAATACCAACGTCTGAAACCGGGATCCCTAGACTAGGAATGAGTCTAGTCTGAGATACGAAGTCATGAGTTGATTTACGATTTTATATTGGTTATGTTTCAGATTTTGATACATGTTACTGATATCTGTTACATGCTTTTACATTGTTTATATGATTGTATGTTTCATTGATTTATACTGAGATATATTTCTCACCGGAGTTATCCGACTATTGTTGTGTTTGTATGTGTGCATGGAAACAGGTGGGACAGGATCGGGGTCGAGGAGATGAAGAGAGGTCGTGATTAGAATGGAGACTACAGACCTGGTTTAGAGATATGGTTTGGACAGTTGATATTAGTTGTTAAACCTGAGTTGAATAATTGTATATAGTACAAGACTTGTACTTTAATACTGACATGTATATTAGAATGTATTTCATTACATTCCGCATTTAATACTGTATTTTAAAAAAAAATTAGACCCAGATTAATTAATTGATCCATTTATCTCAATGATGATTAAGAATATGATTAGCGTCCGGGTTCCCACAAGGACACAACAAACACATCTAACAAAAGCAGGAGCAAACCTTTATAAAATTTCTCTCAATAGTTCATCTGTATTTTTTTTTTCCCAATTTCTAGTATTTTAGTTTCTTCAGATTTCTCATATTCCTCCAACTTTCTTGTGATAATGTTGTTTATGTACATAACAACGTAATTAAATTTGAAGTTATTCACGAATTTTCTCTATAATTTCATCATATTCCCCAGTTTATACTTTTTTGCTTTGAAGCCATACCGAGGAAATTAGTATTAACGATCGAATCGAGACACACAACGCTTGATAAAGAGGTCGGATCATTTCACATTGATAAAGAGGTCGGATCATTTCACATTTGGCACGATCACGTTTTTGGCACGCCTCGCAATTTTCGTGAAAAATACTAACCAGAATATATTTATGGGGAAACACCATTTAAATTAATTTAAAGTTTCCACAATTATGTTTGACCAAAGAATTGGAGATCATGTTTTGGTTAGAATTTATTGATGGTTAGGCATGTGTAACATGCTTAGCATGGAGAACATGGGTGATCTTTAAGGAACTAGTTGGGGGCTTGTCTTTCCCAATCACGAGCAAACAATTTTGTCATCAGATTTCATGTTGGTATATGGCCTTCTCGTTGATTGAATAATAAGTAATAAAAACAGTTTGATGTATTTAATATATATATATATATATATATATATGGAAAAAAAATTATGTCGTTATGGTTCAATAATAACTCATCGTGCTATAACGTCCTTCCCCAACCCATAAATTTTTAAATTAAACGAATAAAATCATCGAATGCACTAAAATTACATTTGGACGGCTGAATTTGGAGTAAAAATATTTCAAATCCATAATAACTAGGGGTGGTATATCGTACCGTACCGAAAATTACGGTATAAGAAAATTCATACCGATACCGTACCGAAAATTTTGGTACATATAACTAGCATACCGATTATACCAGAATTGTACAGCATACCGAAATTTTGGTACAGTATCGGTATATACCGTTTTATACCGAAAAAACTTACATTTTAAAATTTTTATAAATTTTTTGTTTTAAAATATTATATTTTTTTCGGCATTTCGGTATTCCGGTATATATACCGAAATTTTCAAATTGCATACCGTTATCGTACCGAAAAATTCAGTATTATTACCATACCGTACCGAAATCTTCGGTATACCGAAAATTCGGTATTTTTTCCCACCCCTAACAATAACAAGTCAATCGTTTTATTTGCATATATTTACTTGAAAATGAATTTCAAATATCAACTAGTTATTTTTTATTAAATCATTCTGTTGAACTTAATACATCCAAAATGGAATTATTTCAAACTATTCCTTCAAATATTCTCTCAATGCAAATATATGAACCCGAACACAACCTTAATTCGTTGCCAACTAATTAAACATATTATACTAAAGATATATAAACCACACAAATAATTATGGTGATAATCATGTTGAGAACTTTTCCCCACAGTATTCACAGCTCAATTAAACATACGTCAAAATTTGTGGGAATTTAATTGCGTAATCTAATAATAATGAACACATTATCTCCTACGTGCCGTATTGCGTGATACATAAGGTGGAATTAATTTTTTTTAAAAAATTAATTGGTAATTAAATTAATTAAGAAATTAATTGATAAGAATTCGACACGCAAATCCGTTTTCAAAGGGAACACGTAGACATGTAAAGAATGTCTAGGTTTTATGATTTTGAACGTGGGATGTGACACTTTATATATCAAAATTAATCGTATCATTGCTGGATCTTAAATGTCAGGGCTGGAAATTTTTGAAATATTAGGCATGAGTTTGAATATGTAGCCTATTAGCATATGGTTTTTTAAATTATGACAAAAATTAGTGTGAAATGGTCTTACGGGTCGTGTTTTGTGAGACAGATATCTTATTTGGGTCATCCATTAAAAAATATTACTTTTTAGTGCTAAGAGTATTACTTTTTATTGTAAATATCGGTCGGATTGACTCATCTCACAGATAAAGATTCGTAAGACCGTCTCACAAGAGACCTACTCTTAAATTATATTTGATGAGAAAAAAATATGGAATAGTTTTATGCTTATACAAATAATATATAATAATTAGTTTTATTTATTTTTAAAAGCTGTTAACGTAGACAGAGGAAAATCTCTATTTTCAAAAAGTTTTTTTGCTCTATTTTCATGTAATTTTTTAGTTTCTTAAAAAAAAAATTTATTACAATCTAACCAAACATCTTTATAAATGATGATCGTTCAACGTAGCACTATGAAAACAGTCGAGTGGGGTAGGTTCACATGCAGCCCGTTGTTTTGGTGAATGGCAAAATATTTACTAATCCAATTCCAATTTGGGTATTCTAAGTGTTTGGACAAGTCTATCTAATTTTGAGTTGAATTTGAGAGATCGGGATATTGTCGATACAACTCATTTATTTTAAATTGGGGAACAAATTGGCGAATAAGTTTAATTTTTTTTTGACAACTCTGTCGAAATATAAGTGTTTTTTTAGGAATAATAAAATAAAAAACTCATATTTTGACACTCAATCTATACAAATAAACAACATACACAGACAGACACACACATACCTAATTGAAATTACACTATAGACAAAAGTTCACAATAATTTATAATATTAGGTTCAAAAGTTTTTAAAAAAGGTCTTAAATTATTATTATTATTATTATTTCAATCAACTTTTTGTTCAAAATTTAATATACTTTCAATTTATTATCTTCGTTATAATATTATATATTATTTATAGTCTCATTAAAAAAAATCGAGTCTCTCGGTATATATTCAATAAAAAAACACGAAAAACATAAATTTTTTTGAGCAGGTGTCTTGTGAGATGGTATATGTGAAACATGACAACCCTATCAATGTTCACAATAAAAAGTAATATTTTTTCATGGAAGACTCAAATAAGATATTTGTCTCACAAAATACGATTCGTGAAACCGTCTCACACAATTTTTTGTCAAATTTTTTATTAGATTGTATTACGTTTCGACTTCAATTTTATGAAATGAATTTATTATTCGATTTGATTTATATCAATTATTTATTTTATTTTTTTACTTTACAATATGAACAAGGTATATACGGAGAGAGAGGAATATGTATATTGGCGGGGACAAACAAGCGTGTTGGACATTTGACTTGACATAGATTTTAGCTCAAGACTTCAAAACAAACCCGACACGTGTTAAGCAAGTCACTCTCCTTATTTGTAGAGGCTTCCACGCGGGTTTAGACCACCTATGTTATTCAAATTAAACCTTATCTTTATATGTTTTATAACGGTCTCACGAGTCGTATTTTGTGATACGGATATCTTATTTAGGGTCATCCATGAAAAAATATTATTTTTTATGCTAAGAGTATAACTTTTTATTGTGAATATCGGTAGGGTTGACTCGTCTCACAGATAAAGATTCGTGAGACAGTCTCACAAGATACCTACTCTTATATTAACAGCAACAGACTTTTATATATAGAAAACTGTTTTGTGTGATTATACTAAAAATATAATGTAAAAGCTATAAAATTTTGTCGCAAAAGGTCAACAAAAATAAAGGAATAAATAAATGTCTAGGCAAATATGATTCTTGAAATCACATTATTCAAGTATAGCACAGCAAAATCAAGCCCGTTCAATTCACATGCATATAACTTGAATCGAACCAAATCAAATCAAATCGACACGAACATAACTAATGTTACATTAGATATGACTGATGTTTCTTTCTGTACGTTATTTTTTTTTTTTGCACATTTTTTCCTCGAATGGTTCAAGATTCCCTCCCAATCCTCTATCAAATTAACTTCCACACGAAACACCTCCATATATATATATAAAATAAAATGACATTAGACTTGATCTAGATGCAAAAAAAATCCTAAATCCATCACAAATATCAAGAATTATGGGTTGGGGCGAAGAAGACAAAGATAGTCATGTCAAAGTTCGAAGAAGCTATATATGCATATGGTCCACTCCGACAACCTCATTCATTCACAATTAATTGGATATTCAAATCCATTATATTATTATTTCCTGAATCGTAAAATATACACACAATTTGTTTGAGACAGAGTGTACGAACGTTTTAATAAAAGTTATATTTATTGGTAATGGTACAAATTTAATATTTTAAAGTTTACAACAATTAAACATCATGTTTCAATTGCTCTGCCAAGCAGAGAGTGTCAAGCCCAAGGCTCGGGTCCGTGCATGCGCCTGTGTGGCTGCATAATAGACCCCTATAACAACTACTTCATATTCGTTCTTGCTTTACGAAAATGATTAGCTCAAGTTGCTATAGAAGTCATTGTAAACACATTATAAACTCATTTTAAATCTTTAATTTTTAAGATGTGGGACAAGGGTTTCATAATCACCCCTCCTTCAGAACGCGACGTCCTTGTCGCGGCCTGACCCCTCGATCCACCAGTGCCGAGAATCTAGAAGTGGCTCCTATGTAGCACTTTGCCCCGCAGGTTCAAGATGTGGCTCTCATGCACGTAACACTTTGCCTCACATAGCACTTATTTTTCGGTGTTCCTTGCTGGTGACGGCTCTGATACCATTATGTCACGCCCCAGGCCCGCGCATGCGTGACTGCACAATAGGCCCCTATAGCAACTACTTCATATTCGTCATCGCTTTACGAAAATGATTAACCCAAGTTGCTATAGAAGTCCATTGTAAGCCCATTATAAACTCATTTTAAATCTTTAATTTTTAAGATTTGGGACCATGGTATCAATGAGACAATTATTGATCTCCAACAATATTTCTCAATAATTGGATTCGTTGCAATAAATTCGAGAATCGTAATCGTGATCGTAGTTTCGATATCAATTGTAAGATCGAACTTTTGTCCATTGACCAAAAATTATAACCAATGATAACGATATAAATCATATATTTGTAATTGTAAACCTTAAAATAGGTCAAACACACCAAACATCTGTTTTTTTGTTTACAGGACATATTTAAAATAAAGTTTTCTGAATATATATTTCTCAAAAAATAACCAAAATTGTAATATTTACCAACAAAAAAGAGTGAAATCAATTGTATTTCCAAATAACTTACACGTGGGCTCTCTGACATTCATGACTCTTGGCTGTATATATACCCCTCCCTCTCCTACCACTCAACGCACACAAACAGAAATCACTCATTTTCCATTCTATCTTTTGATTAAAACCCGAAAACTTTCACTTAGACCACTTTGAACAGTTGTGAAATAAGGAGCTTTAATGGCTAATCCAAACGCTTACGCTGCCACAAGTTCTTGGATTAAACCTAAATCGCGCGCGCCATTAATACCCGAGTTGGGCTCCTGCAAAAGATCTTTGTCCGTCAGCCAGCACATTCTTTTGCCGCACAGAAAAGGCAAATTCGACATAAAATCCTCCCTCCAAGCTCCGCCGATCCGTCTCCCGAACCAAACCCAAATCCAGACGGCTAGAAAACCAGCTACTATCGAAAAGCGGAAGTCGCCTTCTCCAATGAAGCCACAATGGAGTTTGCTTCAGAAAGCTGCGGCAATAGCTCTGGATGCAGTGGAGAGTGCACTGACTGCTCAAGAGCTGGAGCACCCTTTTCCTAAAACAGCAGACCCTGTCGTCCAAATCGCCGGAAACTTCTCCCCTGTACCGGAACGGCCAGTGAAGCGCAAACTTCCGGTCACTGGGAAAATCCCGGACTCCATTCAAGGTGTGTACGTGAGAAATGGGGCTAATCCGCTCTTCGAGCCGCTCGCAGGACACCACCTCTTCGATGGCGATGGCATGATTCACAGTGTGAAAATTTCTGATGGCTCTGCTAGCTATGCCTGTCGGTTTACGGAGACACAAAGATTTATCCAGGAACGGGATTTGGGCCGCCCTGTTTTTCCAAAAGCTATTGGAGAGCTACACGGCCATTCAGGCATAGCTAGGTTGCTGCTTTTTTATGCTCGCGGGGTGTTTAAGCTGGTTGATCATGACCATGGAACCGGAGTTGCGAACGCTGGATTGGTGTACTTCAACAACCGTTTATTGGCCATGTCCGAAGATGATTTTCCTTATAATGTACGCGTGGATCCGGATGGGGACCTCGAAACAGTGGGAAGGTACAGTTTCAATGGTCAGTTAAAGTCCCCCATGATTGCTCACCCGAAGCTCGACCCAGTCTCTGGCGAGCTCTTTGCTCTGAGCTACGACGTGATTCAGAATCCTTACTTGAAGTACTTTTGGTTTTCAAGAAACGGCGAGAAATCGGAGGACATCGAGATCCCGGTTTCTGAACCGACAATGATGCATGATTTCGCTATTACAGAAAATTTCGTGATCGTGCCGGATCAGCAGGTGGTGTTCAAGTTGTCGGAAATGATCAGAGGCGGCTCTCCGGTTGTGTACGATAAGGAAAAAGTCGCCAGGTTCGGTGTGTTGGACAAGTATGCAAAGAACTCTTCTGGGATCAAGTGGGTGGAGGTGCCTGATTGCTTCTGTTTCCATCTTTGGAATGCATGGGAGGAGCCTGAAACAGATGAAATAGTTGTCATTGGTTCATGTATGACTCCCGCGGACTCCATTTTCAACGAATGCGAAGAAGGATTAAAGAGTGTTCTGTCCGAAATAAGGCTAAATTTGAAGACCGGAAAATCGACACGAAGGCCCATCCTGTCATATGAACATCAGGTAAATTTAGAAGCAGGAATGGTGAACAGAAATAGGCTTGGAAGAAAAACCCAATACGCATATCTGGCCATTGCAGAGCCATGGCCAAAAGTCTCCGGGTTCGCAAAGGTAAACCTTTTCACAGGCGAAATCAAGAAATTCATTTACGGGGATGAGAGATTCGGGGGAGAACCCATGTTCCTTCCTGCAAGCCCGGATTCAAAATCCGAAGACGATGGCTATATCCTGACCTTCGTCCATGATGAAAAGGCTTGGAAATCCGAACTCCAGATTATCAATGCCATGACAATGAAATTGGAGGCCTCAGTTAAGCTCCCATCAAGAGTTCCCTATGGTTTTCACGGTACATTCATCAATGAAAAAGACTTGGCAAACCAGGCCTGAATCCTGATCCCAATTCAACTCATTTTTTACTATTTTCCATGGAGAATTTCCAGTGGGATGGTTAGATATACTTCTCCCCGGAATCTCTCTCCTGGAGTCCTGTATAATATTATTCATTCTTTCTTTCTTTTTTGCAAAAAAAATATACTGAATATGTTTTCACGTGGTAAGTTTCCAGGGCCAGCATGGTAGCTTTCGGATGTAAGGAAGGCTCGGCTGGTTTCTTACGATTCTGTCACGTAGTATGTAAAAATCAGATAGAATAGGCAAATAGTTTCCGTAGAACAGTTTGATAATGTTTGTATATTAAAAAAACAGGCCTTTTTTCTCTGTTTTCTTGTACATGCGTATAAATGACATGAGATTGCTTTTTTTTTTCCTACTATCATATCTATCTTCATGATACTTGGCTTTTTCTTTTCTCTGGTAGAATTTTGGAGTAGCCCAATTCATTAAATCATCTGAGAATATAGTATATGTACGCAAAATAATCATTTGGAATCGAACCGGAAAAAGGTTTTTGTTATATTCGAGCTCAATAAATCAGCTGATCAACATTTTTTGATACAAATTGGAAGAGAATGCAGTTGATGCCAGAACAACTTTACAACTTAAACTCGCATGTTATCAAAACTGAAGAAACTATTTTTCATTTATTGGATAAAATAGTAAAATTCAACTCATGATAAAAAAAAAATTATAATTGAGTTGATCAATTTTTTATAAAAAATATTAATAAATTTTATTAAGAGGCATGCTTCAATCTCTTGTTCTTGGAGTATCCCCTATTCTTGGTGTTGAAAAACAAGTGAGAAGTTCCTTGAATGAAGCACATTTGTCACAATATATCAAATAAAAGTCAATAATAGGCAAATATTCCCTTGACTGATCAACCTCCTTAAATCACTGTCGCATTGTTTGCCCATTTCAGCTAGATTCCTATATTATTTTCTACTTTTAAAATTAGCATGATTGAACTATTTATGATTATACCATGATAATTAATGTCACATATAATTACATAATTCTAAATAAACTATTTAATTAACTAGGTTTATTTATTTATTTTTTTTAAAAAAAAAGTTGAATGATTTGTGCATTGTAGTAATTTGAGTAATAAAACGGCGCATTTAGTAATGTAATATGTAAATGAGTGTATGTTTACGGATGGTATAAAACGATGCAATCCACAAATAGAGAAGGATTTTTTCGCTTTTACGTGCGCATCTCCGTCGAAAGGGAAATGTTCTTGCTGCTGGCACGAACCCTAATTTTCTTGAGAAACTAATTTACGGAATCATGAGGTGCTTTGGATTTGTAAAGTTATACTCGTGATCGTACGTAATTAACGTGAGTTTTTCTTAAAAAATTTATCAAGATTCATGATCTTTTAATTAATGGAAAGTTTGTTTTTGTGATATATATTTTATATAATATTTCAATTTTCGTGGTCATATATGCACCATATATTAAAAAAAATCTTATAGGATTTATTACTAAAGTTAGCATATTAAAACCAAAATTTGAAAACTTACTTGACCAAAACCCAAAATTGAACAGTAAAATTGGACAAAGGAAATTTTGTTACACAAGATCATGTTCAAATTTAAATTGGATTAATTGCCAGTGTTTGTGAAAAGATTGTTCGTAAGGTATGGATAATATAATATTTGAAACGTTAATTAGGATGAAGAACTATATATAATATAAAGACGATAAATTCGAATGGTATGAATAATATATATTTTATAACAATAATCATTTGTAGAGCTTGAGTCAAACGACGCGTTAACTAGGAAATTAGGCGTTGAAAATTGAGAAGAGGGCGTTAATATGGACCGTAAGGTGTGAGTAAATGTGGCACGGGATGGGCAAATCCAGCATGCATATTGGGAAGAAAGGGAAACCTGGTATCATTATTTCCGTAACCAATGGGTTTAATTTCTTTAGCTGCAGGAGGATCGCTTTTCTTACCACTGCTCGCGGCCATGTATAGGTTCTCCGAGCATTGTCCGAACTGGAACCATAGGAGCGTTACGCGGCTCGATCTCCCGATCTTCTCCAAAAGTCTCATTGGATCGCCTACTCCAGATATCTCCACAACACCATTTTGATCCATTTTGAAGCGTGCCCCTATGTTCATGAATTAATAATGTTCAGTTTCAACCACATTTTGTTAGTAAATTATACAAAGGAAAAATAACGTACAAGTTTTTCTATATAAAAAAAAAAAATTTAATAAACAATGTCCGGTTGAGTTTTTATTTTTGAAAAATGTTTAGAATAAAACATGACTTTCAGGGCTTCTTCTTCTTCGTTTTATATTCGAGTGTAAAATTATTATAATTTTATTTTATACATGCTATTAATGATAGTCACAAAAACTCTTGTGCGGGTCAATTTTGTTTGACAGATCACTCATAAAAAAATATTACTTTTATTATCGATATAGTTTACTCGTTTCAAAAATAAGAATCCATGAGACCGTGTCATAATACCTTTGCAATTCTTCAGTGCTACTAATACTCCTTTTTGCCATCCCAGTCTGCTAGAATCCACCTTAATAATAATTGTCTGAAAAGACAACAAGGTATAAATCATAAAATCATTTTGAAAAAAAAAAGAAAAAAAAGAAAGAAGAATATACTCTATATATCTATGTAAATCACCATGAAAGCGCCGAAGTTGAGATTGTGAAGGTCTGTTAAAGGTTTTTGCAGGCAGGTCGCCACGACGACTTGCGACGTCGCTCGGACTATGGGTCTCAACAATCTTTTGAACATGATCTTGCCAACTTTAACCGTACTCATGGCCGTTTTTTTGTATACATTCTCCAAAAAATCCATTGTTGAGGGAGAACTGATGAACTGCTTCTCAAAATATAATAGAGATCAGTATTCTTATCAACTGAGATGCATAAAACATGATTATATATATACTTCACAATCGTTATCACAAAAAACCTAAAAACGATATTACCCGATTAGAAAAGATCCGGTATGGAAGGAAGATCTTGAAGAAATATGAAAGAAACTTTTGAAAGCTTCAAAATTTTTAATAACAGGTGATAAAATATGTGTGTGTGTGTAATTAGTTTATGAAATGATGGTAGTATTTTCACTTGAAAATTAATTTATTTGATTAATGAGATAAAAGTAGTATTCTAATTTAGAAAATAGACACGCCAAGAGACAAAATAAATTCTTTATATAATTAAAAAAATATTTTTATTGTTTTCTAAATATTATGGATTTTATTTCACCGCCGTTTTGAAACAAAAACAATTTAGGAGCTTTACAATTGACTGGAATATAATTTGGATCTTGCCAAGATAGCAATATATTGATCTTTTTTTTCTTTATTGACATGGAATATATATGTTGTTATTAATTAGGTAAGCAAATTAAATTCCAATTAGATTAGGAATTTAACCGATTAATTAATTCATGAATAGAAATTGTGGAGCAATATTCAATCTCTAGCCACCAAAATAAATGTCAAAAACCATATATTTTTTAAAGTTTTTTCTATGAGTACACACAAACAAAAAAATCAATAGAAAAAATTATTTATCAAATATCTTTATATATTGATCAATATAAAATCTTATTATATAATATCAAAATCTCACGATATAATAACAAAATCTCATAATATAAATATTATAAATATCGCTAGTGGATCCAAATGCAATATTTGCATATATACCAAGAATAAATGACAATATAATCCAAATTTACAACAAAATGATCACTAAACATAAAAATTTTCCTTCAAAAACTCTGAAATACGTATTGATGATACCCACGTATATTAATATCTCATCCAATAACAAAATCCATGGAAGTTCAAACTCGAAAAATTATTGAATATAGGAAGAAAATTACCAAGATTCTGATTCAAAGTGAAAAAGCTGAAACTTGTTTTTGAGTTGAACTCACCCCTACTGCTTACTGACAGAGCTGTTCCACTGCAGTTACAATCTGTGCCGGTTGAACCACTGTCCATTCCTCCAAAGTCCCGGCATAAGGAGTAGGCACGTCCTGTGATGAAAGGCAGATGATTGGAGCATCTAAATAATCATGGAAATTCTCATTTATCGCTGCTGTAAGACTTGCTCCGATGCCACCAGTTCTCATGCACTCCTCAACAATAAGCACTCTGTGTGTTTTCTTGACCGAATTTCCAATAGTATAGAGATCAAACGGCTTCAAGGACCGGATATCAATCACCTCGGGATCATAACCTTTGTTGACTAGAGTCTTGGCGGCTTGCATCACATGGTATCTCATCCGAGAGTAGGTCAAGATTGTAACATGCTGGCCAGGCCTCACCATTTCTGCCTCTTCGAGAGACAACACATACTCTTCATCGGGAATTCTCTCCTTGAGGTTGTAAAGAAGCACATGCTCAAAAAGAACTACTGGGTTCTCACTACGGATTGCAGCTTTCATGAGACCTTTGGCATTATATGGAGTCGAACAAGCAACCATCTGTATACCGGGAATTGACTGAAAATAGGATTCGAGCCTCTGTGAATGCTCAGCCCCGAGTTGGCGCCCAACCCCTCCTGGTCCACGAATCACAGTTGGAATTGTGAACTGCCCGCCTGAGGTATAGTGTAGCATGCCACAGTTGTCTGATATTTGGTTGAAGGCCAATAGAAGAAATCCCATATTCATGCCTTCAATTACAGGCCTTAGCCCTGTCATGGCAGCCCCTACAGCCATGCCTGTAAAAGAATTTTCGGCAATGGGTGTATCAAGCACTCGAAGATCTCCAAATTTCTTAGCAAGGTCTTTTGTGACTTTGTATGACCCTCCATAATGGCCCACATCTTCACCCATGACGCAAACTCGAGGATCGCGCTCCATTTCTTCCTCTAATCCTTCTCTAAGAGCTTCAAACAGCAAAAGTTCGTGCCTGAAAGAAGCAAAACATTAATTTGGCACTTCTCAAGTTTCCATAAGTACACATAAAACTATTGGAAAAGAATTATACGATTTAAAACTTAAATGGCATGCCACAACATATTTCTGGGCTGACGAAGTAGGGCAGAGAAGTAAACGTGATTTTTAATGCTTATATGTAGATAAAGATGCACCCATACTCCAATGCACAAGACATGATGTATTTTAAGTTACTATGCATTTTTCATTAAATAAAAACTAAGATCCTCCGAGCCAAGTAATATCAAAAGTCCAATTCGCCTCAAGATTTAAAATGGTTGTTTTCTAATGACAACCTAGACTACCACTTTGGTATACCAAAAACAAGTCACGATGGGATCTCTCTCTTTAGTCGTTCCTTCAAACGTGGTATAAGTGGCTTGTCCTTTATGGACGTCAACTCGCAATTGAAACCTTGAGTTGCACAAAATGTGGACCCTTAGGGATGAAAAGGTTTACCCGCAACTAAGAAAGCTTACGCTCACGTGGTCTCTGATACAAATCTAGACTAGTTTGTAATCAAATTGAGTATGTTTCGTATTGTCCGTCCGAACTCCGTCAGCTCATTATCTAAGACGTAATTTTTTCTCACATTCCAACTGAGACAATCCAAAATTGGAACATTAAGTGGAAGTACATGCATGAGCACAAGAAGATTTTCAGAGTTGGGAAGGGAATTTCAGAACTTCACCCAGTTTTTGAAGCCGCCAAGGTAGGATTTTCAGCCTGCGCCTGAAAATTCAACAAGCGATACAAAAGCCAACTTCAGATAAGAGAATCCATTGGTTAAACTATCAAAATCACAGGAAAACAAAAACAAAACAAAAAAAATCAAAGAGTTCATAATCATCACGCTAACCACAACTGCTTTAGCAATCATTTTTCCCGTCTTGCGAGTTCCGTGAATCCAACCATTAACAAACCTTACATCAAATCGGGTAGCTGATGGAAACAAAGCGGAAAACAAACACAAAATGAACACTAGGCTCTGTCAATTTATTGTACACACTGAAAAAGAGAGGGAAAGCACATAATTATGAAATTCAAAGATCATGAACAAACCCATGATTCTTTAGAAAGCACAAAGCAACTAATTCATTAAACAAGTTCAATAAAACCACGTAGAGTTTCATATTGTTATCAAGCAAAAAGTAAAATAAAATCATTTTTCATTATCTCGACAGTTCTTGGATTGAACCTTCTTCAGGGAAAATCACATTTGGATCCTTTGTAAATACTCCAGTCTTTTGGGATTAAATGAAGCAAAATGCCCAACAAACTAGGATAGTGTAGTTACTATTCGTTTCAAAATCCTTGAGAAAAGCCGAACGAGAATTGACCACGATCTCGGTCCAGACCAAAACGCTTTCAGTAAATTACAAAGATCCCCAACCAGAATGGGGGTTCAGTCTCCCATCTCTGGGTTGAAACCAAAGATTGAATCTTTTGTAATTAACACACGGGTTTTTAGCCAACATTTTCTCTGAGGAGTTCTCAGCTCATTTGATGTCTCACAGGGTTCTAAAATCAAATCCCATCACGACTGAAATTGTGCAAAACAAATCCAATGAAACAGAAACACAAAAGAAAAAGCAAGATACCCGGAAGAGAATAAACAGAGAATCTATTAGAAAGATCCGACATAGTAAATGAAGCTGGAGATGCCATTCCAACAGATTGCAACATTGCAGCCATGATGAATAAGGCACGGCGAGTGAAAGAACAGGGAATGAGAAATGGTGAAATGCAGGAAAAAAAATGCTCATATAAAAGGGATTGCAGAGGGAAGAGGGCGGATGAATCGATGTGAAAATGGGGCAAATTTCAAGGGAAGGAGAAATTGGAATGACGACGGAACCGAAGGATCCATCCCTTTTTTCTTGCTTGATTGTGTTGTGTGCATCAGCATGTGTCGCCAACTTTACCAATTCTCATCAAACCTTATTTTATCCCTCAAGAAATCTATAATTTTGTAACATAATACTTCAATTTATTTGTATTTAAAATAATAAATGTCAATTATATAAAAAAAGTAAAAATTTTAGTTCATATATCTAAAATTATATTTGGATTGTGTTAAAGAAACTAAAATTTGAACTAAAAAAATATTTGGATTCACTAATAATATGAAAATATTATAATTATAAACTAAAAATTTATAACATATTTAATATATAGTAAATACTATATATACATGCATGTGTGTGTATGTATATATAAGTATGTTCACATACATACATGCTTACATAAACACTCATCAACCATAACATTGACATCTCGATTACACTAACTTATTTTTAACTATATATTGATAAAAGATTTTAATTTATTAACCTTTTTCTTGTCACAAGGAAGACTCGACCAAACCCCTTTTTTGCTTGACAATCACTTGTGCTTTCTTCAAAAATTCTCTCTCATAAAACTAACCAAATCTGTCTATTGCGTAAAATAATAAGAAATCATTTCATCTTAAAAACGTTCGCATCTCTAATCTACATATAGACCAAAACAAACTATGAAAATCTTCCTGCTACACTGGCAAACAAAGATGAAACTTCTCCCGAATCTTAGCCATCGTACACAGCATATTTATCTTCCCTGTGTCCACACTAACTCGATGAATGTGTCCGACTTGCCGCTAGACTTTCTTGATGAAAATTTTTTAATGCCTGCATAAAGAGATTGAAAATCATGCGAGTTTCGCTTGATAGCTACAATCATTAGGAAGAGGAGTTAGTAGGGAAGACCATTTACCTGCAAGAATCAAGCAATGGTAAGTTGCTCAGTCCTCTTCCATAGGTACATCCGGAATATCAAACCTATCTTCTTGAATTGGTTTGGTAACTGTGGAAATAGGTGTCAGTGATAGGGAGTCAAGGAATGCGTGTAATCAATAAAGAAACGGAGCAAGGGGCATACAGCACAAAGATAGAGATCATATAACTCTACAAGTTAAAAAGTTTCAACGCTATCCAAATCTAAATTCCAGTATCATATTGAGAAACTAAAAATTCAAGGGTATTTATGGTTAGGAAACTGTAAGCAGGATTAAAAACAGTGATAACCAAGCAAGCATAGTATGGCATAGACGAACAGGATATTGAAAATATTCTTTTATGGGGCGTATATTCATTCGTGCATAAGGACGAAAGTTGCATCGCGATGCAAGCAGCCTAGCACTGATTTTGTTTCCAAAACAGATAAACAAAATATAATGATAAACTCATTTCAATAGAGAAAAAAAGGATATATATTGACATAAGATCATCCTCTTTGTCCCCGCGGTTTCGACTGTTGTTTAATTCCCTTAATATTTCCGGAGTAACCTGTATGTGAAGAGAAAAATGAGTCGATAAATCATTTAAAAACTTCCATCAAATAGTAAGAGCTCTGGTCATCTTACTAATTTATGTCTTTGCCTATCAACTAGAGTGTTGAGATTAGCTTTATCTTCCTTTGTCAACTCATTCTTGTACCTGCATCAACACAGCAATCAAACCCAGTCTTTTTCGTATGGAATGTGCACACAGACGAGCAGTTTTGTGAAGAATTTAGGCTTCACTGTTAGAAGAGAAAATTCGTAAATTCTAACTAATAATTGACAATTAGAGGAATCAACATCGAAATAATATATTTTACTGGCATCGGGGGGAGACATGTATAGATGCTAAGGGCAGAGAAAAAAATAAAAGGAGAAGCAAGAAAAAATAACCAAAAGAACTAACCTCTGAGCAAATGCAAGAAGTGACTGGTGCCAGATCACAGGCATTGCTCTGGAGTCTTCATGGAATTTCATAAAATGAGCAACTAAAGCATCAAGTACACGATATGGCAATGCATATTTCTTCTCAATTAATAACTTTATGAAATAACTGCAACAAACATAAAATCTAAAATCGTCAACATATACTTTCTGATAAGCTCTTGTGAAACATTGTGGCAAGTAAAAAATATCAAGAGCATAATGCAAAACAGAATGAGTCATCAATAATATCAAGATCTATATGAAGTAGTCCATGTGGGATAATGAAACTCAGGAGTCACTGCACAAGTATAAATACCTTGTTGTTCCACAGTACTCCAGCTCTGCTAGTTTCAACAATGCGACACTGTTACATGCAACAAATATTAAACATGATACATCACAATTCGCAAGTAAGCAAAATGATATGAATTAATAACACGATGAAAACAATACCATAAAAACCAAAAATCCCCCTCCCCCTTCCCCACACACCCCCCCAAAAAAAAAAAAAAACAAATGTGTTTTTCAACAATTAACATGTTTGTATGTCAAGCTCCGTCAAATATCTGAGACATTTAAAAGTGGCAATCAAGCATTTCAAACTTTTCAAGTTGTTTGAATCAAATGTAATCAAAGAACACCGAGCAACCATGGTGAAGAGCTCATATTAATAAAACAGAGGCTGACAACCTCAAAATGAAATGTAAAAGGGATTCCGAAAGGTAATATGAATTTAGCATCAAAGTAAGCAGCTCTGCATTCAATAAAACCTCCAATGATGTAGCGAAATTATTCGAGGAATAATGGAAACAAAATGACAGAATTTTCCCGTAAGATTTTTTTCCCATTGTTGACAGATATTTGATTCTTGGTCAGTGTATGATTATATCAGATCAATAAACATTTAAAATTTTGCCTAATCATGTGGAATAGCTATTATAACACTAAGAGCATTGATGCAACTGCTTTTAGTGCGGTATATGTGTGATCTAAAAGTAAAAAGTAGAGCGATTTAGATTAAGGTCACAAGCATACCTAGAATGAAGTGGAGGGATTGAATTTTTCTCAATAATGCTCCCAACAATGACAGCCTCCCTTAAAGAGCATGTATTTGACTGGAAAATAAAAGGTTTCTCTTAAAAATCAACCGATGTTCATATGAAGAAAACTGTGGTATGCATTCATGCGCAAAATATTTCAATAGTAACACCAAGAAATTGCAACACAGAAAAAGGTGAAAAAGTTCTAGAAAATGTAGGCAAATGGCTCACTTCTATCTTCAAAATTCATCCTGAAACAGAAAAATCAGCAACCTATTATCCATGGAAAAGAATGGCAAACGCTTCAATTGAAGCCCTAATTGACACTTGGTAAGTATCCATTATACGAACCTTTGCAACCTGGAGCATGAAATCAGTAAGTCGGCTCACTTACATTGAAATGAACGTCATGACACCAGTGACATTTTATTAAAGGTGCGGTTGTTATCACTGATATATAAAAGGCCATTACTTGCTTTTTTGGCTGACTTAGCCAGATTGTCGAACTAAATGCACAAAGAACATGCTGAACAACCAGAGGTTAAGGTTTTACTTATCTAGTAAAATCATATGCCAGTAAAGAACTTTGCACGTTTAACAGGCACACTGGCACAAGAGGAAACTCAAGTGTGCTTGAGGATAAATTGGGCCGTCAATCCAGTCATCACAATCAAGAACCAATTATAATGAACAATGAATCAAATTGGCGATGTATTAGATACCTCACATAATGGAAGTAAGATTCCTTTATTAAAAGCAGCTGGTTTATAGAGAGCCTTTTTTAAAGATTGATACAAAGCAAAGTGCAGCCTCTTATTCTTTCGAATGTCTTCTCTCACACGTGGCAGCAAGACAAACTTGTAGAACCGTTCCACTTTCTTGACACCCAAATTAGAAGCAAATATTCTAGTGGTTTGATACATTGCATTAGGAGACCATTTCTCTGGTTCAGTCAAGTACAGGACTTCTTCCCAGAGTTGCATAGAAGGTATATGCTTGAAGGCTTTTGGCACCTTACCAGAGGTGTATTTACTGAGTAGCTTGCCCACCCTGCACAGAACACATATTACCGATCACTGTGGCACCAAAAAAGGAAAATAATAATAATAATGGAAAAGAGAAGGACGAGACATCCAACAGTTTAACATTAAAAGAATAAGACAAATGGCATACCCCTTGTATAGTTCCACAATGGAATCATCTAATTTAGGCATTGCCTGCGCTCCTACAACCAAACAAGTGAAACCGAAAATAGTAAAAAGTTGTCACGACTCTTTTCATTATACGATAAGCATCCCAACAATGTAACACCGGTAAAGTGTGTGTCAAGGTCAGTTGAAAGAACATCTTCACCTTCTACATAAAACAAACTGAAAAAAGAAAAAGTCCGTTTGTCTATGTTTTCAATATTTCTGAAAATATTTATTGGAAAATATATTTTCAGATGTTGAACTGAGAATGTGACACACGTTTGACTATGTTTTCTTAATAACATTTTTTGTTGTAAATATCATGTTTATTTAAAATTCACTGGGGTATTTATATCTTAATCAATAATAAGAGGATTATATTGATTCCCTATTTCAGGGAAAATCATTCAGTTACGTTTCGGAATGAGACATTTTTTATTTTAGATTAGATGTCATGTTTTGATGCGTAGAGCGTTTCGTTTTTCCTATAATTATTTCATACTAATAAATATGGAGTATTGATTCAATACAGTACAATAATAGAATTAGTTTTGAGAGATATCAATAGCAATATAAAATATTAATTGTATTTGGGAGAGTGAAAATGTGTTTTTCAGAAAGAACAATAAATTTTTACAAGGATATGTTTATTATTTGTGTTTATAGGAAATGTCAACATTGCCAAAACACTCCCAGAAAAGATAAACAGATATGGCCAAAGGTTCCGAAATTTTACCACAGTATATTAAAAATTAAAAATCAATAAAAAGAGAGGCTAAAAATTACAGTAAGATATACAGGGGTAATTATATAAAGATCAGGAAAGTATTCGTGAGGATACTTGAATCAGACCTGAAGAAACTTGGGCATCTTTTTCTTTGATCTTCTCGACAATGATGTCGGCCAATGTGTGATGAGGACGATCATCTTTAGAAAAGAAGGCCTCGAGCAGCTTTTCATCTTCTTCATCAATCTTATCCTATTTGATCAAACAAATAGGATAATAATAAAAGCAAATGTAACAATTTACTAAAAGTGATTTCAAGGATAAGCAAAAAAGGAATATGACATAAATTTATTCTATAATCGATCAAAGATTCAAAAGACAGCTAAGTTTGATGAACGAATATCCTATGGCAAATAGACTGACTGGCGTCCCTTATCAAAATATGAAGGATTGGGAAATATATCAAATCTGCAATGAAGTGCTGAAACACATATACATACTGTGCAACAGAGATATCCATCGAGTCTTTGAATTTCAAATGAACAAAGGCCTTCAAAAATAATTGGAGGTCAAGAAAAACAATTGTTCATCTCTCAGAAAGAAAATCAAGAAATAAATCGAGCATTGAGTTCAAATTTTAGCTGAAATGAAGCTTCACTCCTAGTTTAAGTATAACCAGACAGAATTAGGAAACGTGCATTTCGGATATTATGAACACCTTCCTCCAACAAGATTCAAATGACAACACTCAATTCAGTGACTAAAAATTATAATGAACCGCATACGAAAGCAAAAAAAGAAACCAAAAAGTAACGACTAAAGACATGATTAATTTGCTCACTGAAATAGATGAAGAACAACAAAGTGACAGATTACAAAATCAAAATTCACGGGTAATTTCAGCAAAAGAATTTTAACCATGGCTCCACTAAATCCGTGCCCCGCGGCTACAGATATGTGAAATAAAACGAAGAGCAAACCTCAAAATCATGTTGCCCAGACTGGATCTCTGACTCGGAAAACCCTTTAAAATAATCCAAATCTTCTTCTTCGTCTCTGATACTGTTTTTAGGGTCGTCCACTTGAGAAAACACAATGCCATTATTCAGGGCATCATTGTTATCTTCTTCCAGTTGAATTTCCTTCTGCTGAATAAGAGCTTCATTGAGAATCTTTGAGCTGACAGCCGACGGCACAAGCCTTTGCTGGAGCTGGTGGTGTTTTGGTGGTTTAGAACGTCGCTTGTAAGAGACGGAATCGGAGGTAAACGGTGAGAAGGGCTCCGGATTCGCGATTCGAGAACGCTTTTTCGACATCGCAGCGGATGGTGGCGGCGGAGCTGAGCAAAAAACCTAGTCTATTGATATTGTTTTGTAACGACGAGTCGAAGAGTGGCTTTTAGCAAAGCCAGTTAATTTGAGTTCGGCCTATTCCTCCAATATTTAAAAACAAAAAAAAAAAAAAAAAAAGGCACGGGTTTACAACAATTTAATCAAGGCGAGACTTTTAATCTGTGAGACGGGTCAACTCTATTTATATTCACGATAAAAAGTAATACTTTTACCATAAAAATTAATATTTTTTCATGGATGACCCAAATAAGAGATCCGTCTCACAAATACGACTCGTGAGACCGTCTCACATAAGTTTTTACCTTTAATCAATCAGATCGATTATATCACACGATCCAACCATAACACTTTTATATTATATATTTTAAAAAATTAATAGGCTTTAATGCTATTATAACGTTATTTTTAACAAATTTCAAAATCTAAATAATATCGTGTATATCTATATATATATATAACTGAAAATAAAATAAAAAAATTGAACTAATCCAACTATTTTTTAATCAGTTCACCGGTTCAATACTTATATGACCGACATATAATGGTTTTTTAAAGTTGTTGGGACATGATCTATAGCCAGCATTCAACTAGTTGGTGTCATCCGATTCTGAAAACACTAGTCAAAATAACTTACAGATTTCGTTGACTATTTAAAAATTTTAAAAAAGTTTAAAACTTTTATCACGTGATTTGATAGTAATTTCATTTAAAAATTATAGAATATTTTTTTACTTAGTAGATTAATTGTTTATTATGATTTTAATTTTTCACTATTCGTTGATTGATCAAATATTTTGGTAATTATTGATGAGAAAGAGTTAATAGATGATATAATTATGTTTGTTTTTTGAGTATGTCTCTTGTAATACAGTCTCATGAATCTTTATCTGTGAGACAGGTCAATCCTATCGATATTCACAATAAAATGTAATACTTTTAACATAAAAAGTAATATTTTTTAATAGATAAACCAAATAAAAGATCTGTCTCACAAAATACGAATCGTAACATCGTTTCACCCAAATTTTTGTCTACTTGTTTAAAACAAAAAATGGTGGGACATTACACGCAGCTGGCAATCCAACCAAAGTTGGTTGGGTCGATATTTGTTCGGACCGTCAAATTGTTGACCAACTTAACGGCAGGTGATATTATAAAATTCACCAACTTATCATTTTTCTTTTTTATTTCTATTTAAAAAATTGATACTATCTCAATTTTTTTTAAAAGATTATACTATATAACGTTATTATGAATTTGTATATCCATGTTATATCAATAAAAAAGTTAATATTTTATTTATTGTGTCATTGTTATAATATCATTACAATTTATTATTAAATAATTTACATTAATTACGTGATTTAATATATACACATGCATATAATATAAATATGCTGATCTCGCTCGGAAAAATTAGGTGAGTTGAGTGGATAATTTTTTGGACGGAGATATGTTTTTTTTTTGCACATGCTTGCGATCGAGCAAGATGAATCCGAGCTGGATAATATGTTTACTTGATAACATGGAATGTTATGTGGCCACACTGACATTCAACTATGCACTTAAGTTAAAGAAAATGTATTTAAGTAAATATGCGAAGATTGCTTCTGAGAATGAAAAGGTGATGCCTTGATTTTACCATAGTTTAAGGTATGTATAGGATAATCGATGACTGCTCCGAGACGCTCGGGTGATAGCTACGATGTACAGATATGGTTCATGTTTCGACTTCTGCACGATTTGTGAACCGGTAAGGGAGAACAAATCTCTTAATTATCGATGGACATAATCTATGATCATTTAACTTGATTCTCTTGTATTTAGGGGTGTTCATCGGTCGGTTCGATTCGGTTTTCGGTTTTTTATTTCGGTTTTTTCGGTTTTCGGTTTTGGAAATATATAATCCGATATCAGAACCATTTTTCTTCGATTCGGTTCGATTTTCTACCAAAACGGTTCGGTTATTTCGGTCGGTTAATTCGGTTTGGGTATAATTATTTAAATTAATAATATAAATATATTATAAAATATAATATGTTAACTTTTCCTTAGTAAAATATTTAAACATAAGATCTAAATTAGTTAAACAAACATCAATCAACTAAAAATTGTTCAAAATGATTTTTCACTCACTAAATATCATAACAAAATATATAATATAAATAAAAATATAAAAAATTATAAATTTAATGAAATTTCGGTTTTTTCGGTTTTGACATATATAATCCGAAATCGAACCAAATAAACTTCGGTTTTAACATTTATATCCGAATTACAAAATTCGGATTTCGGTTCGGTTTGGTGTTCGGATTTTTCGGTTTGGATTTTCGATTTTTTCGGTTTTATCCGAAGTTTGAACACCGTGATTGTATTACCCGACGAATGTTTTCCCGGGATCGGTTCTGGACTGACACCCTGGTCCTTCCTTCATTCGGGTTCCAAAATCCCCGGTACTTTTGACTGGACCCGCTTGATTGTCCTTTCCCCGCCCGGGTTCAAGGACCCAGACCCACACACACATATATATATATACACACTAAACACCCTAAAGCTGAATCTGGAAGCAATTTCTTGTTTGTTTTCTGTTTCTAAAATCCCCTTCAGGTCAAAATCATGTCCGCTGTTCTCCCCTCGAAACTACGATTCTTCTCACACACTTCTCGCTGAATATTTCTGGGTCTGTGGGAGTTTCCGGTGCTGCAATGGCGGATCGGAGTAGAAAATGGGTGAGAGAAGAGTTCGTCACATATGCTTACATTCTCATATACATTGCTCTATCCAGCGGGCAGATCTTCTTCAACAAGGTTATTTCATCTCTACTGTATTTCTCCTTTTTTCACTTCCTACAAGGTACCTTTATGTGAAATAGTCGAATCGATGATCGCGTACTTCTAATTGGCACATTGTCAAACAAGTGATGAGATTTGTGGGTTGTGGATGATGATTTGAATGTGATGGGAAGGATTATATCCGAGGAAATTGTGTTAGGAAGAGCAAAGGGTCGACAATTTAAGCTCCAATTTGGCTAGGATTTCATGGATTTGTTAATTGAATTTGCTTTGAGTTAGAGGAGTAAATGGAAAGCATGTTTCTTGATATGAAATTCGTTTTATAGCTTGGGCATTCAGTTGTCGCAACTTTAAAGCTTGAGTATGGTTGAAGTCAGGAGTAGTTTACTGTGTTAGATCAGCCTTATTTTCACGGGTGATGACAACTCCACAACCGAAAGCCATTGCTATGGTTGATAGAGTTTCTGATAATTTCGTGAGACTTTTTCTCTCAAAATTTGTTTAGGTAAAATATGTTGATGTGTCCTTGTTTTATTGGTTTAGGGAGCTGGTATTGAACCATATAATTATATTTTGGTTGGCGATGTCACATGAAATTATATGAAGTATTTTAAATTCGTCACTAGAGTTTATTGAAATATAGTATATAATAGAGTATTTTTTTTGGAATGATATTTAATCAAAGATATGATTATGTTGGGGACATGTTGATGTGTTGGGAATAAAAGTGTAATGTTTTGGTTTTCATCCAAAAATAAAAAAAGGGGTTTGGAAAATGAATCCCGACATCCAAAATTTCTTTAGGTGATAGAATGATGCCACATAATCACTTGCATAGTAGATTTTAGGTGCAAAATGTTCCCGCCACTTGAGATCGAAACCACAATGGTCCATAATGTGAACACTGATCGCTTTAGTTATTTCCATTTTCTTAGTCTGCATCCATTTTCTTTAAGAACATTAACATTAGGAGATGATCTTTGCAGGAGAGTCCTATATAAATACTAGCGAATTAAGTTGGACAATATCTCGGATAAACTAAACACCGCATTTGTTCCATCAAAGTACAATTAACGTTAAATTAGTGTAAATATCTATGAAAGAAAACTTCTACTGCCTGCTTTTCACCTCACAGATGCAAGATTGATGGAGCTTTAGTTTTTGGCTCTTTTCTGTTAACAAAAGTGAGATCACTGCTAGATATTTAATTCAGTTTTTGAGAACTGTCGCTCGCATAGGTTTGGTTTTGATGGCAAGTGAGATTTTTCTATGAGAATGTTTTATACGTCCATACGCTAAAAGGAGTAAACTTGTTGCCCTATGTGCACTGTAAGATACATCTTTGTGCATCTGTGATGAAAATGGTGCTACATGCGATTGTTTGTAGGAGATCTGTGATGAAAATGGTGCTACGTGCTATTGTTTGGGCTTTCTTTTTCTTTTTCGTGCTACTCTGTGAAGAAAAATATCCTAGATGTCATTTCTATTATCCCATGTAAACACTATATTTTCTGCATTCTGATTTCAATTGAGACAAATGATAATCATTATTATTTTATTGTATAAATTATGAACTTAAATAGGTATGATAGTTATAGACTCCTAATAGTTGATGTATATTTCCATTGAATATATGAGTTCTTGTTTTTTTTTAGCAAAGTTCCATGGAGTTTTTATTTTCTTTTCATGTGCTATTTTGAGGATTTGAGAAATCAATTCTTGCACCTATTTATTGGAGTTCTCGTGGTGAAGTTTCACTACATACATGAATCATATGACTAGAATGAGGCATTGCTAAGTTGCATACTTTTATCAATTGCATAGAGTGCCTACTTATTGGCTATGTAAGTGAAATGTCATATATGCACTTTCTATAAGCATTTGGAAGTACATTTCAGAAGTCACGAAATTGTTCTGCCAAATTTACCTTGTCAAAATATTCTTGAATGCAGTGGGTGTTGTCGTCAAAGGAAATAAACTTCCCATATCCTCTTGGATTGACGATGCTTCATATGATCTTCTCCTCTGTCTTATGTTTCGTTCTTACGAAAGTTCTCAAGGTAATATACGCACAGATAATACCCATGATCAGGATTTGTCGATTATTGTGTTTTAACACAGATTTCCCCCTTTTTGCAGATTATTAAAGTTGAGGAAGGAATGACTTTGGATATGTGAGCTAGCCCTACCTTTATAGTTATTGTCCTCAAATTTTTTCATGTTTCACCCTTTAATTGCATTTATCTTGATCTCACTCGATTTTTTATTCTAGCATCATGGTTTCATTATTGCTAACAACTCTAGTTTTCTCCAGATATATGTCGTCAGTTATACCTATTGGTGCTATGTTTGCAATGACTCTCTGGCTAGGGAATACTGCTTACCTCTACATATCTGTTGCATTTGCTCAAATGTTGAAAGCAATCAGTAGGTGTTTACTAGTTGTTTCATTGGTGGAACTGTTTTTTAGTCAATGCAACTTTAGTGGCTAAAATTGATTATGATTTGGCCCTCGTAACATTGTTTTGATTTCTGCAACATCTACAGTGCCAGTTGCTGTTTTCATTCTTGGTGTATTCGCTGGACTTGAGGTTATGAGTGTCAAAATGCTTCTTATAATGTCGGTGATCAGTTTTGGTGTTTTGGTGGCTTCTTATGGCGAAATAGATATCAACTGGATCGGTGTTGTTTACCAAATGGGAGGTGTAGTTGGGGAAGCTTTAAGGCTAGTATTTATGGAAATTTTTGTGAAGCGGAAGGGGCTGAAACTGAATCCTATATCTATGATGTACTATGTTAGCCCCTGCAGGCATGTACTTTCATTCTTTAGAATTCCGAGATATGTTCCGATATTATTGCTGTCTTTGAATTGAAATTGGGTCCATAATGCAGTGCTCTTTGTCTCTTAATTCCGTGGATCTTCCTAGAGAAGCCAAGGATGGATGAACAAGGGACTTGGAGCTTCAAACCGCTCATTCTTATTCTAAACTCTCTTTGTACTTTCGCCCTCAATCTTTCAGTTTTCCTTGTCATCTCGCATACAAGTGCTTTGACCATTCGTGTAGCTGGGGTCGTGAAGGACTGGGTAGTAGTTCTACTGTCAGCCCTTCTTTTTGCGGACACAAAATTGACACTGATAAATCTATTTGGTTATGCTGTTGGTAAGTATATCGTTTGCATTCATGCTTCCCCGCTTCCAACTGTTGCAAGGGAGCCTGAAAACGTGATAATGAGTCTATTTTCACTTATTATACTTGATTCTGGATCTTCGACTGATTTTGTTAACTTCACCTTCAGAATTGCTTAATAATTCATTTGAACTTCAACAGTAGCCTTGCATTTTGATAAAATGATGAGAGAAACCTGGACGTTTGCAGCTATTGCAGGGGTAGCTGCATACAATAACCACAAGTTGAAAAAGGAAGCTACTCGTGTTAACACAGAGGAGCCCAGTCAATCAGTTCCGCTCGTTTCATCCTTGTCCTCAAACGAATGAACAAGAATGTCTGCTGCGTCTCGACCATGCTGCTTTAGGTTTGTTGGCAATTTCTGGTGCCTCGCTGCCTAAAGATGGAAAGGGATAACACAAGATTTACTTATGCGGAGAAGCTGCAGCTGACTGGTTTGATTCTTGTTCAGTATAGTGATCTTTGTAGTCTGTCTTCATTGTGTCCTATAGTTTCCAAGATTGATAGTCATCGGGTCAGGACCTGTACGTAAAATTGAGATGGATGACCGTTGTTTTTTTCAGTTTTAACACGAAAAAGGTTGTACACATTTACGATATCAGCCTTCATATGTATTGAACAAACTTTTATAAACGAAGTACGTACTCTTTCTTCATTCTGGGTGTTCCAGTTAGCTTGTTAGATAATTTAACAAATCCAACGAAAATAATCATATAAATCTCTCTAACTACTATCTAACAAAACAAAAATTTTGTCAAACAAGGGGGAAAATTAACTAACTCTGTTTTCTGACATGACGTCTACCAAAAGATTGTCGGTCGTGATTTATTTGAGAAAACTAAATATTATAATTTTTTCGTCGAAAAACTAATCTTCTCGTTTTTAGTCATTAGCCTGTTCGTTTCACAGCTTAATTTCATATCAGTTACAGAACCACTTGCTCTCCCCACGTAACTTCTAGTGTCCGTTTGGCTTCGCCTCGTAGTTGCATGCTTCAATCTCCTATAAAGCTCTGCATTACTCCAATCCAGTAATACGACGATTCAAAAACTTCCCAAGAAATTAACAATTTGTTAGTCATGGATTCCAATTCAAATCTCCTCCTTGTAATCTTCGTTTTATATCTCTTGGCATCATCTACAGCCGCCTCTGCTCGTAATCTTAGCTTAAAAACGTCCCTTCCGACCCGTCTAAAGTTAGCTGAAGATGGGTCCTCCCCGTGCTGGGATTCGTTGCTAGAGCTGCATTCTTGCAGCGGCGAAGTGGTGCTGTTCTTTCTCAATGGAGAGACACATCTTGGACCCAGCTGCTGCAATGCCATAAGAATCATTCAGCACCAGTGTTGGCCTTCCATGCTGGGCTCGCTCGGGATCAGTACGGAGGAAAGTGATATATTACGTGGTTATTGCGATGCTACTGCTGCCAAAGGCGATGGTGGTGGCTCCGCCAACCCGCCGCCGCCGAGTTCTGGAAGTGCTGCCACCTCCCACGTTTAGTCTCCTACTGATATCTACATTCTGTAATGTGAACTGCCCGTGTTTAGTGCACTTTCGCTAATGATGGGTAAAAATAATTATTTTGCATGTCTCAAGTTATTATGGTTTTAATCGATAACTTCATACTTTAAACAAACGGAATGAAATAATATTATGAGAAAAAATGAAATATAATATTAAATAATATGATACCAATTAATTTTTACGAAAATACATTATTCATTTAGATAAATAATATTTTCATATAATTTGCTCAAAACTACGATATATCTCAACTCACCTCGAACTCGAGCTACTGATGATCATAATCTTGATTCATATGCATAATAATCATTATTTTACAAATGAATCGTGTGGTGGTTCGTAAGCTAGTTTATATAAATTTCGATCACCCTAAAACACACTTTATCAATATCCTATTATTTTCCTAAAATTTCATTTCTCCGTACAATGTAATCCATGTTTTATTTTCCCAATTTTTAGTAATTATTCAACGGCCCACGTTATATTATTTTTAAAGAAACGTAATCTTTCACTCCTAATTTAAATAAATATAAAATTTAAATCTTTTTAACTATAATTTTGGCAATTAGCAGTTGGATTCTTGGTAGAACAATGCTTTAATATGATCTGAAGAATATATGATAAACTGGCACGAGACAAAAAAAAACTCATGTAGCAACTTGTGGAATCATTTGATTTTATTAAAATTAATTTCATAATATCGATTAAAAATTCTAATATCTAAGTGGTCGGTTGGTGCGGATGAAGTGGTAGATGAGAAGAGAGCTTTCCCTAAAAAGTCTAAATTTTATTTTACATCAGATTTCAATTAATCAATTAAATAAGCTAGTTATAATTTTTTTTTAGAAAAATGACCATATTAATTACAACAAAATGGTAATTCGAAAGGGATATAATTTTGATATATTATATAAAATAGGTGTGCGATATATCAAAACTATATATATATAAAAGATGTTAGACAAAAATTTGTGTGAGACGGTCTCACGTGTCGTATTTTGTGAGACAAATATATTATTTGGGTCATTCATAAAAAAATACTACTTTCTATTGTGAATATCGGTAAGATTGACCCGTCTCACAGATAAAGATTCGTGAGACCATCTCACAAAAGACTTGCTCAAGATGTTATGTCCTCCAAAATTGTATTATTGGGATGATTTACAAAGCATATGATATACTGTATTTGACAAAAAAATAAAACATTTAACTACATTTCTTGATTTTGATGATAGTCTACATGAGAATAATAATTGCAATTAGAATTTAATCTGTATTTAGACGCTTTTATTCTCATCAGACAAGCCACCTTCTTCCAGAAACAGCGCCGCCATCTAGGAGAAGAAACTCCGCCAACGTGGGCCCTGCTCTTACTCCTTTTCACCGCCAGTCCACGAACCTCCGGCGGCCGGTAAGTTCGGATAAGCGGCCACTTAATAACGTTGAAGAATGGATGCCGCTTGACGTCCGTTGCACCCCTGGCACATCCCAATCTCTTCCGAGGGTCCTTCACCAGCAATTTCTCAATCAAATCTCTGGCCTCCGCCATTCCCGGCTCCTCACTCTCCCCTTCCGCCGCCAGAAAGCTCACCCCTCTGCTGGATGCTATATTCCGCAGTGTGGAATCTTTGCTCCCGCCCTTGAACGGCGTCGTGCCGTAGAGTAGTTCGTATATCAAGATGCCGAACGCCCACCAGTCAACTCCGTTTCCATGGCCGATTCCGCTAGCTAACTCTGGCGATAAGTATTCGTGAGTGCCGACGCACGATCTTGAAAACGCTGACGTTGGCTCCGCCACAAATTCTGTCACCCGTTCCACACGCCGCCGTTGGACGAAACAAGAACATGACCCCGCTTTGATTTGTGTCCTATTCTCCAATATCGGCGAAACATCTGACTGAAAACACAGATCAAAATCCGATAACATGATGTGACCATCTTCACGGATCAGTATATTTTCCGGTTTGAGATCCCGGTACACAATGCCACGCGAGTGCAGATACTCTAGAGCCAGGAGAACTTCGGCAGCGAAGAACCTGACAGCCTGAACAGGTAAACGGTTCATGGGTTGCTTTCCGAGCAAGCCATGGAGGTCTCCATGGGGACAGAAGTCCATCAAAAGACAAGTGTAATGAGACACTTCCAAATGAGCGTACAACGTCGGAAGAAAGGGGTGGTCGAGAGAGGAAAGAATTTTTGCTTCCATCTGCACCTGAGAAAGTGTCTTAGAAGTCAAGGAATCCCGGTCGACAACTTTAAGGGCGAAGTTTGCGTGATCATAGTCGCGTAAGCGGCAGAGAAAAACGCGGCCCAGGTTCCCTGTCCCAACCAGTCGGAGGAGCTTGAGGTGGCGTAGATGGAGAGCGCCGTCATGTGACAATGTGGTGGCAGCCTTGATAGCAGCCCAGTTGGGATTGTCATGGCGGCGATGTGGACGGTGATTGGTGTTTGGGACCGCGGTGGAGGAAGAAGTATTATTGGAGGTGCTAGAGAAACGCGACTCGTTGAAGCTGAGGGTTAGGCTGCTGCGAGCTAAGCTGCTCCGGGCACTTACCGTGGTGCCGGTGGTGAAGCTCAGATCAAGCTCGGAATCTGTTAAATTGTAATAGTAAAGGGAGTCGTCTTGCTCCATTTTTTGGTTTGAGTTTACGTGAATTGTAAATGCTGTGTGTGTAGATATATATATATATACAGGCTACGACGGTGGTGGGGAACATAAAATTAATTTTGGTAACGTGTTTGGTTGAAATTATTTAATTTAAATTTAATAAAATTGCTATTAAATTCAAAGAAGTTAATAATTGTTTTTCTTACATTTCGCGTTATCCGAGGATGTTAGAGAAGAGCAGATTAAAATTCTGTTACTATTCGAAACTCTCTGTTAGATTATATGTTAAACAGTATTAATTAAAGTTGAACTTCGTACTAACAAATTTGATATTGGTTTGTTGGTGAAGTTTTTTTAATAATTCAACAGATACATTTTCAATTCCAAAATATTAAATCTATATATTTCACATTTCTATTTTTATTTTATTCATTTTTGTGCCCGCCAATGATACAAGGGAATGAAACAAATATTTGAAGATAAATTACGTGTTTTAGGAGTATATATTATATTTACTTCTTCGGAATTATTCTCTAGCTTGCATTCATACGAATTAATTTTTGAGACAGTCTCATATTAGTTTTTATTCGTATAAAAATAAAAGATGACATTTTCTAGATATAGATATAAATTCACGAATACTTTCAATTTTTATAGGATTATGCTCGGAAGACATACACATGATACAACGTACCTGAACAAAATGTGGGAAACTGGGGTTCATGCATGGCCGATGGCTGATTTTAGAAGAGATGAAATTTAAATCCCTCGTCAATACATTTGACATCATTGTTTCGAGATTCGAGACTCGATTGTAACGAATTCATTTCCCAACTCATAATAATTTGAAATAATGCAATCACATTTTTTTTAAATATGATCTATAAAATATATTTTTCACAAGCTTAATAAATATATAGTTGATGAATTTCTCGCGAATTTATTTGTCAACAAATAATTTAACAACTACAGAATTAGCGAGGCAAATCGAAGCATTTTGTTCCGTTTTATTCAGTTTACTGGATTTGCTTCCAAATCAAGCCAAACGACAATTACGAATCGGTCCAGAAAGTAAAAACTAGTGATCATTTGATCTGCGCTTATTTGTAACACAAAATCGGAAATAGCATGAATAATCATATAATCACAAAAAAATATTGGTGAGACGATCTCACATATCAATTTCGTAGGTCAAATCTTTTATTTGGGTCATCAGTGAAATTTATTTATTTTTTTATACTAATAATATTACTTTTTTATTGTGAATATCGATATTGTTGACACATCTCACATATAAATATTCGTGATACCGTCTCACAAGAGAGCTACTCTAATTTATTTTTTTGAAAAAAAAAAGTGTTCGCCTGAACGACTTTGACTGGGACCCATGTGCAAAGTTATTGCAGCATCTGCCTGCTACGTGGTCGTCGGCCAATTGTTGCTCTCATTTTTTTTAAAAAAAAAGGATTTATTATTACTATATATATATCTCTGTATATGTGTTTATTAAGTATTTCCCCTCAAATAATTGATCAGTAATGTCCATACCAATAGAGTTAATGCGAGATAATTCATGTCCATAATACTTTAACTTAAATAATAGAACGTTCTCTTGTAAGACGGTCTCACGAATCTTTAACTGTGAGATGAGTTAATTCTATCGATATTTACAATAAAAAGTAATACTCTTATCATAAAAAAGTAATAATTTTTCATGGATGATCCCAAATAAGATATCCGTCTAACAAAATACGACTCGTGAGACCGTATCACATAAGTTTTTGCCTAGAAACCAATCATTATGACTGGATAATGGGTCAATATATATATATATATATATATACACACACACGCGCATTATATATATACACACACACATGCATTACATTTAACCAATCCTAACATCAATATTTTGATTTTTTTTTCGACTCTAAGAAAATATCTATGCTTTTCTCGGCCCATTTATGATCAAATACATATGAAAGATATACATATATCGGCATAACTCGATATTCCACGTGTCAATTAATATGTCTTAAAAATTAAAATAAACTTTTGTAACTCAATCAAATCTTGAGTAGATCTCTTGTGAGACGGTCCCACGAATCTTTATTTGTGAGAAGGGTCAACCTTACCGATATTCACAATAAAAAGTAATATTCGTAGCATAAAAAAGTAATATTTTCTCATGAATAATCCAAATAAGATATCCGTGTAACAAAATATGACTCGCAAGATCGTTTCAAACAAAGTTTTGTCTCTAACCTTTGGTCCTTTTTTTCAAGAAATTTATCAAATGTACCGATGCATGCAAATTGATCATGTACGTATATCACTGCCATAGCTGGCAGAGTTAACAGTGTAGCTATATTTTTGCTGCGCAAAAAGAATATATCCATCGATTCGGGTCCATTTTATTTAATTTTATTATTATTATTATTATTATTGAGTAGTTGCCAATGTTTCATTCCCAGATATATCCACTTGAAAAGAATTAATATGAATTGAAGAAACATTACATGTGACCTCATCATGTATACATTATTAACATAATTTGGTTGATTATAGAAAGTGACATGTGATGTTGTTTGTTCCAATGGACTCACATGAGAACGGGCCACAAGAGCCAATTTCACGACCCACACAATTTGATATTTTTCTTGCAATTTTTTTATTTTTACTGATATTTCCATATGATTACATCTCAAACTCTAATTTTTGAGTTCAACCTATATGAGTTAAAATAATACTAGGATGAATGATCTCTTGGGAAATTTTCGTGTCTCAAACTGCTGACGTTGATGCGTCTCTTGATCTGGTTGGCTAGATGGATCGTAAAAAAATGACGCTAGATCTTAACGATTAATATTGTCTCTGATGGTGACATGAATGACAGTAGAGAAATGATAAGACTGATTATTAAGATATTTGAGACAGTATCCACAGATTGATACGCACGTATTCTGAATCATGGGCCTAACAATACGATATATTAGTACCCAAATAATTACTTTGCGGTGCCATAAATATAAAGAAATAATTACTAACACTTGATCCTAACACTAATTACTATATATATAGTGTAAACTCTTGGGGTTTTCACAATGTCTTTAGCTCCAAAAATGTTTTAAAAAAAATGGAAATTAAGATCAGATATTGAAACCTTAATCCCCACATAGAAAGAAGTGATTCCAAATTTTAGAATAAAATAAGATACTATTTGACTTAATAAATTGTCTAACAAGCCAAGAAAATGTACAATGATTTGATTGGATCATTGGGAACATCCACTATTTCTACATTTGTCTGTAGATGCATTGTATGATTCTTAATTTGGCTTCATCAATAAAATCAAATTACAATATAACAAAATTAATTATTGTGGCTATTAATTTTAAGTTACTTAAATCTTGCAAGTTGTCCCTCTATTCTCCACATTGACACATGCATTGTTCCATTACTTATTGCATATATCACATAATATTATTATTCCAGTAATTTATGCATTTTCCCCAAAGATTCTTAAATTTTTTCAAAATTATAATCAAATTTTCTGTGCTATCTAAAAGTATAATTTGAAATTTAACCTCTGGGATTGGATGGATTTAGTCGATGCTACGCACCATTAGCACATCATGCATTTCACAGATATGGCCGTGGAGAAAAACTATGAGCCCCGGTCGTTTTGAGTATAGTATGATTGATTAATTAGAGATATATCACGAGTCATTTTTGTGATACTGATATCTTATTTGGATCATCCAAAAACGCTTTTTATGTCAAAAGTATTACTATTATTGTTAATATGGACATGATCGATAAAGATCCGTGAAACCGTCTCACAAGAGACCTACTGTTGATTAACCTAACAATCTACTAGGAAAAATGGATTATTTGTTAGGGGGTATTTTTTTCGACTCCGGTCAACTAATTTTTTTTTAAAGAAACTGATTACCAGCAAATGCTAATAATCAACATTAGAATAAAACAAAATTTTTTTTTAAAAAAATATTATGTGTATGCACTATGTTGATGAGAACCACCCATGTTGCGAATGTAAAACCAATAATTTGGAGGCAATTTGGTTGCACTTTTCACAGAGCTCAATTAAAAAATTCCGAGAAAATTATTGAAATTGATTTTATTACTATTTAAGAAAAATCAATTTACAAAATCCGAAATTTTCTAAATACATCTCATCACATAGTGAAACTTCGCTACGGCTGATAGCGATTATAGATCTTACTGATCTATAATCGTTAGACGAGTAAATCAGATCCATGCTGAAAGTGAAAATTAATATTTTTAGCATAAAAAAATTAGTTTTATAAAATTAATCTTTGAAACCGTCTAACGAGAGTTTTGTATAAAAAAACTATTCGAAGATAAAACAAGAATCTTTTTATTTTATAAAAAAGATTAAAGACTAATGATGGAGAATTTGAGATAACAAATAGCAATAGAAGCTTAAGGGTTAACGACAAAATAATTATTGTGATTATCATCGGCCTAAAATGCTTTAATAATTATGATTATAAAACAATCAAATTAATATGTTTTTTTTTAATAATGCCAATTGCCATGTTTTAATATAATCAACTGAGGTTAGAAACATGAATAGCTGTCTGATTTCTTGTTATGGCTAAGGAAGAAACATAGAATCATGTAAAATTCTGGTTTTAGAATCTCCAACCGAACTAATTTTTTTACTGTATAATATATATTAATTATTATCGCAGGAATTAATCAATTAAATATGTAGATCGTGAAGGACGACGCCTAGCTGGTTGCTAATTGAAATCCACGTACAAGGCATAAACTAAGTTCTATTTTAGATGCTAATATAAAAAAAATGGAATAAATTTTGAAATGAACTCTTACGAGATAATATAACAAATATATAAAGAAACAATTCACATATAAAGATTCGTGAGATCGTCTCACATCAAACCTATTTTTATATAAATCGTTGCTGATGATGAAAGAAATCTATGAATAAATGACAGGTTCGTGCACTTGCGTCCACACACACCACATGTAGGTGGTCCAAGGACGCTGGCCTTGGAAGCAGACGTTGCAATTTTTGCGGCGTCCGCTCCTATTATTTGCGTTTTGTGATATTTTTGTACTATTTTTTATTTTATTGTATTTTTGAATTTTTTTACAAATATTAATTATAAAAAAACCCGTTAATATATGTGTATGCATTACGTGCATATTCAGTCGATTTTTTTTAATAAGTTCATTTGAAAATAAAAGAAAATTGAAAAATTAAATTAAAATTTAAAAATTTCTGATTTTAGCAAAAATTTAAAATTAATTTTTCATGAAAAATGGAACCTATAAATATATAGCATATATATTATATGTTCTGTTTATTCTTTTGCACAAATCGTTTTTCTATTTATTTATTTTTTTTGTGAATAATTATTACAAGTATACCTCAAATTGAATGCTTTTAAAACTATTTGATCCCACTCTTCATTTTTGCTGTGTGTGTTACATTTGTGAATTGTGATTACCGTTGAATGATGTGACTCAACACAAATGCTATAAACAAAATGGAGCTCGATTACTAATATATATTCAACTATTTACAAAGAAATAGCCTACACCAAGGGCCGAATCTCCCAGGTTTTGATACTCAGCATGGTGACATTTTGTACCGGAATGCGGCCTCGAAAAATATCCGGCAACCCGCAACCATTTCGCCTTCACAGTTGTTCGAGTGCAGCTGACATTGTGGCAGACGCCTCTTCCAGTGTTCTTTTCTTTTGCACGGTGGTAAATGCCTCGACAAGATCACCCTCCTCCCAATCATCGAACTCATCACTTCCAATACCGCATTCAAGTCCAGCATTTACCTAAAGGGAGCATCCCAAGAAAAAAGTGTGTCGCATTAGCATTGATAGAAGAAAACATCGGTAGAAGAACCAGTTAGCACAAACCTCTTTTACTATCTCCTTGACCCGTCTCAAGGAACCTAGGACACCAACATGAACTTCTTTGCCTTTTCTTCGTACACGAATCCCACAATCTTTCACTAGTTTTCCCTCCGTCACCATGCATCCAGCGACACGGCCACTGCCACTACTAAATACTTGCCTTATCTCTGCTGAACCAATCGGTACTTGCTCCTACAGAAATTTTTTTAAAAAAGACATTAGTTACTGCTTCTCAACGACACTGATAACGGGACATATAGGGATTTATTAACAAAATTTTCGTGAAAGATGCATCAGGAGCCACAAACAAGATATTTAAGATTTGAACCATCAAAATCTAGTGTTACATAATGATATTTTAGCATGAACTGAGGATCTTCCTAATGCAGTTTCTAAAAGATCAGGCAAGTTCATACATATGTTACGTTTCGATATTTTTAACGAATTCCAGTTTTGCACGGACATTACTAATCCAGGAAACATGCCAGAAATTGATTAAATAAAAAACAGAAACTCAAAATCCGTGTTTGTCTCTCTCAACTTAAGTGCTATCTGCACCTGAAATCAGATCGACTACCAAACAAGTCCATGAATCCACTAAATAACAAGAGACATATATTTTTACCCGCAGGTTTTAATACTGAACTCTCTAACACGAATCAAAGCATATGCTTACCTCAACAAGATCCAGAAGCCCCTCCATTGCATTGCGCACGTCATCAATAAGTTCATATATAACTTTATAAAGACGGATTTCAACACTTTTGTTATCTGCGTAACTCTTCACTGAACCAGGTGTTTTGACATTGAAGCCAAAAATAATAGCTTTGCTCGCCACCGCCAAATCAACATCACTGGTGCTCACATCCCCAGTAGCTTGCAGCAGGAACTTCAAAGTGATGTTTTCTTGAGGAAGCACTTGCAAAGCTTGCTTTACGGCCTCAATGGATCCCTGGTCAATATTAAAAAAATTATCTTAAAACACATTATCTGTATCACAGGTTTACTCATAAATTATGTGGTCATTTCTCAATCTTGAAGACAAATGATAAAAATAGCATTAGATGATTTAGTACAATTCATATCATTTCATAATTGAAAGCACATATGTCTATCTTGTTGCCTCTGAACAAACATATCTTAGCTCTTATATTTGTCAGTCTGTTGAAAAATTCGTGGATTTGCATCCGCATTTACTTTCTTCACATAGAGATTTCATATCAATTGATGAAACATCTGAGAATGTTATCATACCTAGAATAAATCTCTCAGGTGAGAGCACTCATGTTCAAGGCAATACTAAACACATAAGATTGTGTAGACCAAATTCTTTTCGAGCTAATCACAGAATATTTAGTCCATTTGTGATTTAATATTACCAACAATAGGATAATCATTTTGGCCAGTCCAAAATAATTTGATTTTAGGTATCTGCAGGTATAAAAGAATTGCATTATCTAACTAGTCATGGTTCCAAAGCATATTGATAACCCCACCTGAACATCAACCTTCAATATTATATTGAGTTGGTGCAGATCTAATCCAGCATTCTTCCCTGATGAAAGCAGCTGATGCCAAAGAAGAAAGCGTGACTTTCCCATCTCCAGCTTTTTCTGTCATACGTTCAGTTCGCAAATACTCCGCTCGTAACTCTGCCTTTTCTCGAGCAATATCAAGAGATGCAACGACCTCAAACTCATCACCAGCTAAAGGAACATTGCCCAATCCAAGAACCTGTCAAAGTGTTCATAGCAAATAAATTCAGTGGAAAAAAACAAAGTTAATGCTTCATGGTGTAATAGGAAATGTAAATGTCATCTCATGAAATAATTTATTAGTTTATTGATGACATCATATATATTTTGTTATTTTAATGGTATATAAATATTTTAAAATTTAGAGTAAATAGTAAAAATATAATAATAGAGTATTTTTGGGGAACGAAATTGAATTAAAAGTAATGATTATGCTGGGAGATCTAAAATTGAAAGAAAATAAGAGTTTTGGGAGATTGTATTGGAATATGTCACTTTAATTTATTTCCACAAACCAATTTCTCATTCCCTAAAAAAAATTCCACGTTTTCCTTTTCCCAATCAAAGTTTCACTCATTTTCATACTTCCCAATATAATCATTAGTCCTAACTAAACAATTCCATCCTTTCCCAAAAACCTCGCACTATACAAAATATACTATTTTCACATTTTATTATAATTTATTCAACCATTTTTGACATGATTTAACACCTATAATAATAACTTTATTTTCTCAAATAAAAGCAAATATATATTTTATTTCCCAAAACATTCTCCCAAAAAATTTCTCATAACTATTTTCCCAAAACTCCAAAAATAAAACCAAATATTTTGGCCTTACTTAGGAGAAAGGAACCATTTTCAAAAGGCTTCCTATATATCCAAGCTTCAAAAAAAAAAAAAAAGAGCAACATAAGCAACTGTCATGCGATTGAAGTGATGTAAGCCGGGAGAAGGCAAGGGGTGGATTGAATTGAAGAGTGAGTAAAATTTAGCAAGTGGAACACGAGAGTGAGTTAAATTACAACAGAAATCCTGTCAAACCACCCCATCAGAAAAATGAAGTCACCTCCAGGTAACAACAACAGTCTGTTAAGAAAGATTCGTTTGTAACATAGGTCATGATTGGTATGTTGGAATGAAACAAGCTAGGAATAAGATAACATTGGAATGAAATAAGAATGACTATTTCATTCCAATGATTGGTACCGAAAGAAATGAAAAATGAATAGAATGAAATTATTTTTAATAATCAAATATTTTTTAACTAAAAATCCAAAATAATAGCTACTCAAATAATAATCAATAATAATTATTAATATTCTATTAATTATTATAAAATTAACGTCATCATATACTAATATTACTATTATTTTTAACATTATTATTTTATTTATTAAAAATAAATATTCTTCAATAAAATATTATAGTAATAATTATAGAAAATTATTTTATTTATGTTTTTTATTTTTATTATATATTTATTTTTTTATTATCATGATTATTAACTTATTATTTTATTTATTTTAATTATGGATATTAGCATTAGTATTAAATCATCATTTTATATTATTAAACGACGATGATGTTGATGATGATGATGATAATTAGCATACTATTATTTTAATGATTATATTACGATTATTATTTTAAGTACTTTCTTTTTAAAATAATAAGATAATAATAATTTATTTACTATTTATTATTTCATTATTATTAATATAATTATTATATTATATTTTATTTATTATTATAATAATTATAAAAATAAAAACTATTATTATTATAATAATTATTATTATTACCATGAATATATAAATTTAAATTAGTTAAACTAAACAAGATAGTGATTTTGTAATGTATATAAGAATGAACCGTGAGAATGACTACTATTCTCATTCAAAATAGATAGAATGACTATCCCATAATATTCAAATGTCCTACCAAGTATGGGTACCGGTCCACCTTATTCTCTCTAACCAAACAAGAGGCATTTCCAACATCCGAATTGGTGTGTTTGCAAAGCTTCTAAAATATCAACTTTTCCTATTGAAATGACACCATGTACCAAAGAAAAACACGAAAAAAAATATCATTTCTCACAAAGTGTATCGCAAGTTGCAACAGCCATTCAAGCACATGAAATAACTGACAAAACACTCATGTGTGATTACAGTAAAAGATCATATGCAATTATCCTATTTAATAAATAGACAAAGATATGACATCGAAAATAAACATAACAACATACCTGTACTGGAATAGAAGGACCAGCTTCATCTACCTTTTTCCCCTGATCATCAAATATTGCCCGCACCTGAAATTTTGGAACAAGGAAATCTATCGGACAACAGCGGCAAATTAATACAAGACACTAAAGTTTCATGCACAAACCTTTCCAAACGCTTCACCACAAACTACTGTATCTCCTCTTCTGAGAGTCCCATTTTGCACAATAAAGGTAGCCACAGGTCCCTTGGATTTATCAAGACCTGCTTCAATCACTGTTCCTTTAGCACTCCTATCTGGATTAGCCTTCAGGTCTTGCAACTTAACAGGAACATTACAGCCAAAATTCAGAGCTATTGATATACAAATATAAACAAATAATTCAAAATATACTACAAGTATTTTCCATGTTTAATCATCCACTCTCCAAGAATCAAGCAGTAAAGTGACGGTGAGTTTGAATACAAGGAATTGAATCACAAGTATGTTTGCCATCAACCATAATTTTAAGCATATTAAGAGGTCCTTAGTAGAGAAGCATATGTCAAATCAAATGGGTGGAACAAAAGGGGTCAAGAATATAAACAAATGGAATGGCGACATATACTGAGAAGCTAAGAGCTAATACCATCATAAGCAAAAGAATAGTCTCAAGTACCTCAGCAACAAGCACGACAGTTTCCAGTAAATCATCTACATTCTCTCCCTTAAGAGCACTTATCTGTAATGAATGATTGAGTATTAGCGTCTATGCAAAAAAAAAAATTTAAGCCTCACACAGAATCCCAAGACTGTTTTGTCACCTTGACCATTGGTACGTCGCCACCCCACTCTTCAGGCATCAAACCAATGGAAGAAAGTTCTTGTAGAACTCGATCTGGGTTAGCTCCATCCTTATCTATCTAGAATAAGGGGAACGAAAATCAAAAGTTGTGGGAAAAAAAGAAAGTACCAAGGAAAGTTATATTTATCAATGAGCGTTAGTATTAAGATACCTTGTTTATAGCTACCACAATTGGCACCCCAGCCGCTTTGGCATGGGCAACAGCCTCACTTGTTTGAGGTCGGATTCCATCATCAGCTGCCACTACAATGATGGCAATGTCTGTCACTCTGGCTCCACGAGCTCTCATTGCCCCAAATGCCTATAGAAATATATTTGATGAATAAAATACAAGTTTACACGATTAAGCACTAAACCTCATTAAAGTGATCCAGTGGCACTCTTTTTAGAGCATGTATCGTATATTGAGAGAACAAGAAAGGAAAACTACAATAGTACCAGAATAAGACACAGAAAAGATTACCTCGTGTCCAGGAGTATCAAGAAAAACACATGTTTGTGGCTTGCCATCTATAGGTACTTGAACCTTATAAGCCCCAATTCCTTGTGTTATCCCACCAGCTTCAGATGCTGCCACCTACAATGTACAAGAGTTAGCGCTGATTTTCCTAGCAACTGTACTCATAAAAGTAGAGCATGTTCACAAACATGCATCAAATCCTCAGACTTGACAGTGATACGTCATATTAGCTATTACAAAGCCTTCAAATTGCATGCATACCTTGCTCTTCCGTATGTAATCCAAAAGCGTCGTCTGCATGAGAACAAACCTGTTAGATGGAGCTTGCATGCATCGAGCTATCAATTCAAATACCAAAGAACAAAAATGATGCTGTTCCTAACCTTTCCATGATCAACATGACCCATTATGGTCAAAACAGGAGGTCTATCTTTTAAGTTGTCAATGTCATCTTCATCAAAAATCTCTTTCTTTTTTGCCATGTCTTCCACCCTCACAGGGGTAGCATCAATGACTTCCACCTCATATTCTCTGCATACCATCTTCACCATGTCTTTGCTCAGCTTCTGAACACCATCAGGTTTAATTCCTTTGGAGTAGAAATACCCAAGAATTTCACCTTCACTGACGACCAAGTTGTAGGCCAACTCTTCGACCAACATGCCATCTTCACCAACTTCCATCATTTCTACTTTAACAGGAGCAGCGTCTTGGGCTGCTCGGAGTCTAGCAGCTTTTCGGCTTGCTTTACTCCATTTTCTTCCTTTTCTCAAAGTGGCAGCCCCAGGAATGGAAACATTGAGTTCTGATGCATCCTCGTCAAGAATTTCATTGTCATCATTAACCATGCGTCTTCGAGACCCTTCCCTGCCACTTTTTTTTCGAAATTCATCCTTAAATTTTCCAGGTACAGGGCTCTTCCCTGGCTTTGGAGGGGCTAAAACAGCTTGAGCAATCACAGGATCAACCACAGTTTTCTTAGCCGCAAATTTGTCTATTAAAATTGGTTTGCGCTCTTTCATCTTCATGCCTGCATCAGACTCATCAGAAACAGGAGACTTGGCAGCTGCGTTAACATCCTTCAAGACAACGGGTTTCTTGAGAAAAGGCGGGGGAGCTACAGAGGGTTTTGCCTGTAACTTTGGCTGAACTTTCTGAGGAGGCTGGGGGACCCTAGGTGGAGAAAAAGACTGAGATCCAGTCACCTCTCCTCCACCTATTATTTTAGGTTCCTGTTTCGGAGGTTCCTTCACAACTTTTTGCACATTTGTCACTGGATTACCCTTCCTCCAAACGCTCTTCACAGTCTTATACTTGTCCATCTCATTAACCATTTTGCCGTTTTTTTGCTTGGATATTTCATTCTTTGACTGATTATTCATTGGCGTATCCGCCATCTTGCCAGTCTCTAGCTTTTCTGCCTTCTCCAACACCTCCCCTAGTGACTCGATCATCTTACTTCTCTCATTGTCATTCACATTTTTATTGCCTAAACCTTCTCGAAGTCTGGGCTCATCCCAAGCCACACTCTGGAGGGGTTCAATTCCCGATTTTAGAACCGGCCTGGGGGCTGCCCTAAGAAATGTCTCATTGCCATTGTCTTTACCATCTTCGTACGTGGAATCAAGAGAAACCGAAGTACCTTGTTCTGCAACGTAATTAGTAGTTAAAGAAAATCTACAAACACCAGCATACCTCCATCTCTTACCAATCCAAAACCTTTTACAACTACAAAGGTTCCTGGGAAAAGATAACCTGCTAACTAGACAAACAGAACCATCAAAACTACCAAAAGACTTCACATTCACGCTTCCCAAATTCGTCAGGGAAGCTAAACAAGTCATTGTCAGAGCTTATGCACCATTAACCATCCACGGGAACCTTTTTCAGTATCAATCAGCACTTGAACATAAACCAATGAAATCTTCCAACCCCCAACAAAAACAAAAATATATAAAGATATCCAACCTTTATATCAGGCCTCCACACCCTCCGCTCACCAATATCGTTCAACCCGGCAAAGAAAATCCAGCAATTGAAGAAACCCAGTTCAGAAAGGCGTTAATTACATACGAGGAGTCAAAAATTGACAGTACATACCTACGAGCTTTAGAGTGAGTAGCTACGAATGCTAGATTTGGCAACAGTAGTTTCACGAGATGGGAAAATAGCAAGGGAACAGAGATGGGTTGAGTTGTGCTTGTGTGGCTATTTCTTTTCCTGTCAATTTTTTGACAATTTGCATGATAAGGCTTTGGCTGAGATTTCCGATTTTTGTTTTTCTTCCTCCCAATTTTTCCATTCCTTACACATCGTTTTTTTTCTTTTATCGTTTTTTGCCCTTCATCTATCACTACAACATTTTCCTATTCCACAATTTTCTCAGCCTCACATTATCCACTTTACGTGTCTCGCTCCCTCTCGTGTCAAATGTGATATTCTTCATTTGTTCGTAGTTTTATATATTTTTTCTTCTCTCAAAAATATTACACGAAAATTCCTACGAGACTCTTCAATAGATACGATGAACTCGTACCATAATGTCATAGTTCAATCCCTCCCTTCATAGGTCATATCTGTTTTAAGCTTGTTATACATGATTTGTTTAGTGTGGTTTATCCGGTCAACGTAGTATGTAAGCTACTGCATTTACTCTTTAGGTTTACCCAAAACATACCAAACTTAGCGATCGTGAGTTCTCAATGTTAGAAAAAACTAACATGAGACTATCTCATGATAAATTTTATGGCTTCAATCCGACATAGTTCATAAAAAATATTACTTTTATATTAAAAGTAATTTTTTTTGTAAATATGAATTATAAGATTATAAATTTGTTAGACCGTTTAACAGGATACTTACTCAAAAAATTAAAACCCGAGACGACGTGTTTTTAGGTGGAGTGTGACATTTTTTTTCCGCGGATATATTTGTGAAACTTATTCTCACGGAATTTGCAAAAGCTTTTATAATTCTTAAACCCCAAAAAGCACTTGTCTAAAAACCTCTATTAAAAATTCAAACTTCCTACATCAACTTCACCAATCCGTCAGAGATCCGACTCTGAATATGGGCTGATTTGCCCTGTGCCCGAAAACAAACACCGGCCCAAACGTATTTTGGGCCTGGATTACTACTCCTAATAACTTAGCTGATCACGCTGCCTGCCCATCCCCATCTCCAATCGTGTCTTCTATCTAATTTTACACATTTTAGGAAATTATACCCAACGAGGGGGAAATTGCAAATAATACAGATACACCCTTTGTACCATATTACACAAACGCAAAAATGTTTGAAAAGAAACATATGTATTCCTTGCCAAAACTTAGCCATCAGTTCAATATAATTCTGCACTTTTTTTGATACAATCATCGATTTTTCCTAGCATGTTTATCATCGAGTAAGTCTTTAACAATCGCTTTTAACATAAAAAAAATATCAGATTGAATTAGAGTTTTTGTGTTCACAATTTATAGAATGTCCATATATAAAAAAAAATTGAAATAAAAATCGAGATGTCTCAAACTTGAAACTTTATTTTATATCAAAACATAAAATTATTTGTTATACGTTGTTATTATAAAATAAAAATCAATAAAAAAACATAATGCATATTATAATATGATAATATATAATTTCCAGTGTTTAATTTTAGATGCACATGAATCTCACTACACTCTGCCTCGGTCTCTTTCTCGCGGTACGTAACCGAAGTTGAAAGAGGCCACACACAACCCAACACTCGCCCACATATACGTGTGCACAGGGACATTATGAAGGACGAGGCTATAAGCTCCACCGGTGACCCGCTGTTGCCGCCCAGATCTCCTCCCCCTACTCCGACTCCCGCCGCTAGGTGAATTTACTTAACTGCCCTCGCACGCCCTTTCCGCTCCCAGTGTTTATCACGCTTTGTGGGTTTTTTTTTTCCAGAAAGTAGTGAGTGATCAATTAAGTTTGAGAAGGTGATCGACTATCGAGTTGTCTGTTTAGATGCTTTTTTCCGTTCTATTTTGAAGATTTGTTGTTTTAGAGAATGAGCTTTTTGCTTGTGTGTGGAGTTTCTCGGTAATCGTTGGATTGATTTAGTTTGATATGGGGGTTTTTTGCGTTTTGATACAAATTCAGCTCTTTTGTTTTCGATTATTCTGAACAATTAAAGCTACCATGAATTCCATTTGGTCGATTCTTGAGATAAAACCTTATAGTCTGAGAAGAATTTTTCATTTCTTTTTACCCTTTCCTCAACTTGTGTCCAGGATCTCTTAAATGGGTAACTTTTAATGTCAAATGGAGCTTGAAGTTAATTGAATATGGTGATATTTCAAGTTTCATAATTTCTTAAAACGATCAGGTGTGGCTTTGTTGTCATTTTTCAGTTATGCTTTAACTAAGGCAAACTTTGACACGCATTTGGAATGAGTTTTCAAAGTTTGCTTATAGTTTGTTGAGAAACTTTGCTCCTCAGTTATTTGGTGAAGGAATGGGTTCTTTGCCTAAAGCCCTGATCTGACTGTGTTGGGGAGATTGATGGTGAATTATTGAAAAAGGAGGAGATGAATTTGGCTCTATATTCTCGTTAAGATTGAATTTATTGAATAGTTTATGAGTGCAAGCTACTAGCTCTCTCAAATTGACTATGGTTTTTCTTCATCGTTAATTAATATATGTTTTGCTATTTTCTTTAATCAGTTCCGCTGGGGCATCATCTCCTGCTGTTCCTATCAATGCTGGAAGCACAGACTGGTTTGATCAAGGGCAGAATTCGAAAGGGGGATCCCTTTCTCGTGCAGGTTCACAGCGCATGTACACATCTTTGAGCACGAGTGCTGGTGGTTCTGCTCTTGGTTCTTCGCAGCCTTCCTGCAGGCCCTGGGAAAGGGGTGATCTACTAAGGCGCCTGTCGACATTCAAACCTTCTAATTGGTTTGGAAAGCCTAAGGTTCTCACTTGCTTGCTTCGCTATGTTGTGGTTGGCATATTAAAAGTCCTGGTCTTTTTCTCATACTTCTCATACAGTCAATTGACCGTGTTTTGCCCTTTTCATTTAATATTTCTTATTTGTGTTTGGGAAAATTGCATTTAGAAACGTGCATTTTTTATTTGTAAATGATTAACTAAACTTTGATACAGGCTATAATTGTAATTAATTACAACAAACCTAACATGCTAAAGTTTTCCAACATTTCTGCTTATTTACATAATTATATTGTCAAGATGACGAATTCTTACCTTACAGATGAGTTGAACTCAGCACAATTGTGGCTTCTAAGCATAAGCTACTTACTGTTTTTCCCTTCTCACTTAATATTTATTATTTGTGAAACTTGGAGATTCAGAAATATATATTATTGATTTGTAAATGATAAAAGAGATAAACTTTTACACAGGCTGTGATGCATGACTGTAAACTGAAACAAATCAAATAACAATCCTAACACACGTCATAGTTAATTATAACGATCCTAACGTGATAGAATTTCCAGCATTTCTGCTTATTTACATTACTACATTGTTAAGGTGGTGATTGTTTACCTTTTAGATAAGTTGAACTAGGCACAATTTTGGATACAACCATAGGATCCATGTAATGAGTATAAGAAATCACCAATTATATGCCAGAATGATTTGACAAGTATTGTTTCCTCAGCATATTGTTTCATTTGTGTAAGTTGGAAACTATGTGGTCTCAAAAGAGAGATCGAAGTGGGAATAGATTGGTGGTTTTGGTCCCGAATCTAGTGAGGATATTTGCTAGGGTGTGGAAAATCAAGTGATTTTGTCTTGGTCAATGAGGAAAACATCAGATATGTTTCTAGTTCTGTTAGGCTTGCAGAAAATATTACTTTGGAAGTAGGATGATCTACACGTGTAGTTCAACTTTCCTTGAGTTTGGGGCACACGAAGATACTAATTTCTAGTGAACTTGGCAGATTAAAAATTACAGGGACAGATGGAAAATTAGCACTCCCCCATTGAATTCCATTTTGATGTGGTCTTCTCCACGTATAGTTTTCCTTTATGCTAGCCTGTTTTTCTGTGTTCCATTTTTTATCCCTGAATTTTTTTTTGTATCAACCTTGATTCAGGCTGCCGGTTCTCTGGACTGCGCCCGAAGAGGCTGGGTGAATGCAGGAGTTGATAAAATTGAATGTGAATCTTGTGGTGCAATTTTGAAGTTTGTTTCATCAGCAACCTGGACTCCTTCTCAAGGTGATTCATGCTGTTAGTTTTTTACTATATAGATGCCTCAAATATGCAAGATTTAAGATTGTTATTTAGACTCTGTTGTTGGTAGTAGACCAGGTTCAAGTATATTATGACGTCCGAGGATTCATTTGAGAAAGTTTTTCTACAATTTGATGATCTCAATCTGAATCGTAGAAGTTATATTACTTATTAGATATTGAACATATATCTGCCAAGTCCAATTACTCTATATATATTGAAAATTCATAAGTCCTCCGACAAAAGGAAGGAGGTAAAAGGAGAAGTATTTGATCTATGTGATATTTGATGATTTATTGTGCAAGTTCTTAGCTAAAACTATTCTCACAATTTTGGGAATCAGTTTTCTGTGTGGCCATGGAGCTACTCGGTCATTTTGGCTATTCTCTTAGATGTATAACCGACTCTAAGGGTTTCGAACCAGTCAAACAATCATCATGGAGGAAGTTCATTTGGGCGTAGTTTGTCACTGAATAAGATTGTTAAACATTTATGGGCTCTCCTAGTTCCTATAAACCTCTCAGAGTCTCCAACTCGCAGCTAGTAAGGTTCCCCTGGCTATGTATAACTCGTGTGATGGTTGGTACTGTGCTGCTGTAAATGAATATTGGAGTCCTAGCATGCTGTATCCGATCTAAGTGGAGATGACTTAAGCAACTTATTTTATAGCGAAGCTGCTAAAATTGGCTGAAAAGAGTGAAGCTACACGCAAACTTGACACTCTACTGTGCACTGAAGTACTGCTGACTTGGCCTGTGCTCAAATTGTTTTCCATTTTAACACGATTTTCCTTACTAGATCTCCCAAAGTTGAGCAATCAGGATTTCATAGCTCTATCATATAGTTCTAGTAAGCATTTACTATTTGTTACTTGAATCTTTTTTAAAAAAGTAAGCTAAAGCCTTGGTGATCTGCTTATTTGTCATATACATAGAAAATTCCATGACTTGGAAAGGGTTTTTTTTATTGCAGTAGGTCCATTTATGATGAAGAGGGGATACCGCTCTTATTTGTCTGTTGTCACCAGTTAGTACTATTAATTACCTCCAGATAATAATATATTTAAGCCTAAATTTTCTGGTAATCATTAGCTGTATTTATGTATAATTCCTGAAATGTCAGACATTGTCTGGTGATGGTTGTCTTGAAGATTTTTAGATTTTTTACACCAAATTGGCTTGTCTTTTGGTTTGTAACATCGAATTTCTTTGAGTTTCCCTTGATAACATAGTTTCAAGATTCCAGTGGTCTACAAAAGTACTATGAGGATGAGGGATGGACTTTTATGTTTATATCTTCCACCCAAGTTTGTTATTATATGAATTATATTAATCAAGGATATTCTCGTTCTGTGTTGCTCATTATATTTCTTAGCAATTCATCATCATCTTTACTCTTTAGTAGACATTGGTTGCTTCTTTTAGCAGAAACAAGATTTTTTGGTTGCTGTAATTACTCACTGCTCTACTCTCATGTTTCTGTCTTCTGTGGTAGCTGGTGGTGCTGGGGAAGAATTTGCCAAGAAACTTGATGAAGGGCATAGAGTTACTTGTCCATGGATAGGAAACTGCTGTGCAGATAGTTTAGTGCAATTCCCGCCAACTCCACCATCAGCACTTATTGGTGGTTACAAGGACCGTTGTGATGGATTACTCCAGTTTACCTCACTTCCGGTTGTGGCTGTATCTGCGATTGTGCGAATGCAGGCATCAAGGGGCCCGGAAATTGATCGTTTAATGGCTCACTCCCTGTTTTCAGGCAGTGAATCTGGCATTAAGTTGGAGATTTTATTAGGAGCTGACAACTCCAGAGAAGATTTTTTCACATACACTCGAGTAATTAATGAATGGAGTTTCAGGGTTAATTTTTTTTATAAGCTCTTCCCGGCGAATAGCTTTTGATTGACGTTATGCTAATATTGTAGGCTCAGAAGTTGATAAGCCTGTGTGGATGGGAACCGAGGTGGCTTCCAAATGTTCAGGATTGTGAAGAACATTCTGCTCAGTCAGACAGAAATGGATACTCAATTGGTCCATCAAAATATCGCGGTCCTCCTCGCGATCCTGACCGTGGAAAAAAAGCATTATGTTCTTCCTCTAAAAAGGATAACAAAATAAATGAAATGACTGTTAACAAGTCTAAAGGTGTATCAAGATCCCCTTTGTTGGATTGTAGCTTATGTGGTGCAACAATTAGAATCTGGGACTTCCGCACTGTCTCACGCCCTGCTTGTTATGTTCCCAATAATATTGAGGTTCCTGAAACCACCAAGAAGATGATACTGACGCGTGGAATAAGTGCAGCAAGTGGCATTAGTGGATGGGTTGCTGCAGATGGTACCGGAAAAGAGCATGCAGAGGACCCTGATGAGGCTGAAACTGATGAAGGAAAATCATTGTCAAATATCGGAGTAGATCTGAATCTCACTATATCAGCTGCGGTGTCATCTTCACGGTTGAACGTGGCCGTTATGTCTAATCAATACCAAGATGTGCATATAGGCAGATATTTATTGATCAGTCAGCCCTCTAGCAGTGAGGTTGGAGATCGTGCTGCCTCATATGAATCACATGGTCCCAGTTCTCGCAAGCGGAACTTAGATGAAGGTGGTAGCACAGTTGACATTCCACCATTATTTATGCAACAGGCAGATAGCATCGAAGGGACTGTCATTGACCGTGATGGTGATGAAGTCGATGATGGTAAACAGTACTCTGCTGGCCCTTCAAAGCGTTCTCGTGGCTCCGATATCATTGAGCCCCGCATGTCATCATACACAAAAGTTTCCTATGGTGCTGGTCCTAGCCAGTTGTTTGGTTTTGATTTAGGTGATTATGCTCCTAAAGATGAATTTTTTGACCTTGGACACGATCAGGTAATTGGTAATCCATCCGCTAGAGATTCAACACGTGTCTCCTCTGTTATTGCTATGGACACTATCTATCACAGTGCAGATAATGATTCTATGGAAAGTGTTGAAAACTTTCCAGGAGACTTTGACGACATACATTTGCCTTCTACATCTACGGCCAAGAACACAGATCCCCTTGAGACATCTGAATTGAACTATAGTAATCAAGCACAGCAGAGTACTTGCCCAGCTGTTGTAAGAAGTGCTGGTGAAATGGTTGTTAGCAGCACAAACGAAGAAGAAGTCGTGAATGCAGATACTGTTACTGCACAAGGGAGAGATGGTCCCAGCTTTGGAATTAGTGGAGGAAGTGTTGGAATGGGTGCTAGCCATGAAGCTGAAATTCATGGAACTGAAGCTTCTGTCTATCGAATTGATAGCATTGTTGCTGATGTAGAACCTGTTGCTGAGATAACAGATGCCCAGGGTCAGACAGGGGAATTTGCTCCAGATCCTGGGGTAATGGGTGATTTTGTACCTGAGGAAATGGATCGCGAGGATCCTCATGGTGATAGTCAGGATCTGATGTCTCGATCTATAGGAAGGGCGGATAGTGGCTCCAAAATCATTGGCTCGGCCAAGGCAGAATCTGTTGAGAGTGGTGAAAAGACCAGTAGCATGAGGGCCACTCCCCATCAGAACAGTCCCCATCCTTCTGTTTCTTGCAATGCCATTTTATGCTCTGGGTTTGAATTATCCAAGGAAGAAGTTACCCAGGCTGCCAAAATAACTGATGATGGCGGATATGTTGAATCTGGCTATTTGGTTGCAAGTGGGACGGGTATGTTGTGAAGCTTTTGATGAATGAGCTTAACTGCTGCCTGTGTAATATATTGATCTGATTTTTGTAGGATTCTGTTGATAATAGAATCAATTATCTTCACGTTTTAAGGCAGCCAATTTTTTTTTTTTTTAAAAGTGATTGCTGGTGGTGGGTTCCACTTTCTGGATACTCTGTGCTGTGTTTGGTGTATGATCCCGATCTTCTGCATCATGCTTGTGAATGGTTGCGCTAAAGCCAATTCTTTATATGCTTCAGTTATCATTTGATTACTTTTCATATTATCTTGCTAATTTTAGGAACCTTTATATCTGTAGTAGTTCAACCTTAGTAACGAGGTGTTTTGTTAATTTGGATTGTTGTTAGGGCCTCCCAATGGCGAAAGTAACTATGATGAAGCCATTGAATTCGATCCAATTAAGCATCATAATTACTTCTGTCCTTGGGTGAACGGTAATGTTGCAGCAGCAGGGTGTGGTAGCAGTAGCGGCTCTAGTTCCACTGCTGGTTCTTTAGCGCTTTGTGGTTGGCAGCTGACTTTAGACGCTTTGGATGCTTTCCAAGCACAAGGAAACATTCCTGTCCAAACAGTGGAGTCAGAATCAGCCGCTTCCATGTATAAGGTTTGAAAAATCCTCTTTTTGGTCTGCTTGCTGTTCCCCATCTATTTATAGGACCTGTAAAAATTTCGAAAAAATACAAATCTATTTCTCAAAATGATAGGATGTGAAAATAGAAATTTGCATACACCATACTTATCTGGGGTCTCTCTCTTCATGTTATTTACTCCACGTTCTTCATTTGCCTGCATTAATGATTCGATTTTTTAGCTTTTTAAAACTGGATTCTGAAAATTATATATACTGTCGAGTCTGTCTTAACCAGGCCTTTCTATATGTCATCATCCTCGTATTTGTGGGAAACTACTTGATCACCTGGCACAACTTGCAGGATGACCATCTAACTCCTGGTCGGAAACTCTTGGCTCCCCAGTCTCTCAGCAAGAACCGTGGCAAAAAATGAATTTGGATCAAAGATGCAGAACTTGGTAACATCCTCGTCACTGAATAACTACTCAGTGAAAAAAACTAGATAAAAAAAAAACCGAATTATTTTCTTAAATTATCCACTAACCATCCTTCCTTTTGCCTTAATTTTACATTTTCTTTTGTCTGCCGTTGCATTGCAAATATTTGTTGCATTTAATTTGTGAAGAAGCATAATGAATATAATTTTTACGTGCTTGCAGTTTGTGATTATCAGACATCGATCGGAGCTCGTGAGGTCTAGAAGTTATCTGTTGCTTTCGTGGTTTTTTCTTCAGTCGAAACCAAGATTTGATCAACTGTTATTTGTTTCAGATACAAGGGACCCTTGTCCCCCACCCCATCCCAATTGCTTATTTTCTTTTGATTCTGGAGCTTTGTCAATAAATGTTTGGTGTATTGTTCAACTAGGGAGAGACATGGCACTTGGTTTTGTGAACTGTAATCCAAGACTCCTGGTTTCAATCCCCAAGTATTTGTACGATTTTATTTAAAATATGAAGATATTTTTTTGCTCTAATTTCGCTGTCCGTATTTTTTTATGTGAAAATTATATTTTTATGACAATAGGAGGCTTGATATTGTTTTTATAAATCAACCATTTTTCTGAAACTACCATCTATTAGCTCAAAATTTTCATATCCTCAAATTTGTTGGGGGTGAAAATTAGTTGTTTTATATCTTTGCAAATTCCTGAAGTGTTGTTCCTGTCGAGAAGTGATTCTATGTTGGGCGATTTTACTCTTACTCTAGGAAAATTAGTTGCTTTTTCCGTCCTTGATTTCGGGTTAACAACGTTTGATGAATGGGTTGGTGATGTTTTTCGATCGAGAATATCATGTTTTAGTGTTGTTTCGCTCGGATTTTATATGGTGACAATACATGCAGTTGTCCAATATGAAGCTAGTTTTGTTAATGTGCAACGGTCTCATGTATCTATATGTCTCAACTCGATCTATAACTACAGTGATGACTAATATTTTTGACATAAATGTAATATTTTTAACTCAAATCAACATATACTAAAAGTATACTATGGATATAAAAAATAATATTTTTCACACAAATCAACATATATTATAAAATATTTCTGAGTAACATTATTAATAAAAAATGATATTATTACATACAAAAATAATATTAGACATTAAATGTAATAGTTTTATTGGTCAGGTGAATAGATTCGTTTTACGAATTTGACTCATTAGACATTTTCAGTAAGAAATCACAATTTTGAGGAGATCAAATTAGTTATATTTCGATATTTATTTCTTTGTTCAAATTAGCCTTCTCTCTCTTTTCTATGAAAATTTCCACATGTTTTCCCCACCCTCTCCGATCAGATTTAACCCCGTCAACTTTCTTCAAACACGAAACAGGTAACAAGTTCAAATCTCTTTGTTGTAATCGGGATATTGGCCTGGTTTTGTGTGCTCTTGTAATTAATATCCAATTTTCAAAGAGCAAGAACTTAATTAAAAGTATGATTTCTTCATTTCATTCACACATAATTTAGAAGCAAACTGTTTGTACAACCTGCAAATTCAATTAACTAAGGCACACAAGTTTTATTTCATAGCGTGGCAATCTCAATTCCCTTGGTTAAACTTACAATTACTGTGTATAAGCAAGGGGTGCTTCATATTTGGTGAAGAGCCTGTAGGAGGAAATCAGTGAGACCCCTACATAACAAAGCGTGGCGGAAAATGTGATGGCTACCGATGCGGTGGCCTTCCGGCAGAAACCATCGTACGTGCCACAAGCTTCACTCCATGTTAGGTCTACATCGCCTTTATATGCCAAGTACACCACCTCCGCAGATACGGCTCCGGCTGCTAGTATAATGTACGTGAACAGCTACAACAAGAGTCAAGAAACCCAAAAAAAAGGGGTAAATGAAAATAAAATAATGAGAAAAAAGAAAGCGGTATCTTCAGAAAAGGATCAATAAATGGAAATGGTTGAAAAGTCTTGAGGAATCTGCGTTGGTCTCTCTCTCTGTGTATAAACATGTGTTGGAGCAATATTTTAGGCCCAAAAACAAACAAGCCCAAGTCTAAAGAAAAGAAAAAATGAGCCTATCAACAATTTAAATTAGTTTGAATAAGTCAAAAGACGTGCAAACATAGTGGAGCAGATAGTGGAGATCATGAGGGAGTGGAGAAAGAGGACACATCGTGTAACGCCCCGAAAATTTTAAGGTCCCCGCAAACCACATACAAGCAATTATTAAATTCTCTTGTATTTTAATTAAATGATTTAATTGCATTAATTAATTATGTGGTGCATTTTTACATGTTTAAAATATATTTTTCTACATGGTTGCATTAAAATGTATTTTTAAAGGATATTCGAGTTGCGATCGAGGAACGGAGACCAAGGGCTGAAAAATAGAAAATAATTTTTATTGGTTAATTGTTTTTAAATTATTTAAATTAAGGGTGATGCTTTTTATTATTTTTGAAAATAAGGGGTTTTGAGGTGAATTTATATGCCGGGACGTAAATTTTACCGGTGTTGGATTTTCAACAAAAATACGAACGTTTTGGCAACCCGGCTAATAAATTCACAAAAACTTATTTTAGCAAAACTATTTTAATATTTTAATTAAATCTTAATCAAGCGCTAATGGGCCTAAATTTATGCTTAATGGGCCTAAGCCTTAATTAGTGATTTAATTAGTGTTTAAATATGATAAACCACCCCAAACCCTTCACACAAACTCACGCCTCACTTTTCAGAATTGTTGCACACCAAAATTCTCTCAAATACACGACACACACACCATCACAATTTGGAGAAAAATCGAGAAAAGCTCAAGGAATTCAAGCCAAGGTTCTTGCCCCGTTCATCGCAATCGTCAACGTATTTTCGTGCGTTAAATACGCAAAGGCACGCCATATTTTTCCTTTACTCATCATCACACCATATTATGCATTTATATTTGAAATTTCATGAAAATTAAGGGACACTTTGTTTTATTTACGTTCGTGCATCAAAGGTGATTTTTAAAGCTTGTAATTGCATCCAAAAATCATGTTTAATAGGATCTAAAGGGGCTTCCATGATTAGGTTGTGTTTGAGGAATATTTTTACATGTTTTTAAGAGTCCTAAACACACCAAAAACGTTGCAAATTAAAAAAAAAAGAACAAAGCTGGTACCCAAGGGGAAAGTAAGAACAAGAGCCGTGAGTTTGAGTGCAATTCTCATGCTTGATATTAAGGGGAGGGCTCGGTGGTTTGCATGGGGCCTTGGGCTTGGCCAGGGCTGGCTAGGGGCTCGAAGAGGGTCAGGGGTGAGGGCCTGGTAGAGTCCTAGGGGGCTAGGGCTCGCGCTAGTAGGTTGGAAGAGTCCCTGCGTGGAGGGACTCTTCACGCGCAGGTTCTGAGATGGCTGAGATTAGGGGGCTCGCGGCTGGCTTGGGCGATCCAGGCTGGTCCTTTAGGGTCTAGAGAGGGTGGTCCATGGTTCGGATAGGCCTGGTATGGTTTGGTTCAGGGAGGGCCGAGCAAAAGCTTGAGAACGTGAAGGGGGCCATAGACGCGCGCAGGCTACTGGATTCTTCAGGAGGCTGGTGCGTGGTTCAGGGGCTCGGGCTAGGGGTGGCTCGGGTCTGGGACTGGTCTAGGGTCAGTAAGGGTCATGGGTGCCCAATGGTTAAGGGCTGGTAGTGTCCCAAGGCAGCTAGGAAACCTATTACACTTAGGACACAAACACACAAACACATGCAGAATAGTGGCTCAAGTTTCAGCAGGTTTTGGGAGCGGGCCAGGGCTGGTTTTCGGGCTGGGCTTGCACAGTAGGGTCCCTAGATGGGTTGGCTAGGTTTTGGCTCAAGGTGGCTCGGGCGTGGCTCAAGTAAATTAGGAGATGGCTCGGTGTGTTCGGTTAAAGGTCAAAAACGAGATTTAAGAACTAAAAATTAAATCCATGGGTCAACGGGTGTGGCTCATGACTTGGAAGGGTAGAATAAATCATAAAAAGGTTATGTTAAAAATTTGGGATCAAAATAACGAGTTTTGGAATTTTCCGTGATTTAATCGCTGCATGAAACGCTAATTAACGAATTAATTGAAACGCATATTTTAAGCTTTATAAAATTATGAAAAATTATATTTAAGCTTAAATAATTATTAAAAGTCTAAGTTTGTAATTTGAGAATTTTATATTAAGGTTTGGTTTAATTCGGGATTCAAACGCATTAATACGTTATATTTAAAAATTAATTTAAAAGTTATCGAATTAAGCTAAATAAAGATATGAGAAAATTCTTGTAAGCTTAAATAATTATTTAGGACATGTTAGAGTCAATAAAATTAAGAAAATGTCACAAATGTGAAATTTTACGTCTAGGGGTAAAACGGTCTTTTTACACATAAAAATTAGTAAACGTCATGGCAGTGCCATATTTGCTGTTTTATATGTTAATATGATTATGTAACATGTTTATGAATTTTTATATGTTGAAATATGATTTTTAAATGTCCATGAATTATTAAGGGTTAAATTGGTCATTTAAAAGATATGTTGCATGCTTGGTTTCAAAATAAAAATGATATTATATGCATGATTTTTATAAAGTGATGTGAATGAAAAATGTTGAAGGATGTGAAGGATTGTGACTAAATATGTTGGAAATATCGTGAGGGTTATGGTCTCAGTGGGAGCCCGACGATCGTGTTTCTTTGGATACGGATACGAATACGTGATACGAATACGAATATGTTAATACATAGGCCAAGGCCCAGTTGACCGGTGAGAGTGTTGCTGATGTCCCCGCCGCCCAGTACTGTGGTTTTCTCTAGATGGATCCATCGCCCAATACGTTTAAGAATACGAGTCACAATCACGATCTGAATTCAACAAACACGAACATGAACATGAATACGAATATGAATATGGATATGAATATAAATATGTTTATGTGATATGTTTATGTTTATATGAAAACGTTTTTATGAAAAAAAATTTATGCATCATGAAAATGTTTACGAAAATGTTTATGTTTATACATCTTCATGAAAATGATATTTTAAGTACAAGTATTTTTCACTGTTATATGTTAACTGTATTACGTATTATTCGTTATCAAGAATATGACGTGTTGAGTCTTTAAACTCACTAGGTGTGATTGATGCAGGTGATTATGATAATAATGTTTGTAGAGGTCTTGATGGTTGATCCGACTGGACTGAAGGTGCACATAACCCGAGGACCTACGCTAGTTTTTCGCACTAGTTATGATTTATGATTTTAAGTGATGTTAAAGATATTTTTACGAAAATTTATTTATGAGTGATTTTTGAGAGGTTATAGTATGAGCTATACTTTTCAAACTATTGCTTTTTAGGTTTGGTAAAACATGTGACGATTTCATTTTTATGACTATTTCACTTGATTTTTAAAATGCTAGTTGGATGATGTTTTATTTTAAAGGGTAAAATATTTTATAAAAATATTTTCATGAGGTCTATGTGTATGGCCGAAAATTGAGTGTTTTAAAAAAAAAAATTCTAGCACGTTTTAAGGAAACGAATAAGCAGACGTTTCACATCGGCTAGGAAGAAAAAGGAGATCGGGAATACAGAGAAGGACAACTCAACTCTACAGACAAATCTGCAAAAGCTCTCTGCTAAAATTCCAATATTCAAGCAATAGTTTTTCAACCTTTCCAGCATATTTCTAGCAATTTACGTCTTCTCGTTTTAGATTTCATCAACTCTATTTGTTATATTTTATGTCTTGTAAATTCCTACGGTTTATTGAAAATATAAACAATGTCAGAGGTTTATTCCTCAAATTCCAATAGTTTTCTTCATTTTGGCGTTATAGTTGTTTTAGGAGATTAGAACCGACGGTCAAATTTAGAATTCACTTTCGTTTGTTTTTAGAAGTTAGATTTTTATCATTTTCACACAAATCGGTGCACTTTCGCACCTGGCACGTCCGCAAATCAAATATTGTGCAAACATATTTTTGGCACGCCCAATGGGACCCTCACTATGCCGCCAAGAAGAAAAGAAAACGTCAATCAAGGGGATGGGGAGTCTCAACCAAGCCAGGAAGAGGCTCACGCTCCATTGACAGAGCAGCCGGCCGCTGAAGAGCCGACCAGGGAGTTGGATTTGCATCCAAGTAATGTTCCAGAGATGTATGTTCATATTTCAAACTTCAACCAAACTGCGATGAAAATTGAAGAAATATCACAAGCACTGTCCAAGGCGGTGTCTGATTGCTTGAAGACAGTGTTGGGTAAACCGAACCAGTCAACCAACAAAGAGCAGAACATAAGTGAAAAAAAAGGGAACCAAGGAAGCAATCAAGTCCAGGGAAATAACAACGTCCATGAATTTGACCAGGGAGTTGGAAACCCAAGGGCTGGCGATCCTCGCCGCCCGGAGTTCACTCTCCCAAATCATCCAGAAAGAAGGTATACACCATCTCACAAGAGAGAAGAAACCTTAGGAGGAATATCCCAGACATATCCACGTGCTCATGGAGTGGGGAGCTCGAAACAACCAGTTACTCAAGTGTACAGCGTGACAAATCCTCTATACCAACCAGGAGCTTATGATGACATATCGCACATGGATTATTAAGGAGTGGATGGGAGCTTTCCAGGAGGTAATATTGATTTAAATGCAGGGTTTCAATCTCGGGGGCAAATCACTACCATCACTCACTCTCAGCTCGGAACATTCACGTGGTTGATCCAGAAATGGTGAGAGAGGCTATTCAAGACTATATGGGCCGGCCTTGAGGCAGATAGGCCGCCCAGAATTCCACAAACCATATCCAGATTACATAGACGTGAATAACCCATATCCAAGGGGTTATAGAGTTCATGATTTCAGCATATTCTGTGGGGAGGACGGCCAATCGAGCATGGAACATATAGCCAGATTCACCATCCAGTGCAGGGAATTAGCCAACTTGGAGAACTTCAACAATCTAAAGTTGCGGCTATTCCCGAATTCCTTCACTGGGACTGCATTTGCTTGGTATGCCTCACTCCCAAGAAATTCAGTGATGAGTTGGCAAGAGATGGAAAGACAATTTCACATTCAATTCTATAGAACAGAGCCAGAAGTGTGCATTGCCGACTTATCCAAAGTCACTCAAAAGAAAGGGGAATCTGTGGAATATTTCATAGACAGGTTCAAGAAGATAAAGAATAGGTGCAAGGTATTCCTACCTGAGATCGAGTTCGTGAAGATGGCACAAAAGGGGCTGGATTTTGAATTAAGGAAGAAATTCCAAGGTATGGAGTTCAGGGATTTCTTTGAGCTAGCCGCCAAAGTAGCTGAATACGAAGAACTCTTGCGGGAAGAGTCATACAAGAAGAAAACTGCTATGGGATCTTATTATCAGGAGGTGGAAGACGTGGCATTGGCAGAGATTAGATCAGCTGGGTCTTGCACAATTCCCCTGTTAAAAAAGAAGCCAGCAGAACCTGAAAGGAAGAACAACTCCCAACTCCCCAAAGACATGCAGTATACATTTGATGTGTCAAAGACCGATGAAGTTTTTGATTTCTTGGTAAAAGAAAAATTCATCACTTTTTCACCTTATCACAGGGTGCCACCCACATAAGAGATGAAAGGACGAGAGTATTGTAAGTACCACAACTCCTACAATCATGCTACTAACTCTTGTTGGGCATTCAAGAACATCTTGCAGGACAGAATTAACAAAGGAGTTGTGAAATTCCCTAACAAACAAGAGTCTATGGCGGTGGATGATGATCTTTTTCCCCCAGTAGCTTTGGTTAATGTGAATGTGACAGACTTGAGGGATCTTCTCAATGAGAAAAGAAACCGATCCTTTGCTGTGAAAGACCGAGTAATCAAGAAATATTGGATCCCAAAGGGTCAACTGTTTGAAGCTCATGGAAAGCATAGTGCCGATCGAATACGAACAGTTCAGCAGCGTTTCCCCAGAAATGTTGGTGAATCCGCGGCCTACCGGCGGAGGAACCAACATTTCCTTGAAAGACCAGTATCTGAGAATCAAAAGTTCAGAGGGGAATCATCTCGTGAGCAGGTTCTGAGATACTCGGACAGGAGAAATGCATATGAAGTTGAGTCACGAGGGGTAGAAACCAGGAAAATATCAGCTGATCAAGGCAGAAAGCGGCGTGCATATGAAATCTCAAAAGGAAAAATGCTTGAGAGCATGAGAGCAAAGCCCAGATACGTCCTTCCAGCTAGAGGGGAGTTTAGTGAGTCTTGGAGAGTGGCCCAACACAAAAAGTTCCCTAGGCCACCGACTAGGACTCAAAAGAGACGGCTGTTGAGAGAAAGAGCTATTGCAAGAAGAGAGGAGTCCGCTAAGTTGAAAGATGAACCCACAATTGATGTTCCAGTCTCCAGTGAGCCAGTGGAGAGTAAATCCAAGTTTGGAAGATCGGCTACTGAGGATAAGTTTATGGAGGATGATGATGATTTGTTGAGCGAAAAGGATGATCAAATAAGAAAAACAATTAATTTTCGCGTTGGAGAGTTTCACATCACTGTAGATTGTGCCACATGAGTGGTGATACTACCAGAGAGGTTTAAAATGATAGAAGAAGAGAATGGGGAGTTTATGCCCAAGGAATCAGTGCAAAAAGAAGAACACGCAAATAAACTCCCTGAAGGGAGTTCAAGAGTGTTTATAAAGGAAGATCACCCAAATAAGCCTAAACAAGTGATACTTGAGAAACCTACACCGGCCATGACCAAGCACATAAGGCCATTGTACATCAAGGCCCATGTGAATGGGAAACCTGTGTCTAGGTCCTTAATTGACAATGGCTCAGCCGTGAATGTTCTTCTAGTAAGGATGTTAAAAAATCTGGGCAAAACTGAAGAATATTTGATCCCTACTGAGGTTTCTGTTGCGGCGTTTACCGGGGAAACCACCAAGACCATTGGAGTACTCCCCGCTGATGTTACTGTAGGGAGCATGTCGTCTTTATGTGCATTTTTTGTGGTAAACTCCTCCGCCAAATTCCTAGCGTTGTTAAGCAGAGATTGGATCCATGCAAACCAGTGTATCACATCCTCAATGCACCAACTGTTGTTATTTTGGAAGAGGATGATGTGGAGGTTGTAGAAGCGGATGGACAGCCGTTTCAAACAAGTGCAAGTGCAGTTGAGACTAGATATTACAATGGGGATTTTGGGCCCATCAAAATCCGTAGCAATAGCAAGAAAGAAAATCCACTGTACATGCAAACACCAACTCCAAGCTCGGTGTTGGAAAGAATCCTCAAACCTACTGTTATTGTGCCGTCTAGGCCGATAATCCAGCCGCTGATTGAGGAGATTGATGATTGATTTGAACCAAAAAGAAAAAGAGATAGCTGCAACCTCTATATGGAAGGCACATGTGCAGCAAGTACTGGACAAACTAAAGGAAGAGGAAGCATGGGACACTTATGGAACTGAAATTGTCCAAGAAGAAGAATACGAAGAGGATGAGCTCCAAGTCGATGAGTTGTTGATGGCGCCATCTCAAATGGAAGATGGCCAACACGAAGTTCAAGACCCATTGGAAGAGATTAACTTGGGGGAGCTTGAGAATCCAAAAGTAGTATATGTGAGTGAGCCACTGGAGTGAGCCCTTTTTCCCTTACCTTTGGCCATGATGCAGTGCTCTCATTGGAGATTATGGTGTCATCAATGCGAGTGGCAAGGCAAAATGAACTCTCCCTTGAACATTATAATGAAGCAATGATCATGGAGTTAGAAGAACTGGATGAGCTGAGAATCCAAGCGTACAATGCTCTGCTGCTACAAAAAGAGAAAGTTGCAAGAATCTACAATAAAAGGGTTAACAAGAAAAGCTTCCATGAAGGGGAAATAGTGTGGAAGACTATATTGCCTTTAGGAACAAAGGATAGGGAGCTGGGCAAGTGGTCTCCCAATTGGGAGGGACCATTCAAAGTACACAAGGTGTTAGACGGAAATGCATATTGGCTATCAAGTCTAGATGGACATCCACACAAAAGATGCATAAATGGCAAGTATCTCAAGCTTTATTTTCCAAGTGTGAGGGAAGAAATGGAAAAAGCTAGCGAGTAAAGCAAACACGAAGGCTGATCTTCAGTGGGAAGTTGGCCTTCTTCAGTGGGGAGTTGGCCTCCGGGGCCACTTTTGTATATATTTAATTCCTTATTTCAAGATGTCATGTGAGGTAGGCCTTAGGGCCACTGAAATAAATATATGTTGTTTATTATTTAAAAATAAGATTGATCGGAGAAAGTGGGACAATAAGCCACTTTCATTATTTTGAAGGCCCTTTGTTTCACTAGGGAGTCGGCCTTATGGACACTTATTATATATGAATTCGGTCGATATTTCCAATGCTTTTATGGTACGAGAAATCATGGTGAAGAAGACCGTACCGCCATTGTATAAATTGGTTGTTTGCATGTGTAGTGACAGACCCATGAAGTAGGCCTTGAGGCCACTTAAAATATGGCAAGAAAGAACTACAAAGAGCGGGGAGTGGAGCTCACCAGGCGGAACAAAGAAGAACAGAGGAGAACAAATTCGCTATACTAACCGCAAGAGGACCCAAAAGTGGACTTTGGTATAGAAATAGGCTATCTAGCCATTTTTATACGGTTTTTAGCTGCATGTTGTGAGATTTTATTTGAAGTAGGCCTTGGGGCCACCAATGTAGATATTTGTTGGTTATGATCAAATGAAGTTGGCCAGTAGGCCACTCTTATCATATTGGATTCATTTTGTTTCGCTGGGGAATCAATGGTGAAATAATCACGAGTGGGGAGTTTTAAGCCAACATATGGTTTTGATTGAAGCTATTGAAGCGAGTTGGGTTAAGTGGATTAAGAACGAATAGAAACTCCTTCCCAATATCCAATACACAACATCACATACAAACCCACCTTCATTCCACATCCAGCACCCAACAACCACAACACCAAACCAGCAGTCAACAAATATAAAGCGGAGCCACCGCATGCAAGAACAACAAGTAAACGTGTATGCTGGAAAGAGGTCCAACTAAAGTGCGATGCATGCAAATGGCTGCATGGGTAGGGGGAATGTGACCCAAGTGATGTGCAACACACAAAGAAAATATTAGAGTTACCTCTTGGCTGCCAATTCATGGTCATATGCATGTTCATTGAACAAGGGAGCTAGTGATCTAGCGGGGAGTTATGCCAACACATGGCTTGAATCAGTTGTTTGTCGGTGGGGTGCACAAAACCATCCAACTCCCCGCAGGAACTCGATACTAGCAAAGAAACAAAGGGCAGTGACATGTAAACATCTACAAGGAGCCAACATGGAAATGACATAGAGTAACATGACAGTGATCAACATTGTGGCAAAACAAGTCATCGTTCCCTCAAACTTCTCTAGGCGAGTCAAAGTACCTCAAGGTTAATCATACAAGGCAGGAAGAAGAAACCAAATTGTATTGCATAAGATTCAAGAAAGGGGCAGTACATTTACCAATGGCCATAGAGGTTGGAGTCATGAGTAGGGGCAGACAGTGGTGACTCGTGCTTGAAGCTTGAGCGACGACCTCAGTTGGATAACAGAGCGGAAGAACTATGACGAAGATGTAAGAAGCAGCGGCACATACATGACATATGCGTGATACAAGAAGGCTTCATGATCGGAACAAGTTTGGATCTTGCAAATGTTTCTGTGTTTTCATTTGGGCAAATTTACAAACACCATGAAGGCACAATGGTGATCAAAATAACTAATGGGTTGGCACGACCGGCGTAGTGGAAGAAACAAGGGACGAAGGTGAAGATAAGATGGTGACTTGCGCAAAAAATGCACTCGTGGAGTTCGAACCAGGGAGTGTGCGATGAAGAAGTGCCTGCAGCCGTGATAAGGTCTGGAAAAAAGAAACAGGTGAAGAAGGATGGTTGCCAGATTTTCGAACTTAGAAACTGAATGAAGAAAGTGATGGTGTGAGATAAGCAATGAGCAGTAGATGAAAGTGGTGAAAGGGAGAAAGAAAGAAAGAAAGAAAGAAAGGAACTGGAGAGCTTGAATCCGTAGAGCGTAAAGGAGAGAATTCCAAAAGACAAAAAAAAACTGAAAGTCCAACATGGAATGGACTTGAGTTGTTTGGCCCACCACTGCGAGCCCATTTAACAGGAAGAGCAATTTTGGGCCACACTATTACAAATTAGTGTATTAGAATGGGTTTATATACAAGCGTTTTGGCCCACGGGCCAACGCTTGCGGGGGGCATTTGTTGGAGCAATATTTTAGGCCCAATAACAAACAAGCCCAAATCTAAGGAAAAGAAAGAATGAGCCTATCAACAATTTAAATTAGTTTGAATAAGTCAAAAGTCGTGCAAATATAGTGGAGCAGATAGTGGAGATCATGAGGGAGTGGAGAAAGAGGACACAGCGGCTAGGAAGAAAAACGAGATCGGGAATACAGAGAAGGACAACTCAACTCTACAGACAAATCTGCAAAAGCTCTGTGCTAAAATTCCAATATTCAAGCAATAGTTTTTCAAGCTTTCCAGCATATTTCTAGCAATTGACGTCTTCTCATTTTAGATTTCATCAACTCTATTTGTTATATTTTTATGTCTTGTAAATTCCTACGGTTTATTGAAAATATAAACAATGTCAGGGGTTTATTCCTCAAATTCCAATAGTTTTCTTCATTTTGGCGTTATAGTTGTTTTAGGAGAATAGAACCGACGGTCAAATTTAGAATTCACTTTCGTTTGTTTTTAGAAGTTAGATTTTTATCATTTTCACACAAATCGGTGCACTTTCGCACCTGGCACGCCCGCAAATCAAATATTGTGCAAACAACATGTTTATTATATTTATGTTAATTTGTAGAAGAAACCTGGTCGAGGAGAAAGAAGGTCCAAGCCCAGGACATTGTGGACGGGCGGGGCATCGCCGCCGCGACAGCCGACAGCAAGGAGTAGCCGGCACAAATCCCACTCGCATGCACTAAATATCTACAAAATTGAAAAAATGATTAGTAAATCAGCAACTGTGACATAATTACCTATCAATTGATTAATTATGTATCATGAAATTAATGGTTTCTTTCACTTTATACTAGAGACAGATCGTAGGAACCCAAAGTTATATACATACTTGAAAGATCCAAAATCAGAATAAGACAAGGTGCCATATTCATTAGTATGAGAATTCTTGAGCATTATTACAAGCGACGCTATGCAGAGGGCCATCGGCAGAATCCTCAGCAGCGTCTCCGTCGTGCGCATGGCGGCACTTCCACTTTCATCCGCTGCACCTCGACCCATTTCCACCGCATTCGAGCCCGAGGAAACTGCACTAGCTTTGTTATCCATAATGCTACCTATTGCTATTACCAAAAAAAGTTGGATTAGTACCAGACGAGGGCTAACTGCTTCAACTACATAATTAATACCGGCAACTTAGGTAAGGTTTTCGGTACATTGAATTAATAGGCATTAATGGCGGCCACACTTTCCCATGCAGGCCCCTTTTGTGCATGATACGTTCTGTCATTTTTGTATCTTGTCTCATTCATAATCAGGATTGAAAATTGTTATTCTTTTTATGTTTTAAATTATAAAATTATCATTTTGCAGAATATATTCTATTTCTTTTTACGTCAGCATAGTTAATGGCCACCTTCCATCTTATGTCAGCTATCAAACTTTTTGGATCAAGAAAGTTGAGAAATCAAATAAAATTAAATAAAATTTTCATGCAAAAGATCAGTTTGTTATTCCTCATTTAGAGCATCTGATTTCTAGCCCTTCCCCATCTCATCCACAAAGAGTTGGCCTTGTTCTTCCCTCAAGGTTCAAGTGATCTTTACATGATCACACGCACTTGAAGAAAGTAGGGGCCAATTCATATCATAACTCTTTAATGTTTTCAGCTACCTATCTATTCTTTGATTCAATACCATGTATGAACGATCCATTATCCTACAATATTTTTTGTGTGTGTGTGTGTGTTTGTTTTTGAGGGGTGGGGTGGGGTGTGGTGGGGAAGAGTTCATTTTCATTATATAACCAAGCATGGGGAGAAAAGTGGAGGGGAATAGATTGGTAGACGTGGAACTCAATGTGACCAAAGAAAGGGCAAGTTTTTAGGGGAAACATTTAGTTATTGTATGTTAATGATCGATCGGCTGGCTAACATTATATATAACAGCTAAGCACTGGCGGAGCCAGAATAGCCCACACAGGGCACAAAAATAATATATTTTTATGTGTTTATATATATTATGTTTAATCTTTTAAATTTTTGTATACTGTTATATGCTTAGTTGTCTATACTTTTATAATTTGCAGACCCAAATTTTAAGCTCAAATTTTTTATATGTTATTAGTATTCAAGTATACAATCTATATACTTCTGTATGTGTTTTCTCTTCACGAGTCACAAACGTTTTACACTTTGATTAACAATCATTCCAACTCATTTTATTTAATGCTTCATTTTTCATAATCTCTAAAAAATCCAAATTAAAATGTCACCAAATTTTAGGTTAGTTTTTCGTTTAATGTTTGTAGATCATTCAATTGTTTTATAATTTTGATGCTTTTTCCAATCGATAATGAATTCATGTTTATTTTTCGAACGTATATTTTATATTTTATATCATATTTTATTTTTATTTTGGATTTTGTGCACGCTGTTGTTCGTCGTGTTTTTGATGTTTTTCCATCAATTATCAATGCTATTGGATGTGCATAACTTGTGTTCAAACTTTATGACACTTTATTTCTAGATGTCGATTAATCAATGCTCTTTTCTTGTTTTATTAATTATAATATATTTTTGTCTATACTGAACCAATATTATGGCTCCGTTCCTAAAGCTAAATGTAGTTTTTTAGGGTTTATTAATTTTTCCATCACTTGGAGTCTCTCTTTTTAGAATCATTTTTAAAATTAATATTTTTATGCTTTTCACGATAAATATTTGATCATATATCTTCTCTTGGAATAAAATGTGCGTATCTAAACTATAATTTTGACCTTGGAATCTTATATTTATTATTTTAGTGACAATATCGACACGTAACACGTTAGTTCATATATATATATATATATACACACACACACACACACACGTAAACGTTAGTTCATATATATATATATATATATATATACGTAACTAAAGAAATTAATAGTTAAATAAATTCTGATTTAAAAAAAAATCAATCGAGTGAATACTCGCGCATATTACGTCTATATATATATATATATAAATTAACACATTTGTACAAGAATTATTATAAATGACTCAATTAGTATATTATCAAACTAAATTTTTTTTTTACCCTTAACTAATTTGCTTTTAAGTTCAATTGCTATTAGTAAATTCAATTTGCTACATATTTTTATTTTCAAGATTATTTTATTAATTAAAGCCAAAAATAAATTTATATTTATTTAAAAATTATATTATAATTATAATAAATAAATATAATTCTCTCTGTGAAAAATGATAGATAGATTAATTAATACAAATATATATCAATTGATAAATTATATTGTCAAAATTAATATATTTTTTAAATATACAATATATCTATATTATATTATTATAATTATATATTAAATACAATAAAATTAAAACTCAATAAATAAATCATATACACAAATAAAATATATTTTTGTTTATATTAATTTAAATTATAGTACGCATTCTAAAATCGCAAAACTTATCGAAAAAGCTTTAATCAAGCGCAAAAACTTTTGGCCAACTGAATCATGCAAATGTGGACAATGAGTGAGATTTTTTATACGTCGTAGTATCGGTGTGTTGGTCGCCACACGCTGGATGTTTTTTTATGAGATTTGTATTTTTTGATGATCTACAACATTCATGTTTAAAACTTTTTAGAATTCCCAACAGCTTAGTACTAGATTCCCAACAGCTTTGGTTACATATATTTAGTTAATCATATTTTAATAATACATTAAAATATTTTGTGTTGTATACATGAGTTTATTGAATTGTAACTTTATTAAAAAATATATATAATATTATAATATATATATTGAAAAATAAAATTATTTTTATTATGTATTTATAAATATTTTTATAATATATTATATTTAATTATATAATTTTTTAATGAGGTTAGGTTTGCATTAATTAATAGTTCTAGTTTACTACAAAAATTATGATACTCTTTTATCATAAATATAAGTTTTAAATAAATATATTTTGTTAAAAAAATTAAAATTAATAATCTTGAAAATAAAATGTGTATTTAATTGAATTTGGGTTAAAAAAAATTAGTTTAAAAGCAAAATTAACTTTTTAGTTGAATCATGTATTAATTGAGTCATTTACAATAATTTATTTATTTAATTGATGATGACAAGTGCTTAACGAAATTATCAACACAGCTCTTTTGACACATGGCTGGTGGTTAGTGGGTGATCGTCTCCTTTTGAAACATTAATTAATATTAAAATTGACCTGTTTTTTAATATATAAATAATAATAATAATAATAATAATAATAATAATAATAATTCTTTACAAGTGACGCATATACATGATAAATTATATTAAATATAGATAATAAATAATTTGAGTACCATAAATTTTTAAAATATATTTTATATTCAATTTAATATTTTGCTAAATAAATCAAAATAACTAACTTATTTTCACCTTTGTAAATTTTACATTGTCCATGGGAAGACAATACAATATGCTATTCAGGCCACGGACCCGACACGATGATGGGCAGATTTTTATTTATTTTCTTTTTTTGGGTATACACGTGAGGAGGGCGAATCGAACTAGGGGGCGATAGTTAATCTAAGTAAGAGAGTGAGACCAGATGGGTTACAAGTCCGGTCTCGGGTAGAATGTTTTTTTTTTTGAAGGGACGGGATAATGCTAATTTTTAATAATTTGTGTATATATGCATCGTGTTGAAAAAATTGTAGCGCAATACATACATATATGTGTGTGTATTTAGATAAAGGGACTGAAATTATGGCAATTTAAGAAATTGTTACCCTGTAAATGTTATTAATAAAGGTATGTAACAGAATAGAAAGAGACATGGGAATTGGGATCAAAAGGGACCGAGCAATGGTCGATGAAGATTGAAATAAGAAAGTCGATTTCGCAAAGGTAAATACTTGTGTGAGACGGTCTCACGGGTCGTATTTTGTGAGACGAATCTTTTATTTGAGTCATCCATTAAAAAGTATTATTATTTATACTAAGAATATTACTTTTTATTGTGAATATCGATAGGGTTGACCCGTTTCACAGATAAAGATTCGTGAGACCGTCTCACAAGAGACATACTCTTTGACAAATAGGATTTAACACGGGTAATAAATGTAATTTGCTCTGTGATATAGTTTCATTTTGTAGATCATTTATCTAACAATTAAAATGTATTAATATACAAATTATACGGTAGTAATTCATATGAGTACGAGGAAATCCCAAATTTTCAGTATATTTTTTTTGTTTCAAGTCAAAAAATTTAACATATATGAAGAAATTCAATCACTTTAATTCAGAAAATGAAATAATTGCAAATATGATATAGAAAAATGTTTTTTTTGAGAAAAAAAGATTGTTTGATTTTTCGATTTGAATAGCAAAGGATTTATATGATTTGGTTTAATTTGCAAACTAGAACTTACGAGCTGCAGATCAAATTGAATTTTTCGATTTTTCTTATCATTATGAGGAAATTTGGTTTTGTCCTTTATGTTTCACTATTTACAATTTTAGTTATTTATGTTATCAAAACTGAGTTTTAGTTGTTAAGTTTGTGATTATCAAAGTTCATATATACAATTTTCAAGGATTCAATCCAATCAATGTGAGATATCTAACACACCTTCTCACGCAATGAACAAATGAAGCGTGAAATTTACAAGATATTATTTAGTGGATAATAGGACGATCCAACACATAACTATGAGTGATATCTGATATCATGTTAACTTTGAGATTTGAGCCTAACTCCGCTCAAAAGCTAGCTAAAAAAAGAGAGATGATTGTCCAAATACATATATACAACTCTCAATGACTTAATTCAGTAGATGTGAAACATCTAACAAAGCATCATCACACCCAAAAATGAACAACTTGATCGTGAAATTGACAAAATATTATCGGGTAACACATAGAATAGTCTAACACACAATGATGAGTATGATTTCTTATACCATGTTAAGATTAAGACTTTAATATAACTCTAAACCAAAATCTAGTTCAAAGAGAAAGAATTGTCCATATATACAAATTTCAATTACATAATTTAGCTAGGGGTGTCAATCGGGTGGGTTGGGTCGGGTTTCGGGTCAACCCGCAAAATTTTTTTTATTTTTTTTTCAACCCGAACCCGAAGCAACCCGAAAACCCCCAATCCGAACACGAACCCGTATAACCCGACTCAACCAGTCTAACCCGAATTTTATTTATTTTTTTAAAATTTTTTTAAAAAAATTAATGATAAAATTCAAAAAAATAAAAAATAATATTATTATTTTAATTTAAACACATAATAACAAAATTTTCGATTTAAATTTGAAAGTTTAATCGTAAAAAATTAAAAGTATATTTACTAAATCAAATAAAAAATTGTTAAAAAAAATAAAAATATGCAAAATAAATATTAGATGATGAAAATTTATCATATAAATATACAATAAATTTTGTTCAAACATACAATATATAAAAATATAGATAATATTTTCAAAAAAAAAGTTCGCGGGTCATCCCACGACCCAACCCGACCCAACCCGAAACCCACCTAACATGGCACTAAACCGAACCAACCCAACCCGAACCCGAAAAACCCGAACCCGAACCTGATTTTTTTCGTGTTGGGTCGTGTCGGGTTGACGGGTCGTGTCGCATTTTGACACCCCTAAATTTAGTCGATATAAGACATCTGACACATCCCTTCACGCCCAGGATTAAACAACCGGAGCGTGAAAATTACAATAGATTAACGGGTGGCCCAAATGGCACTTTAATACATGACAGTGATCTTAATATCTGATATCATGTTAAGATTGTGGATTTACGATGTTTTGAGAGCCACCCTATCATGTTGTATGTAATCACTATTTTGATTTCTTGATTGTGCATTATGATATTGAATTGTAAAAAAGATTAATTATGTATCATCTTATAATCATAAGATTAATAATAAACTTATTGAATAATTTTATATTTATCCTTTTTTATATAAGATAAAATTAATATTAATAATAAAAAAAGCTTACTGAATTATTATATGTTTAAACAATATATATCAAATTAACACATAAAAAATATCAATTGTGTGTCATCTTACTAGACTAGTCGGCGATCACTTCATACATTCAGTCTGTGTTTCATGACATCCTTTCGGACCCTTGCGAGTTTAGATGCCGACAAGGCGAAAACATCTTTATTTTTCTTTAGACATTCCTAACAGCCAACTCTTTAAGGATTCTGTCAGGGTTTTGGCGATCCTGACCCCACCAGAAGAGGAAGATATGATAACTTTCTTGCAATCTTCTTCTGTAGTTTTTCTGCTCTACCTGTATTTCTTCAACATAATATTTCTGAGCTATTTTCTGATCACCCTTAACTTTCGCAACCGCTCTTCCAACATGAAACTTAATATTTTGATGAAGGGCTGAAGCTACTGCCATGAAAGTGGTCATGACGAATTTCTCCAATATCACATTGTAGGCAGAAAGAGCTTCCACAATGATGAAACTAACAATCCGCGTCTTCTTAACAACATGTTCCATCTTATACTCATCCAAGTCCATTTGATCCATAGACTCTTTGAATAATAAATTGATCGAGCTCCCATAATCAACAAATACCAGAGCTACTTTGTAGTTAGCTATTATGGTTCGGATAACCAACGCATCATTGTGCGGGGGTGTTCAAGTCCAAATGATATTACTGGCTTAGTTCGAATCCTCCTATCATTGATTTCTGCATTCTCCATCTTTACCAATTATTTGAAAAAAATTCCATGGTTTTAAGCCTTGAATGAAAGTGAAGATCATCAAATCTGGGATTGCAGAAGATATTTACACCAACCTAATATTGAACTTGTGAATATAAGTGCTCAGACCTTCTTGTTCTTATTGTCTCATACCAGAAAAAATTAACGTGGTCAACGGTTGCTTCTTGCTGCTAGCGAATCAATGTAAGATCCTGCTAAAATCTTGGAACGATCGGATATTTCCGGTTCAATTAGATTAAACCGTTATTGAGCTGCCTCTACTAAGGTGTTGAGTAAGACCCGACATTTGATGGGGTCGGCATAGTGGTGTAACAGAGCAGCATTCTCAAATTGGGAGAGGTGCTCCTATGGATATCTTTTTCCGTTATATTCCCCTATATTGGGAAATCTGAAGTACTGGGGAGCTCAGGTGTCGGGATTTTCGTTGAAAAGGAACGGCTCGGGGCGACGAGGAGGAGTGAAGTCCTCCCTACTCTCCCACGAACGCTCCATCTCCTTGCACAATCTTCTCAGCTTTTCAGTGTAAGCATTCTAATTCGGTGGAGTTGGTGGGGATGGATTATTTTCATACCTTCGATCCAACACTTACTCAACCATAGCTTTGATAAGCTTATTAAGTTATGCTACATGGAACCCCTGAGGGGGTGGGGGGGGGGGGGGGGGGTCACGATTTTGTTCCCCACCTTTTTTTGACTTCCTGACTATGGTTTTCTCCGCAGCATGCACGTTTTCGTCTTCCTCTTCCTCTAACCATCTTATCTTTCTTTTCTTCAATTTTTCACATACAATGTAACCAAAAAAAGTACCTTGGATTCAGTCTGGTGAGCCAGGAACTCCTTGCTGATCTGGGGTGCCGAGCAGAGTCGTTGTATGAATCTGCATGGACAAAAAAAAGTTAGAGTACGCCAGATGTGTTTTTTCTGCCGCTTATCTGATGCTTAAGTCGGTACTGAGACAAAACTTAAGTTTGTAATAAGAGTACTGTAGAGTGATAACATTGAGTGGTTGTGTAAAACCATGTGATTACCTGATATTTATACAATTATGAGGAGCTAAATATATTTGTAGTGAGATTGGACTGGTCTAATCCTATCTTTAGCAGATTATAAATTTTGAACGTATCCCGATATCTTCGGAATTCTACCCTTTCCATTAAAGATTTGTTTGGGTTTTCTACATTCGGGAGACTTTATTTGTATCAACTCTAGTATTCATTTGAGCTTGGCTCGGCTCACTATGCCATGAGCTCGGCTAGTCGCGGTCCTTCACTTCTTGGAAGACTCTTCCCTAAGCTGATATCGGTTTGGATTCCATGCAAGGTTTTAAGCTCTTATTCTGGCCTGATTGTATCAAATATGAACCCATCATTTTTGTAAATGGGCTGGGGTCTTGAATAGTTCAGGTCGGATCCGAGTCGGGTCGGTTACACGGGATATTAGATTTGGTGAGCATGCATATAAATGGCAGATACATATATAAACTCTACACACGTAGGTAACCATGATTCTCCAAGAGGTTCTTAGGTTGTACCCATAATCGTTCGAGCACCTGCAAAGATGGCTAAACTGGGAAACATGAATCTACCAGTAAGGGTGCAGTTGACCCTTCTGATTGGATATTGAACAAGGAAAAGTTGTGAAACCAAAATTAAGCTAGGATTCTCCGAATAATGCAGAAATAATGGATTTAAAGGATCATCAATGGTGACATTGCCATTGGAAGAATTAGATGCTTCAAATTGAGCAGGCGCCATGAAGCAAGCAATGAAAATCCAAATCCAAATCCAAAACAAAGTCAGAGAGAAACGCAGTAGCAGAAAACCTCAACAGAAATACATGTTCTATTCGGTAAAACCAGTGTAGTACTACGAAGTAAACAAGTGTGCAACTGAACATATATGCCGTGAAGTCAACGATCCAGGAATGAGAACCAGAAATAACAGGTAATGGAGCCACAGAAAAACAGGTACCTGTATGATAAGAAGAAGAGACTGCATCATGTGGCTCCCTGGACACTGAAGTTGACGCCAAATGATGTGACAAAAATGAAATCAGCTGCTGGCATTGAGAAGGATCAATGTGAGTGAGAAAATCCTTAGCATCCCTGGCTAGAAGGAACAACAGCTTACTGGCGACAGTTACATCTCCTGGAGCCGCGCTATGCTCATCGCGCTATCTGTTAAGAACAAATTGGGATTTATTGATGGTTCTATCTCTAAGCCCTATGCTAATGGTCTTCCTCTTCCGCTCGCCTCAATAATGTTGTAATTTCATGGATCGAAATATCTCTTCTTAGCATCCTTTTTCTGATTCCGCAGCAGCGATTTGGCTTGATTTGAAGGAGCGGTTTCAAGCGCAACAAACACAAAACATTTCTCCTACATATACCATTCAGCTCGGGTACTCGAGTCTGTATATATAGGCCAAAACTTTGCGATGATTGAGGCCAAAAGAGCTATGGCAATGCTATTACAACGCTTCAAATTCGATCTGTCGGGTTCATACAAGCATGCTCCCTTCTCAATTATCACTCTCCAGCCACAGAATGGTGTTCCTCTGATCCATGCATAAGCTCTAACCAGATTTCACATTCTTGGATGATTGTTTTCCAGTTACAAATTATGGTTGCAATAAATATTCTACATTTTTGTGGATATAAAATATAATTATATGCTACAACTCGTTATGTAAGGATCGAAAATGTTTATAACCTCTAAAAAATTGAATTTTTTTAGATTTTTTTTATATATGTTTATAAATTTGTATAAAAAAATCAATAATCAATTTTTTTAGAGTTTACAAACCATCTTGAAAGTGAAAAGACAAGAATATATAATTATCGTGTTTAGTATTTTTTTTAACATTTAAATTTTAATAATTATAGTTTTAAATATGTGATAAATTAAAATAGTGATGCATACTGATCACCAAATAATATTTTTAAATTAAATTAAATTAAAATAAATAGGCAATTTTTATATTATTTTATGTATTTTGGGGAGTTTATTTTATTAAAAAAAGATTTAAAAACTGTGAAAGGCAACATTTAAATGAAAATTGAGAGAGCAGAAAGAGGGGAAGCGGAAGAATGAGCAAGAGAATACTCAAAATTGCTGTCTTCTTGCCAACACCTATCGCCTCCTCATTCCAGTGCTGCTACAGATTTCTAAGCACTGATTATAATCTCCAAGGATTGATAGGCCCTCAAGAAATCGGCGTCTCTGAGGCAACTACGAACTCTCCGGCCCAAAATATTTCTGCTCAAGACTTTTCATTTTTAAGGGATTCCATTTCCGAAGCTAAACTCGAAGACTTTGAGTCGCGTAAGTGTTCAAAGGATGCGTTTTCGATAATATCTGCATTAAAAAATTATAATGATCAGTTGGGAGAGAAATCCCAGAAATTCTTGAGACGGTTTAGAGAGAAACTGGATGAGAACTTAGTGGTTGATGTTTTAACAAATGTTCAAAATTCGGAATTGGGTGTCAAGTTTTTCATGTGGGCCGGCAGGCAAATAGGATATATTCATACTTCAGCTGTTTATGACGCTTTGCTAGAGCTGTTAGGTTGCAATAAGAACGACGACCGAGTTCCGGATAATTTTTTCCTTGAACTGAAGGACGATGACAGGGAAGTGCTTGGGACGTTACTTAATGTGTTGATTCGCAAGTGTTGCCACAATGGGATGTGGAATTTGGCTTTACAGGAGTTGGTGAGGCTCAAGGATTTTGGGTTCAAACCATCAAGATTGACTTACAACGCGTTGATCCGGGTGTTCTTGGATGCAGGCAAGTTGGATTCTGCTTTTCTGCTTTATAGGGAGATGTCTCATTCTGGTTTTAAGATGCACATTGATATTTTAGGCCGTTTTGTGTATCTTTTGTGTAAAATGGGGAAATGGAGGGATGCCCTTAATTTAATCGATGAGGAAGAGGCCGTCCCTGATACCGTGATTTATACAAAAATGATTATGGGGTTGTGCGAGGGTTCTCTTTTCGAAGAGGCTATGGAATTTTTGAATAGGATGCGGGCTGATGCGTGTGTTCCTAATGTTGTAACATACAAAATTTTACTTTGTGGATGCCTAAATAAGGGGAAGTTGGGAAGGTGTAAACGAATTCTTAGCATGATGATTACAGAAGGTTGTTATCCAAGTCCAAAAATTTTTTGTTCTCTTGTCTATGCCTACTGCAAATCTGGGGACCATGCCTATGCCTACAAATTGCTCAAGAAAATGGAGGATTGCAGTTTTAAGCCTGGTTATCTTGTGTACAACATATTCGTTGGAAATATTTGTGGCAGCGAGAAATTGCCGAGTCCAGAAGTGTTCGATTTGGCTGAAAAAGCTTATAGTGAGATGGTTGATTCTGGAATAGTACTTAACAGAGTCAATGTTAGCAATTTTACCCGTTGCCTTTGTGAGGTTGGGAAGCCTGAGAAAGCATATGGTGTAATTTCTGAAATGGTGCGTAATGGATTCATAGTGGAAGCTGGCACATATAACAAAATCATTGGTTTTCTCTGTGATTGCTCAAAAGTAGACAAAGCTTTTTTATTATTTCAGGAAATGAAAGAGAATGGCACTGTCCCAAATGTCCACACTTACTCAATTTTGATCGACAGGTTCTGTAAAGCTGGCCTCATTCAGCAAGCTCATCGCTGGTTTGATGAGATGATGAGGGAGGGATGTAGTCCCAACGTGGTGACATATACTGCAATTATACATGCTTACCTTAAAGCAAGAAAAATATCCAAAGCAAATGAGTTATTTGAGCTGATGTTGTCACAGGGATGTCCCCCAAATATTGTCACTTTTACTGCTTTGATTGACGGGTACTGCAAAGCTGGAGATTTATTGAAGGCTTGCGCAATTTACGAAAAAATGAGGGGTAATGGAGATGTCCATGATTTACATCTTTATTTTGAAATTGCTGATGACAAAAGCAAGGAGCCTAATGTTATAACATACGGAGCTTTGATTGATGGTTTATGCAAAGCGCACAGAGTTGAAGAGGCCCGCAATCTTTTGGATACCATGATAGCCAGTGACTGTGAGCCTAATGAGGTTGTTTATGATGCGCTTATTGATGGATTTTGCAAGGTTGGCAAGCTAGATGAAGCGCAGGAAGTATTTGGCAAGATGTCAGAACATGGATACAGTCCCAATGTTTATACCTACAGCTCCTTAATTGATAGATTGTTTAAAGATAAACGATTGGATCTTGCTTTAAAAGTATTGGCAAAAATGCTTGAATATTCCTGCCCTCCCAATGTTGTTACATACACAGAGATGATTGATGGTCTCTGCAAAGTTGGGAAGACAGATGAGGCATACAAACTGATGTTGATGATGGAGGAGAAGGGTTGTAATCCGAATGTTGTGACTTATACTGCCATGATAGATGGCTTTGGAAAGGCCGGTAAAATTGATAGAAGCCTTGAACTAGTCCGGGAGATGGTCGGCAAGGGATGTGCTCCTAATTACATCACCTATAGGGTTCTAATAAACCATTGTTGTGGTGCTGACCATCTCGATGAGGCTTACCAACTTCTGCAGGAGATGAAACAAATACATTGGCCGAGTTACACGGCAAATTATCATAAGGTCGTGGAAGGCTATTCTAAGGAGTTGATGCTGAGTCTTCAGTTAGTAGATGAAATTGGTAAAGATGATTCAACACCCCTTGCTCCGGCTTACAAAATTTTGATCGATAGCTTTCAGAAGGCTGGAAGACTGGAAATTGCTTTTGAGCTACTTAAAGAGTTTAAATTATCTCCAATCTCTTCATCTGCTGCCATGAATTGGGAGCCTCTGTTCTTCACATAGAGTTGACAAAGCATTTGAGTTATATGCAGATATGATGGAAAGAGGAGAAATTCCTGAATTGGCTGTATTTGTTGATCTTATCAAAGGACTTATGAAAGCTGACAGATGGGCTGATGCACTTCTACTCTCAGAAAGCTTGTGTTACATGGTATGTGTTTTTCGTTCATCTGCTGTCTCTGATTATTTTCTCTTCGAGTTATTACAATTTCTCTGTTGAGCTAACTATCATCACTCTTTCAATATATTTCAGGGTTTGATTCAGTACATTCAAATTTACTAGAAATTAACCACACAGTTTGACCTTGTTTTGTGCATTACAAAATGTTAATTTTGTATTTTGCAACGGAAAATGTATTTTATTTTTGGGATACTGTTTTTTGTTTTGTTTTAAACTTGTGTAAAGGGAAATTAGTGTCTAGTCAAATTACATTTACAAAAGCTTGCACGAATTTACAGAATCACCCTCTGTTCTCATGGTGAAGTGGCGGATACAAAATATTACGAGTTCATGTTGTGAATGGAAACATAGATGATTTTTTTTATCTTAGTTTTGGGCTTGAGTTCTTCAAAGAGAGTAGGACAGATATTCACATTTCATGTGTGATCGTGAACTGTGTGATGAGGGTGAATCGATAGCTAAGCAATGAGAATTCTAAAGCTACGGTTAATCTTCAATCAGAGGCAAAAAGCAAGTAATAGAGTTGAATAATGGAAAACTACCACTATGTCGCCCCCAATCTTGATCGAAGGGGCTTTTAATACCTGTTTTGTGAATGGTTACCTAAATGATAATAGATTCCTGTTTGCTAAGCTAATTGTCTCCTTTTGTTGATTGATTCTCTGATTTTTCTTTTGCATTTTTTTATAAACAGGACGTTCGATGGTTGTCGAAGGAGTATGCATTAGAAGAAAGCTAGGGTGGTAGGCATACTCTTGGTCCTCAAATTGACTATGAAGTCGTGCATCCATGTGAAGATTTAGTCTGCGTGGAAAATCGATGAGAAGGTTGTGAGGTACTGTGCCTCTCGATTTGGTAAGCATAAGTTCAAAGATTCTGGGGCAGTGCCTTATTCGTCCATTCTTATATGGCCCTCGAATTTGGTACGTGTTTCTGAATGTTTAAGATGATCATTGTGCATAATTTTGGAATCATATGGTTGTGATTGATGCCAATGTCTATAAGAGAGTGACGAAGTTGAGGAGGCAGCTTGTCGGCCTTTTTTACCTTAATGATTTTATTATTTGTCCAAGTGCATGAATGATGAAACATATGCCAATTGGAAAAGCTAATTGATATGGTTTGAAATCTTACAGTTAACATGTTCTAATTTGGTTTTCGCTGATGAAAAAACTCATTGACAAGAGGTGTAAAAATTTCCTGTTTGAGCATGATTTTCTCAAACAGCGTGGCGATTGAGCAATTCTGATAGATCACAAATAGCTAAAAAAGGATTTACAACTTTGATTTCTGATACACGTGAATTTTGGCAGTGGTGGAGGGTGAACCATTTGCTCAGTGTCCCTTTCAAATGTTGGCGGGGGATGAACGTCTTTCTGGAATTTGGGTGATGAGATTTATTTACAGTTAACGTTGTTGTGCCACAATTTGTCGGACAGAAACAAAGGAGCACAAGAGGCGAGGGTTTTAGGCACTTGAGATTCCAATTTCTCTGTGATTATTGATTCCAGAATCGGACTGAATATTTCCAAAACCCACATCGTCAGGTATGTTTGCTTACCATATTTGACTCTGTACGCCACCTTTTTGACATATTATTGTTCAACTATTATTCGATCGCGTCAGGTATGTAACGAATAACAAACGAAGATGCAAAAGTAGCAAGTATAATTTGAATGTACTATATTGATTAGTTATATGAGAATATAGAATTATGTGAATCTTTGTTGTTGAGATGATACCTTAATCTATGAGAAATTGATTTCTACACCCGTATTGTATGGGTCATTGATTAATGCCCGAGCATCTAGTTTGAGCCTACATTCCTCTAGTGTTGATTTTAAGCTGAGTGACTCGGGTGAAGATTGGAGGAATATACGGGGGACTGTGATCGAGTAAGTGAAGAGTTTGAGCTAGCACATGGTTCACCATAATTTGGATAATTTAGGCTGTGTCACATCTTATCCTGAAGAGGAATCGGCAACACGTTCGGATGTATATCTCTATGGTTCTGAGTAATGGCTTTTCTTCTTTTAATTAGCAGCAAATTTGGAATTATTACCATTCCTGTTAGTTTTGAATTCTTTTTAGGTTGCGTTTAAATTATATATTTGATTTTGAAAGAAGAAATTACACTTGAAATTCACGATTGTTATTGATAATATTTGACTTGATATATAGATCGAATATGAAATCCAATTGAGTTTTATTCACCAAGAGAGTGATTTTGAAATCGCAAATAAAATGAGTTGTTTTCATGCGTATGATGCCGGTCAAGAGTAGGTCTTTGTGAGACGGTCTCACGAATCTTTATCTGTGAGACAGGTCAACTCTACCGATATTCATAATAAGAAGTAATGCTCTTAGCATAAAAAGTAATATTTTTCATGGATGACCCAAATAATAGATCTGTCTCACAAAATTCAATCCGTGAGATCGTCTCACATAATTTTTTGCCGTCGTTCAATTGCATTTTTGGTTAAACTCGTAAGTTCTTCATGGCTTCGCCTTTTCGTAGTGTCTTGAGCTCAAGATTTCATAGCACGGACTATGTACCAAATATTTTACATTAATCTGCAAAATTCACAATATTTTCTTATAAAACCTACTTATCCAGCCTACTTGATTCTGGGAACAACATAAACTATGAATAGCAAAGACGTTTGGTATTTTTTTTGGGAACCATGCTTTGTTTCCCTGTTGATCAAAGTTTAGTATTCTTCCATTCTTAGTACCATTGTCATAAAATTACATCATTTAAAACGAACCCTTTCTTGAAATTCTAATGGAAGCAAAGATAAAACGTTACTGCACTGTAATTTTGTCAGCAAGACCCATCTGTAATATAGGGCCATTTCAGGTTAGAAACAAAAGAAATGTGTGAAGCCTTGAAAGCTGAAACAAGCCCCATTAAAGTAATAAATCTAGGCTAGGTGAAATTGAGCTCTCTCATTTGCGATCAATTAATGTTTGGATAAAAATATTTTATGGCATCATCTCATTCCGAGGACTCACAGAAGTACCACATATAGTGCCACAATCTGTTCGAAGGAGATAACTCATAGGGTCTTGCCCATCCATGGAGGAAGACATTCTCGATTTCCCGCGTAGAAGAAAAATGTGAGACATTTGTCGGAGCAAAAGAGAGAGATATAGTCGCTTTGCTATCTAAAAAGGCCCCGACCATCGGTTTCTGCCGGCAATGGAGCACGAGCGCCACCGTGAATATCGGCGCCATGTTCTCTCAAAGGCAATGTTGAATCAGCAATCCTAAACCCTTGAGCTTCTATAGCATTTTGCTGGGTATGACCTAACAATTTAGGATTATTGGGTTTTTATTTTATTTTTTTCCTAATTTTTGAATTGGCAGTACGCTCGTATCCAAAACATGTGACTTAATTTTTAAATTTATTTTTAAAAATTACGTTCTTGCTTTCTTTCTTTTTTTTTTTCCCGTTTATTACGGGGGAATTTTTGTGCTTTTAGAATGCATGCTTTGTTCATCGTTTCTTACAAGTATAAGCCTTATAAATTTTACTTCAAAGTCCCTTTCTTTGCATGTAAAAAACCATGCAAATATGCGGTTTTGATATATTCAACAACATTCATTCAATTGGTTAAATTTTCTGGTGAAGTCAATTTAATTATCTTGTGACGACCGTGTAAGTTCAAGAGTATACACATCTATTGTTTTCCGTGATTCACTTTTGTTCAGAATTATCCAAATTATTGCAACTTTGGATGTTGCAAAAAAAATTTCATGGATGTTGCAAATGCTAAAGTTTTTTTTCTTGAAATTGTGATCAATTGGTCACAAACCAGTAGGCAAACAAGAATACACAATATTATATTGATGCGGGATGCCAACCTCATTTTACAAGAAGCTCAGTGTAATAAACAATCCGAGCCCAACACTGTGTTGAAACTCGAAATAACGCAATCTTTAACTTCACCAGGTTCAACTATGCGTAATAGAGAGTGTTAGAACCAATCCTTAACGTTTGTCAGCACTAACTTCAGAAATTGTCCATATATAACCAATCCTTGATCCAATTAGAACCAATCCCAAATTCCATTTGTTTGAAATAATTGGGTGCAGTGAAACGAGAGTGTTACTCTGAATTCCCAACAAAGTACAAAAAAAAGTAAAGAATTTTACACTTCTTGAAATGACCAATTGTATTGTTCAATGAAGGTCATTAATAATATACATAGGTCTCATTGTCTCAACGGTCCAAAGTCTTCAGGTGGCCACACCTGTAATAGAAAAATCAATAGGGTAAATAGACATGGAGTGTGACTACAGAAAAAGTTCGATTTTGTTAGTTGGTATAAGAATAACTATTTTTACCACCATCTAGTGGGTTGACACAATTGGGACAAGAGGCTGATGATGGCCATGTATCATACTCTAATACGAGTATACTAGGCCGCACTCATGCAATATCCACTAAACTTGGTGTCCATCAATGCACATTGATGTTTCTTAACAGTTGTGCTCTCATTGAGAATCTGACACGAGCTTGGAAAAGGATTATCGTTGGTCAGGCTAGTAATGCCGCCCGTGTTTTAGATTCCAGGCTAGATTAAGATAATATAAGTGTATGCACCAAATATTGATAAGTGGGTAAAAGTTGTTCATAGTGCACCGATATCATGTGTGCATCAGCTTCTTAAGGGGTTGACAGTATTGTGACATGTGTCTGTGTAGGAGATCATAAGTTTGAAAGGCTCTCCCACCTAGATGGTTAGTCTGGTATGTTTAAGCTCTTCTCTTAGACTTATGGCCTAACATAATCACTGTTATATTTGACAATTATATTTTGAATTTTTGCTAAAAAATAATCAGCACAAGGAGAACACTCAATTATCTAGGCACATAATTTTGGGAATGGAAAATAACTGCAGAAAAAAACAAATCATTAACAGCTTAAACTCATTAAAAATATTGAATTGGTACCAAACTTTAGATCCTTCTCATGAAAATTATGTGCAAAAAGAAATGGGCAGTGCTCAAGGGGTATCGCCTCAGCTAACAAGGCAGGCAAAAAGCTTACTCTGCAAAAGACTTTTCCAAGAATCAATCCATAAGGAATCGGGCCGAGTTGCCGAGAATCCCTCGAAGCATAGATATTATCTCCTTGAATCCACACATGGCCCTTTGGAACCTATTTTTCCAAAAAAAAAACATTAACATTGATTGATTGAACAAATGTAGAAGACATTGTAAAGGGATCATATGAAATATCACTACTTAAAGAATCACATAAGACCCGTATGCATTGCACACATGCTATTCTATTAGAAGTTGGTAGACAAATAGAAGACTGGACTCTTTTTCTTTTAACTGAATGTGAGTAAATTTGATGTGACAAAAAGAAAATCGTGAACGGAAACCATTTCAGTGGCATACACCTCAGTAATAAAATGTACATAAAAATTACAAGTTTTCCACCCCAAAATATCCTAAATAGCCCCGGCAAAAATATTGTGGCCCTCCTCTGAGTTTAATATTTTGCTTGAAGCAAATTCAGTCAAGAATAATGAAAATAATCAATTCATCGTAAACTTCTTGAGCGATTGTTATGCCAAAAACCATCTTAAAAACAACTTAATCTATATACGGTGAAACCATTTTTTTTTTATCATTTGAAATGTACGTATATCCATGTCTGAAGATCTTCAAGACAAATTTCACCACACACTTGAACATTACACATCGCAAGTTTTCTTTATCCACCACTCTTATCTTATCAGCAATCTGAAGAAAAACATCCCTCTGTCTGAGGAAACAGAATTGAGGCGCTGCCACGAAGATAGAATCATAGAATTGAGGTCCGATGCATGTTAGGTCGAGAAATATATTTCTCATTCCCGTCCTAAAACAATAAATCAGCACCATAGACACTGTAAATTGAAGATTGAACACTAAAGCCGAGCAGCAATCAAATGACCACTCCAGAAAATAGCACACACAGACTAGCAACGAAAAGAACCAAAAACTAACGACACGAATACTCAGTACTTAATACATCACAGTTTTCATATATTCATAAAGTGCATACCACCAGGGAGTGAGAACGATCACTGTTACCAGGATCCACCAAGAAGGACACTGAATCACCCGCCAAGCCCACAATGCGCTTGGTTATGCACTTTCTAGGGTTTTCCGGCGATCGCACCAACACAACGTCGCCGGGGCCCACCTTCCCCAGAAAAGGCGACATTTTCTCAACCAGCAACACGTCACCAGTGAAATTCAGCGTTGGCAGCATGCTAGGTCCGTATACCTTCAAATGAAATTCGGGGAAAAACATCAGTTCGGACCAGAAAAAAAAAACAAATGTTAAAAATCAGAACTAAAAAAGCAAATATAATAATATTTTTATGAAATGAAGAATATTACTAGCGTCGGGGAACAAATGTAATTGTCCGTGATGTGCAATAGCGAAAGGAATTGCGCGAAGAGGATGGAGTGACGAAATGCTTCTTTGGCTGTAGATTTCCATTGGCGAGCAAATTGCAGTAGCTTTGCTCTCATAGCCTCAAGCTCTTTCCATTCACGGGCCAGCGCCGACGCAAGATATCCTCCGCTCGAAACGGCCGACAAAGACGGATCACGGGCGGCGGCTTTGAGGAAACACTTTGGACTTCTACAGAAGCAATTGATTCTGGGCCCAACAAAACCGTGCACTAAATCCAACAAGGAAAAATTAAATTAAAAAAAAAAAATCATTTTCAAATACGGGTGAAGCCTACGTGAAAAAGAAATGGACATTATAATATCCATTTAACACCCTCGTCGAGTTCGCAAGTTCGCTAGAAAGGTGTCGGAAGAAGTAGTCAATTGATATTACAACCAACTATTGAATGATTTTACAATGAATCATATTATTTTTCAAAAAATATAATTTCCCTGTATATGATTTAACTAGAAAATAAGATTAGCGAAAACTAAACTTTTAAAGTATCATATACATCAGATTCAATAATGAAAGTAAAATATGTAGCTTGATGGGCATTACAACATCAAGAAAGTAATAAAATAAAATAAAAAAGACAAAGACACCACCAATTAAATTTCATTGTTTCATTGTCCACAAAGGACCGCAGCAACATGCTCAAGGGTAACCTATGAATGTACAAATGAATAAGTTGCTTTCCATTGATGGAACTTCCACAAGAAAAATGCCATCTCCAGCGTCCATGATCGAATTAATCCGGAACTCAATCAAGAATCGATTAGATGCCACCATGTTATATGATCATTGTATTCGTTCCAAGTTAAACTTCACCATTCGTTCAAGTGCAGATTTAAAGGGACTCGGGGGAAGACATTGAAGATTCCGAACAGCTTGATCAGCTATTTCCCGAGCCAATTCTTGAGCCCTCTCTATCCCACCAGAGTTCTTGACGAAAGATATGGCCTCTTCAAGAGAACCCGTCTCACTGAACTCGGATTCGATTATATCCCTGAGTCTCTTTTCTTTCTCCAACCCAAATATTACGGGAGCAGTCAAGATTCCTGTGGCCAAATCACTGCCAGCAGGTTTGCCAAGTTGCTCGGCTGATTGCGTAAAATCCAGTACATCATCGACTACTTGGAATGATAGACCTAAATTTTTACCGTACTGATACATCTGTTCGATAACATCACTGTCAACTCCACTGAAAATGGCGGCTCCCTTAGTGCTAGCAGCGATCAAGGATGCTGTTTTATAGTAGCTCTTTATCAAGTATTCATCCAGTTGAACATCACAGTCGAACAAACTTGAGGCCTGCTTTATTTCACCGCTTGCAAAGTCTTTAATGACCTAAAAATTTATTCATATAATGAATTTCCACTAATCAGATTTTCATTTTGCTCATGTTTTCCGATCACATTGGGTTTGTCTATTAAGATAATCTACAAAAAAAAAACATCTTTGAACAGTAAAAATGCAAGTGCGGAATCCAGCTCACCTGGCTGATAAGCTTGATGACATCAAGATTTTCAAGATTGGCCAGGTACCATGATGCTTGTGCAAACATAAAATCCCCAGCCAGTACAGCTACTCTCGTACCATATATTTGATGGACGGTTTCTTTTCCTGCAAAACGAATCAATGCCAGCCAAAAATTTCAGTTTAGGTATCAAAGCAAAAGGTGTTTGTAGTACAAAACTCGTAAATAAAACTCACTGAATTTTAAAATGGTAGATATACAATGAAAATATCCAATTTCCAGAGGCCAAAACCCTTATCAAATATCAAATCTGATGCTAAAATATAATCTGAGATTTCTAAGAAAGATAAGCAAATATAATGATTCTAAATTCTCAACTTTCTAATATAAATGCCGTAAAATTTTTATAAAGTCGAGATTAGGAAGCTAACCTCTCCGCAAGTCACTATCATCTAACACATCATCGTGTATCAAACTTGCAGTGTGGATCATTTCAATTATTTCTGCCAACCTTCTATGTTCTTTGCTAAGTTCCCTGAAACCGTTACAGCCACCCATACATGTCAAATGATTTAAGTTCCAACTTTTAATACGAGTACATTAGATAACAGAATAGAGCTTACTTTAAGCCAGTAACCTCTGCAGTTGCTCTCGATACAAGGAAACTTAAAGCCGGTCGCATCCTTTTGCCCCCAGCTCCAAAGATTTGCTCAGCAGCAGACATCAAAACTGGGTTTTCTGCACCAACAATCTAACAATGACTCTTAATAAGTTTTTGAATAAAAATTCACTTTTAAAAAAAAAAATCTCCAAAAAAGCATGGTCAAATGCTGATGTGCATTTAACAAATTTTTATCACTTTTCTTGTGACTCTACATGGTCAAGGACTTCGTACGACCAAACAAGTTAAAACTTGTGGTCTGAAGAATATCAGACACACCAACTGAATCTATAGAAAATCACAATGAAGAAAATAAATCAAAGAAAAGAAACCACAACACTGGTGCACACAACAGCAATTTTGTCACATAGCATGAATATTGAATGCCCTAATAACACAGAAGGAACACACTACCAGGAAGCCTTCTTCTCAACCAATAGTAATAGCCACATTCAACCATTTACAACTTATCATGTTTTCATTTTTACACACTTCCTTCTCAATCATATACACTGGCAGCTATAAAATGTTATTGGGCAGGCCACCTATTAAGTGAGGGGAATAGCACTTTACTTTGAATACTAATTCTAGGGAAAAATTCATGTGAAATTGAATCCAGTCACGCAAGTTTCTGTCCTATGAGCCTATGACAAATGATCGAAAACACTTTACTTTGAATGCAGTAATAGTTTTAGGAAAATTGCTTATGAACTTTAATACGGATCTGCCATATCCTCTCCTGTGACACATGGACTTGACAAATTTTTTATATTACTACCTAAGCATCAATAGTATTAACATAGTTTTTCTTTCTTTTTGCGCATTATGACACAGTTTTTCAATGCATACAAATAAAAAACTTACCGATTGGAGATTTTTGTTAAGTATCTGTAAATCATCTGCGACAACTTCAAATAAATCGGCTATTGAAGAAGGGCTCATTAACTCTTCAGTCAAATCCTGCACAGGTTGGGGGCCAGATGAAATTCCTGCAATGGCACAAAACAGCCCATGATTCAAACTTCAAAATGCAAATCCAGACAGTGGCACGGAGCAAGGAATCCACTTCCAGTAGCGATTTATTACCAGAATTAAGCGTGAAATAGAACTAATAGCATATAAACAAATTCTAGTCCTAGCACATCATAAAAAGATAGAACTTTTTATTACCGTTGAGAAAAGTTTCTGAAGTCTTAGTCGAAAACACGCGACGCCGCCCTATATCACGCCTGTGACACGATAATTTCCGACCTTTGAAGCCTCTTTTGACATTCCTCAGCACTCCCTTGGCATAATTTCTTACATAAAAACGATCAAAAGAGGAATTTGAAGAGCACCCACAAGCCACAAAATCCAACGTTGTTCTTCCGAGCTCAAGACTACGGCATGTCATTGACAGCATCATAAAACTTATATTTAAACTGCAAAAAAGTACCCAATATTCCTCTAAAATCAAGAACCCACTTGAGAACTTTGTTCAGTTTGTCATCTCACAAACACCAGCAAATTGGAAAACTCCAGCATAAATAATAAAAATTGGATCTTTGGATTTAAACCTGTAAAATAACCAAATGTGTCGACGGGTTGAGTCGATAAGCTTCTCTCTTCAAACAGAGAAGAGATGTTGAGGTTCAAATACAATCCAATAGTGCACATATATAGCAATAGCTATATTTGAGTGGAGCAAAAAATCCCACATAAATTTAAATTTTATAATATAATAGCCCTTTTCGTGAATGGAACTTTTATTTTTTTGTTCTCTTTAACAAAATTATATCTTTAATTTTTTGTTAATAATATATTTAAAGAAAATAAACGATTTTTTAATTTGATGATGACGCACAACAATAATTTGTGAAGTGGAATAAATTTTGCTGCAACAATTTAGTCACGACTTAATATATTTTCCTTGTATTATTATTATTTTTTCCAAGTGCTTAGTATTCAGATGAACTCGGATACATTTATGATGCAGCTAAAATAAATGAGTCGAGTAGACTGCACACGCGAGATCCGAGTGATTAGTAATTGGTCCACTTGGCTCGTAAACGAGCTCACCTGGCTAGTAAACGGATCCACGTAGACGATATACAGTTAATTTGCGGGGCGTCACCTGCGTCACGAACACTCGTTAAGTGGGCGTCGGGAGGGTTCCCGACGTAGACACTCCGACGCTCAAGTCAGTAAGCAGTCCAAAGAAAATTCCGAGAACTAAAGAACTTTTATGAAAATGAGAGCCTCTCCCAAATTGTCAAGAGCTTCCTCTATTTATAGATTTTAAGAGCGTCTGATGGGCTTAATGGGCTTGGGCTTCTGCAAGCATAATCAATGATTTGGACATCTAAGCCCAATCGATTCTATTAATCCAACAAATAATTGGTCTTATACCCATCAATTTATATTTATATATGTAATAAAAAAAATTGAGTTGGAATGAAAGGTTTGCTATGATTAAATCTCGAACCCAACGTCGTACGTCAAACTTAAAATTTTAGTGTCGGAGCATTTTTATAATGTTCAAAGATAATATGAGGAAAATATGATTGTTACATCCATCAACTAAAAAATTAGATATTTTAGATGGGGTTATTTCATCATCAACGTGATACAAATTTCACGTTACTTAAAATTTGGTAGCTTTGATGAATCAATTGTTGTTGTATTTTTATTTTTTTAATAATCTGATTTTTTTTGTGTGATGAAATATTTATTTGAAGTAATTTTTTTGGAATCGGCTGTCATATGAAGACATTTTATGATATTTTTTTTGTTACACAAGTAACATGTTTGATATGAATTTTGATGGGCGTTTTTTTTTCACAACGAACAATGTGTCAGAAATGCGATGAGATAAATTGATTCGATTCATATTTATAAATATATAAAAAATAATTTTTATTTTAAAAATATTTTTTCATAAATCAAACAAAACTATATCAATATATATCATAAAATTAATTATTGAGATAATATCATATAAAATTTTTATGTTATTTATAAATCAAATAGTACAATACAAATACATTTGACATTAATTTAATTATTACACAAAATATCATCCACACATCAAATGACCACGTAGGTGATACTTAGGCAGGCGAATCAGTCTTTGATATGCGTGCAATAATCAATGTTGACATCCTTGAGGGATTTTATATGGTTAAACAATTTAGCTTCGAAATTAAATAATCAAACATTATATTTCGATTATAGTTGACATAGAGGACAAGTGCATAATTAAAAACGAATATCACATATCGTATTTTATGAGATGGATCTCTTATTTGAGTTATCCATGAAAAAGTATTACTTTTTATGCTAAAATTATTATTTTTTATTGTGAATATCGATAGGGTTGACCCGTCTCATAAATAAATATTTGTGAGACTGTCTCACAAGAGAACTACTCATTAAAAATAATTAATATTATAAGCTGGTGGTTCATATATTTTGGACCAAACTTACTGTTACAACTTAAAGAACTTATGTTCGATAGATGTGAATAAATATATCAACAGTAGTGTAAAAACGTAAATTTGTGTTTTATCAGAATTAAGTGTTGTGTCAAATATTACAACATTTAAGACAACATGCAGCGGAATATTAAAGTTTGTAACACAAATTCACTTTAAATGAATAGATGGACGAGATTAAATTTGCACAAGTATAAATATTTGTGCGGTGCCTTATGACAAAAATAAATCACTAGAAAACCAAACCGTTTACAAAAACCAATCACTAGTGATTAAGATTAAAATCAATTTCCTCAACAAGTTGAGGAAAATAAAAGCTTTCTAAAAAACAAATAACCAGAATAAAATGTTAACAAGAAAGCAAAAACGTGATGCCAAAAGGGAATCCATGAAACGATCTTCAGCCAACTTCTTTACGGATGTTGTCTGCAAATGTTCCCAACATTCAAGGCAACACGTGATCACCACTCTTAAACAGCAATGACTTCGAGAATTATTTGGCTCTGAAAATCTCCACTTCGTTTGTGTATGTATGATCGATTAGAAGAAGCCGTAACAAAGTCCTTGTTTATCTTATTTATAGATCTTCTCTCACCTAGAGTTTTTCTGCACAAGGAAACCTATTCAAAAAAGAAAAAGATAAGGATTTAATATAAACAAAACTCTTCTCAAATCTTGATATCAAGTAGGTATAAAAATCTAAAATATTTATTTTAATTTTAACGATGATAAAAACCATTTAATGTTTTGTACTTGGTCGCCTTGGAATTTGATTTCTTCCTTGGGTTGTTTAGAGATAAATAGCTAGTGAGAATAGCCAATGCATTCATTGGGGCTGTTATCAAAGTTTAGGTACGTATTTGCCTATCTACTTAACCAGTGGATATCGATGCTAAGAAAAGGAAAAGGTTACGAATAAGCTTACGAGGAGTGTCCGAATTGATGAGATAAATGAACGTTTGACGAATAATCAAAAATTTGATTTCACATGCAATCGACTCTGTGGGAAGTACATGGCCACATCATTCAAAGTGAATGGAAATTGGCTAATGGGCTTTGGCTCATTTAAAAGGAACGCATATGATATAAGACATGTAATGTGTAGCTTAGTCCCACAATGAGAGATAAAGCTAATGTGAGTTGGTTTGTGTAGGATTTTGCTATTGAAAGGTGTACAATATCTTAGTCAAGATGCTCTCGCGTATGTGAGCTTGCGTAGGAGGTGCAAATTAAAGGCCTGGTTTGTACCGGAAAAGCTTGACTCATGTGTGAACTGTGAACACGACCTGCACACATCGAAGGTTGGACCGGTCATTTCGTAATGGGTTTTTGTTGGCTCCTCGACTGGATAGCCTTTCGCGTGGCTGACTTTGGGCCTTTCACATGGCCTCTGTGAGCCTATAAATATGGACGAGATTTATACTCCAGAAACACACCACGTTAAACTTTTCTTTCTTCGATTGTTTCTTAGTTATTCCTTGTATTACCTAATTCGTTTTCCAGATTATCCGTGACAATGTTCGGAAAATTTTTTGACAATGTAGTAACTTTGTGCCAAGTTTTTAAGATTTCACCGTTGTATCTTGTAAACAGATAATAATCGTAATCATCAAAACACCATCAGAGAAACAAATATGTTTTAAGGTCATTGTACTTCTGTTACAGGTCTCACTTTCTAGTTTTATCTCTTTTTAGATTCATCGGGTTGTTTTTGGCTCTGAATTTGCGCTGCTAGATCGGTGTCAATAATTAACTGTCTCCCTTCAACTCATACCAGAAGACAAACCTTTTTTGTTTACTTTTGAGTTTCATTTCTCTACCATAGTCAATTAATTATCCGTTCATTTCTTATTTCTCGAACTTTGCAATTTATATTGCATATTATCTTGGTTAACAATGTCTTCGACGAGCTTGTCACATTAGATTTGTTCAGTGTGATTTATCTAACCAATGTATTTTACAATCTATTACGTTAGTTCATGGTTTACCCATACGCATCAAATAATAAAGGTTACAAGTTATCACTTAAAAAAATGTTATGGATAATCATCACTTGACTAATAGGACGAGATGATAAAATATATAAAAATATATGAATGATAGATCAATGAACTTGAATCAAACAACAAATATAACAAATATGAAATAATTTCTCGTCGTTAACATCAAACATTAAACTCATAATAAATTAATTCGATATTTTTTTTCTTTTAGAAAAAGAGAGAAAGAGAAAGATAAATCAAATAACTCAAATTAAAATTCTTTTAAAAAAATGAAGTTCTCGTCTTATTCTTACATAATGAACAGAAAATGCATGGGGGCACCTAATCTTTCGTCTCACTAAGAAATTGGAAAAATAATATTTGAAGATGCATTTACAAAATATTATATTCTAAAAACATATTCTACAAATTATTCATACAAAAAACTATTTGGATCAAATTTTAATATTTTATTTATAAATTGAACTTAATCAATATATATGCTTACAATCAGTTATTTGGAAATAAAAAAATTAAAATATTCTTAGAGCAAAATGAACCTATTTTTTAATACGTTTATTTATAAATTGCCCTCGAGGCAACGAACAGCTGAAAATTCATTTAATTTCTCATTTTCATGAATTAATATGAAAATTTTAATGAATTATCACGATTATTGTTAAAATAGAGTTAAATTGAAGGAATAAGAATACATATTATTATTATTATTATTATTATTTAAATGTTTTATTATTTTAAATAAATCCATTTTCCAAATTAAAAACAAATTGGATTCGAAACGAATAGTAAGAGGGTGCACCGTACGATTCATGGCAGTGTGTTATCCAATCCATCAAATTCCGTAGAACCAATGGCTTGTAAGAGAGCCATGGAATCATGTTTTTCATTATTAAATACGAAAGGGAATATGATATCTAAAATAATTCTAAACTTATTATTAAATTAAAAAATAGTTTTTTTTAGCCGACGAGTCCTTACTATTAATTTCTATCAGAAAATTAATATTTTTGATATAAAAAATAATATTCGTTCATGAGTCGGGTCAGATCGAAAAACCATCTTACAAAATTGACTTATGAAATGATCCATTGAAGTATGACAAAAACTTGTGTGAGACGCTCTCACGGATCGTATTTGTGATACATGTCTCTTATTTAGGTCATCCATGAAAAAGTATTACTTTTTATGCTAAAAGTATTATTTTTTATTTTGAATATCGGTATGGTTAACCCGTCTCACAGATAAAAATTCGTGAGACCGTCTCACAAAAGACCTATTCTTGAAATATTTGTGATAAATCAATTTGTTCTTAATAGAAAACTTTAAGAATGGATCTTATTCTGTTTTATTGTTACACGTGGATACACTAATATTTATTTACAATGTATTCAACAACATCATTTGTTTTCCTACCTAAATAGACAAATCAAATATTCACCGCCACCCACCAATTAGTTACATTAATGAAAACTGATGTGGAACAATTCGAACCAGAAATAGGAAATGGTGTCGCAAGGGATGAATGAGCCTAGAAACTTCGATTAATTTGTTACTATGATATACTCGCATATAAAAATACTCGAGATTTTATCTTGTAGCGGTAAAAAAGTTGTATAGTTATTTTTTCTGCAAAACTATGTGATTATTGTTATAAAGTACAAATATTTACAATTTCTATAATTTTGTAAGGTTTTGAGTCATTGTCAGTTTTATGTGATGGTATCTTGAGTCACGAATCTTAAAAGTCTCAAAACTTTGATATGTGTTATTGATAACGGCTATTGTATTTAATAAATTTTTTTCAATTTGTAAATTAATTTTTTTATATTAATTGTAAGATCTATAATACATTTATTTGATTTATATTTTAATTATTTATTTAAATGATCATATTTATTAATTTTAATCATTAATTATATAAAATAAATATGTATGTATCACACAGGTGAAATAATATTGGAGTAGGTCTCTTGTGAGACGATCTCACGAATCTTTATCTGTGAGACGGGTCAACCCCACCGATATTCACAATAAAAAATAATACTTTTAGCATAAAAAGTAATATTTTTTCATGGATTACCCAAATAAGAGATCTGTCTTACATAATAAGACCCGTGAGATCGTCTCACAAATTTTTGTCATAATATTAATAATAATAAAAAAAAAAAGCAAAGCCGGTTAAAAAAGGCATTAGTTGGCAATATTGGCCTCAAACGGTCAAGAGATCCAATAAAATAAAAATCAGTAAAAATAAATGTAAATAATTATTTATATAAATAAGTAATAACAACACAAAAGTTCAAACCACAAGCTTTTCTTCTGATAAAAAAAGTTTCGATAACCGCGTGCCGAGTCAAGCCTTTTGCGCTCACCGAATCTCCGATCGATCCTCCTCTCCTTCGGCATCAGATCTCCAAACCCTAACCCCACTTTGTTTTCTCTTACCTCTACTGTCGTCGATCTGCCGTGACGAGAAGAAATTGGAGTAGTAATTGTTGGGAATTTGTTGAAGTCGGTGGAGATTTCGTTGTAGTGACCAATTTATCGATTAATTGTTTGAATTTCTTGCTCTGGTTCTCTGTCGCTTCCCAAGTGATATTGGTGATTTCGAGGAGTTTTTGAGGGGAAGTATGCAGCAACAAGATCAGAAGAAAAAGGTTTGTTTTGTCTTTCAGTATTTTGTGTTTTTAATTCTTTTATATTGTTAATTGTTTTATATATCTTGATTGATTTGGGGAAGATGAATCTTTCTGATTTTTTCTCTTTGTTCTTTTATTAAGTTTAGAGTTTTAATATACGAATCGATTTGATTGGCCATTGGGTTTTTTAGCTCTATGTAAATATCAATTTTACTTTTTTTTAGATTGGAAATTGGAAACACGGAGCTGAAATTTTTTATCTTGTTATATGGAATATAAGATATATTTGTGTTGCCCTTTTGAACCAAAAAGGGGGAAGGAAGAGGTCGTTGCCTCTTTTACGAGTATTACTACTTTTTCCATACTCTGATGTACTTTGTTATTCATTGGTTTACTTTGTTTTGACTGGAGTACAATCTGAAATCTCGATTTAAATGGTTTATGGTTTTCTTATGCATTTCACTCTTATTTTACAGATTTCTAAGGAGATTGAATTCTTTACCGAGTATGGAGAAGCCAACAGATATAAAATTCTAGAAATTGTTGGAAAGGGAAGTTACGGTGTTGTTTGTGCAGCCATTGACACGCACACTGGGGAAAAAGTGGCGATAAAGAAAATAACAAATTTTTTTGAGCATTATTCTGATGCTATTCGGATATTACGTGAAATTAAGTTGCTTCGGCTTTTGCGTCATCCTGATATTGTTGAAATTAAACGGATCATGCTACCACCATCTAGGCGGGACTTTAGAGACATTTTTGTTGTTTTTGAGCTTATGGAGTCCGACCTTCATCAAGTTATTAAAGCTAATGATGACTTGACATATGAGCATCACAGATTTTTTCTTTATCAGATGCTCCGTGCGATGAAATATATGCACACAGGTAATGTGATGTTAGGCATTGCCTATGTAACAGTTGGATAACACAATCATAACCTTGATAATGATATCTCAAAATAAAAAATAAAAACCCTTGTAATGATCCAGATAATCCTTTGTCCAACTATATTATGCACATATCATATTTGGTTGCTTGTCTTTATCATATCTTGATCACTCAAAATCTTTAATTTGAATGTGGTTGGTGAACTGGTTCTCTATTTTTTTTAACGCTGTACGGTTTCAGCTAATGTGTATCATAGGGATCTAAAACCGAAGAATATATTAGCAAATGCCAACTGCAAACTCAAAATTTGTGATTTTGGACTGGCAAGAGTGGCATTCAATGACACGCCGACAACAATTTTTTGGACGGTACATTGTACTTCATACAGCTTGACTTCGGTTATTTCGTTTTGTTGTTTATAGCTGAAATGTATTTTAACATCTGATCATTTTCTTCATGAATTGTACCATGCTGCAGGATTATATTGCTACAAGATGGTATAGAGCTCCCGAGTTATGCGGATCTTTCTTCTCCAAGGTAATGATTTGCTGGCCAATTCCTTCCTTTTGTTCCTTTATCAATTTTGATTTGAGGACATGGTCCCAAATCAATGTTCACTGGTATTCTAGCAATCAGTATGTCTTTATTTCTTTTATGTAACTTTGTCTGATTGTGTAATCATATTGACGTGGCCCTTTAAAATTTTGTACAATTAAAAGAAGCTAATAGCTGCCCTGAATTTATGGGCATCAGATTTTCTTCAATTGCTTTGCATGTACGTGACATTCCTGGCTTCATTATTCTTTCATTATCAGGTGTTCGAAAAGTATATATGCATTTACTTGTTGTCTGCATACCCTTTCATTCTTAGTTTCCTCTCTAGTTGAACAAGCATAATTCTGTGGGACTCTAAGGTGAAGTTGGACTTCTGGTTTCATACCTTGTTTAGGGACTTTTTCTGGCCGTGGTAGCACGTGACTTGTTTATTTTAGTACCAAGTGCATGTATTTAGAGTGCATGAACCCTATAGTAATTGTAGATTAAAATAATTTTGTTCAGGGAGGACTATTGAACTCTCATGGAAGTTGAAATTTCTGTGCTGTGAGGTAATCGGGTCAGGTCGCATCTTTTTCTTGGAAGATTATTGATTTCGTGATTCATACTCATGCATTTTTACACATTTCTTGCAGTATACACCTGCTATTGATATTTGGAGTATTGGATGCATCTTTGCGGAAGTCATGACAGGAAAGCCATTGTTTCCTGGTAAAAGTGTTGTGCATCAGCTGGATTTGATTACTGATTTTCTTGGGACACCATCAGCAGATACAATTTCTGGAGTATGGGATTTCACCCTCTTATAGTGATATTTTATTCTTTGAATTTTTCAAAACAGGAAGCAACTATTTAGTCCTGGATGCAGGTACGCAATGAGAAGGCAAGGAAATATTTGTCAGATGTGAAGAAAAAGTACCCAGTGCCTTTCACCAGTAAATTTCCAAATGCAGATCCTTTGGCCCTCAAATTGTTGAAAAGATTGCTAGCATTTGACCCAAAGGATCGCCCAAGTGCTGAAGAGGTAAATGTGCCTTAATAAATATTTGTTTTCATTCTATAATATTCTCGATGTTAAGAATAAAGATGTTGCTTTAAGCATATGCTGAAGTGAGTTTGGTGTATGTGTTTATTAGGCATTGGCTGATCCATACTTCAGGGGACTTGCCAAAATTGAGAGGGAACCTTCTTGTCAGTCAATCTTAAAGATGGAATTTGAGTTTGAGAGACGAAGAGTAACAAAGGAGGACATCAGGGAATTAATATTTAGGGAGATATTGGAGTACCACCCTCAGTTACTGAAGGACTACATGGCAGGAAATTGTGGCACAAGTTTTCTCTATCCTAGGTATTGAATTCTCATTTGAACCTATTGAGGTGATGGTTTATACTTGTCTGGCTATCCACAAATAGCACTTCTTCATCTGTTCTTTCTGTTATAATAGTGCTATTGGTCATTTCAAGAAGCAATTCTCATATCTCGAGGAAAATTTTGGAAAAAGCGGGCCTGTGATTCCTCCCGAGAGAAAGCACGATTCTCTTCCGAGGTGAGTTTTTTTAATCCACTGCTGCATCTGTTTCAATATTTTCTGACTAAGTTGATGACAAAAATTAAGATATTTTTCTCGTAAGTTGATGAAATAAAACATTGTTGAAAAGAACAGCAAATTCTGATTTATGACCAGAAACTTCACCATATGTAATCATTCGTGTATCTCAAGATGTTATTTAAGGAAGTGGAAAATTGTATTGTACGCATGTTGAGCACCTTTTTATTGCAACACGATGATCAAGTCATCCACCCACTATATTGTCAATTATTCGTGAAATTTATGCGCATCATGGTGTATGCAGCCGCTGCTGAAAATAATCACAGGTCGAAGTTGGTAAAAAGGCCTGTCTTTGAGCAGACAGCGGTTTTTTGATCCTGATTTGTCCTCTTTCTCCGTGTCATTATTCATTCAAATGATTTGTAGCATTTGCTCAATGAATTTTTACCTCAATCTATTTTATCCTGTTGTCTTTACCTGCCATGGTAGGGGTTTTTTCAGTAAGTTTCAAGCTAGAAAATCAGGCCTCTCAAGTCCATTAATGAGGTTTTTTTTTGTCGTGCATGTGTATGTTTGTAACTTAACGGTCTCTTACTTTTTTCATATCATGCAGATCTACTGTCAACACAAGTACAATTCCTCCCAGACCACAGCCAACCATGTCTGCTTTTGACCATCGGAAAACTACAGGGGCTATGTCCGTAGGACTCAGGGTTTCTGATGCCTATTCTGGAAATATATCAAGCATTTTGCGACCACCACCACGAGTACCTAATGGTATTGAATTTTTTTACTTAGCATTCTCATGTTATTATCATATTGGTTTGTGAAATATTTGTATTGAACCTTTTTGAAAGTGATTTCTCATCACACCAGAGGGAATATTTGTACTCTGCAACTGAGCTTGATGATATTATACTATCCGGTATCCACAGAACAGAAATGGGATTTTTTCTATGAAAGTAATAGTAAAAAACCTATTATTTAAAATAATGTACTGGGCTTATGTGGATATGAAATTGTATTTAGTATTTCTAGAACGAAAAAAAGGGCCCCACTACCTATAACTACTCGTATGAATTAGAAATTGATTGTGCTAAAAGATGCTTTTCTTTATTGCCGCGCGGAAGCTTTACCCTCTAATGTACTCATTTCTATCACCTGCTATGTGAAACTATTACTGTATTTGTCTGTTAGCTGTAAAATAATCAATCAAATGGCCTTTTTGTTTTCTTTGTAGCCAACCAAGGAAGAGTTATGGGGCCAGTTTTACCATATGAGAACGTCGGCCACGTGAATGAATACTTTTGTGGAAGGGGTCCTCCTAAATCAATATCTCCTCGTGGCATTTTTAGGACTAGCTCTGGGAGGACTCAAGACAAGCTTACAATTGAAGCTGAGATGGAAGCATCCCCAGTCAAGCAGCAATCTCAGCAATATATGCCAGTTAAATCAGTATATGGCATGAGCACTGGCCTCGATTTTAAAGCACAATCTCAAGAGTACATGCAGGATAAGTTAAAACCCGGGATGAAGTATGAAATTAACAGTAAACCATATCTCCAGCCACAAGCGAAAGCTGGCGGCACCTTGATCAGTCAAATTCCTGTTGCAACGGATTTGTTAAAAGCCCAAACTCAGTTTGTTGTGAATGGAGCTGCTGCTTCTCAACGAAAGATCGGTGCGGCTGTTGAGGTTGGATTAATTTAGTAAATTTTATATCGGATACGATCTTCTAGTGATGAGGGAGCCCTCACGAATGTACAGCATTTTTTTAGTCAAATATCTCTGTTAGATTGTCGGATGGTGGTCGATGGTTAGCTTCATTCATCCATGATTTGTTCGTGAGATGAGCTGGTCTTTTTAATTGCTTCTAATTTTAATCTACTTCCTCGTGTACAAACTATTGTTTTATTGTCGATTTGCTACAAAGTTGGGCCAGACAGCCGAGTATTCCATAAATTGGTCAGCACGAGTGTGTGTGTGAATAGTTTTACTTGATATTCAACTAGCTCATTTTGGTTTTGGACCGAGTTTGGGAGTTGGAGCTTACCGAATATGTTTTGGATCTGAATGTCAAATTCTATATAAAAATAAAAGCTACAAAAAGTGAAATTCAGACATTTTCTTACAATTTAACATACTCTGGCTTATGACTGGAGACGGCAAATGAAATGAACCGGTTCGTCAGCTTCTTACTGCTTATTCAAGTTTGTCGAATTTAAGTGGAAATAGAATATGTTCAAATTTTTTTCGAACTCAAATTATTTTGCTAATAGTTTATGAATTTTAATATTTTATTAATATAATATAATTTTATATTAAATAAATACTTGTTTTTGAGTATATGTCAAATAGTTCGAAAACATATTCACATCTTTCCGACCAAACTCGAGTTTAATTGAATCGGATTCGAACTAAAAATTTTAAAATTTGCGTGTTTTGAATCGAGCTCGAATAAAACTAAGAATCCAAATTCGAATCTTAAATTTTTTTCGTTTATATCCCAAATATGAATTAAATGTGTACATAATAGTTACCTTATGTTTGGAAACAAAGATTTATGGGAATTTGGATATGTAAATCCTGTTTTAACCATTTGGTTAGTTGGATTTTAAAAATGAAATTGGATTTTAAGATATTTGACTGGATTTCATTGTGTATAAACAAATCAGATTTGATGAGATTTAGATGAAATGAATTCTAAATAGAATTTTTTAAATTCAAACCAACATAAGATTGAATTCTAAATCTATAGATTTCCAAATTCAATTCCAAATCCAATTCTATTTCCGAATCCAAATCTATGGATTTCCAAATTCAATTCCAGGATTTTGACATTCAATTCCAAATCCAATTCTATTTCCGAATCCAAATCCAAAATTTTAATCATCCAAACACACTTAAAAAATTTTAGACTCAGTTATGTAATCTGTAATTCCATTCGTTCATCAAAATTTGTTCACGTTCAAGCGGTATCTAAAACAGAGATATAGGAATCAAGCTTTTGATAGAAAGGAATTAAGGATGTAATCTATAATCCATGGAAGATACAGAATGATTATCAACATAGTTGAGTAGATGTTAAATCCTCCACATAAGCGCATGAACTCCGTAACTTGCTTCGCACAACAAAATTCCAAGTAAAATCCACCAATGGAACAATATCTGTCTTTACTCGCATAAGCTCTTCCAATGACCTGAAAATTGAATAAAAAATTATTTGAATAAGGAGCAATGGAGACAATAAAGCGAATCTACCAGACCAATATAACAAACTTCTACCGAGAGACGACGTATTACGTGAGATAAATTGAAATAAGTTGATTTTGCAGCAAATAGAACAACAGCATGGACAGAATAACACTAGCCTGAGCCAAGAGTCAAGACCCTCAGTAGTCTAGTGGCACCTTGACTCTCATTAGGGGAGCATGACTCAGGTTTGAGACCCATCAGAACTACCTACTCCCTTCGTGACAACTATATAAAAAATAGAGTAACATAAAAAATAGAGTAAACACATGGCTTAGCACCTAAAGATTACAACTAAGTCACGGCCTCAAGCAGACTATCTCAAAGATATACAGCAGCAGATATTAAAAAATTCCCTAGCCTAAGTCTGATAAATGATCGTAAAAACAATCTGATTGCCCAACATACCATCAATAGAATATATAGAATCTGATTGCCCAACATACCATCAATAGAATATATAGAAATAAGCAGTCACTATAAATTATTCATTACAATGAAATATGTATTGAGAGATTCGACTGAAACTAAGAGCCCTATGTCCAAAGCAAGATTCCAGGAGCTATGAAACATTGCACACGCATAAATGAATAATATTCGGATATGCACTGAGAATATAAATAATATTCTTTTCCATCAAAGAACTCTGCATGATAACAAATACAAAAACATATACCAACGGCAAGGCCACCCTTGAACTCACAAAATTCCACTAAAAATAGATGATATTTGAAGGAGCATCAACCCGAGACTCCGAGATGAAAAAATGCCCCTAAAGTTTCTATGTAAACAAATATTTTGTGGTCTATAAAACTATATGCATTTAACTTAAGAAAAGCAAGAATCATGACCATCCAAGAAACCTAGGCGATACTGCAGTCATAGAAATTCTTATTAACATGAGCGACCTAAGCGAAACATACATTGTGGCGTAAACTAATTTATCTGGGGCCTTGAGCTCGCTGAGCATCATAGGGAACCCAAGCACCAGGTCCAGTTCCATATTGGGGATAAGCTTCCGTGCCGGTGGGTGCCTGAAACAGGACAGAGAGAAGTTTTTAGTATTTGAGTGAGCATAAAAACAATGGAGCCCCCAAAAAAGTTTGCAAGGCTTTTTGGTGCACATCATCTATCACAAAGCTGGAAACAATTCAAGATTCCAGACTCTTCTTAGCATTGGAAATAAGGGAGAAAGTGAATGGAGCAGGCCACATAATAAGTAAAGAACTTACCTGATGCATTGAATTTGCGGGCATCATGCTATAGCTGCCAGAATAAGGATTTCCTGGATATCCCAATTCCGGATTACCATAATTCGTATGATAACTCACTCCTGCAGAATACAGTTCATAGCACAAAACAACCTTTAGCCATCTTTTTGAATGAAAAATCATTTGAAAAGGTAAATACCAATATATCAACCAAAAGCAAACCCAGCACATTTGTGGACACTTCAAACATAATGGCAAAACTGGTCTTAGGTATTGACAAACCCCGCACAATTAGACTTAGACTCAGACTCTAAGCAATAAGCATACTCCATCCTTCAAGCAGATCTCCAAATGCTAAAAACAACTACTTAACATGTACAGAAATCAAGTACAAGATTTTGAGGCTTGTGAATAAAATATATTAGAATGCCTTTAAACATCACTCACAGAATAATTATCAAACCTTTATGTAGCAGAATTCGTGAGAACCCTGAAATATCAGTAGAGAACACTCCTTAATCATTGCATCATCATTTGAAGTCAAAAGATTCATGAGATGGTAAATCTTTCTGAAGATCACGGACCGCAGACAGAAAAAACTAAATAATATAAAAAAAAATTAATAAGTTGTTTAATCCTGACTTATTTAACTCAAATTGCACATTAACTTTGAGCCCGTGAGACTAAACTTATCTTAAGCATCTTCAAAATTATAGATTTTATACGCTATCTAATTTAAAAGATTTTACATTTTATTTATAATTAAACTTTGGAACATTTGAATAAATAAGTTGTCAGAGATCATAGGATTGTAAGATGACTTTAAACATGTAGTGATTGATAAAATAAGACCATTTCATATAACATTATAGTTTATTTTACATAAAGTTTAAAAGATTTTAAAATAGGTAGGTATGACTTACTTTCTTTAAAAGTAATTTATAAGCTCTCAGCAGCTTATTTCCAAATTTTATACGATCTTTCTTAAAAAAATTAGAGACAGTTAAAGATATCCTATAGTTCCTAACCATCTAAAACATGTTAAAAAGAGCTACTAAACTATAAAAAAAGCCTCTTATTCTTATCAAAGACTTTGCTTCAAACAGTGAACCAAAAATTGCAACTGAACAAGCCAATATAACTGCCAACAAAAATGAGAAATACAAATGTGAAAGAATGTAATTTCTTCGTTGTTATGAAACAAGATTCAAACCACAATTAATTGCATGATCATAGGCAACTAAGGAGATCCTAATATGGAATGAGTTAACCTTCCCTTCGATTTTCATAGCACCCCTGCCATATCCCCCATCCCCACCACCCCGCCGCACAATTTTTTGTTTCATAATAAAGGGCAAAGTGCGATACACACACAAATATAAAGAAATATTCACTGATAGAGCTCTCAAGCAGAAAAAAAAAATCTTTAAGAAAACCAATACCTGGATTCCCAGCAGCAGCAGCAGCAGCAGCAGCATGAGCTCTTTTTTCTGCATTAGCCAACTCAGCTCGAAGTTTTTCCATCTCTCTTGCCATTGATATCAACTTATTCTCCATCACCTTGCCATGCTCAAAGCTTTCTGCAAATGCTTTCTTCTCATGCTCAATTGCAGCCCTGGGGACCACAACTTTACTAGCACGCACACATAATATATAAGTACAAATATGGATACCATTTAAGTGAACTGTACCTAGTTTGCTCCATTTCACGCCTCAAGCCTTCAATTTCGGCCTTGATGGCTGGAATCTTCTGCAAATCTGAGGTAACTCTAGACAAATCCTGAGTCATCATTTGGACCTGAGCGGCAAGATCTTGTCTAACAGCTGTTAACTCCTTTATATCCATATGCACTTGCATAAGCTCAGCCCTCATAGCGTTGACAGCATGAAGTTCATGTTCCATTTTAACAGATTTCTCATAGAATTCCCTCATCTGTAACTCATTCTCTGCATGCAACGACCGAGCAAAATTATCATCACGCTGTAGTTCATACTGGGCAACCTCTAATTCCTGCCTGAGCGCTACATGCGTTGCAGCAAACCTCTGGTTATCAACTAGCAGAGCCTGGATTTCATCATGTTGAGCTGCCAATCGCTCCTTTATGATGGCAGGATGGGTTGGGGGTTGTCTGGGGACCCCACCCAAACTATAATGAGATTCTCTCATTTCTTTGACTAGGGAAGGGTGTGGCCCTCCTCCAAGACCTCTGGCAAAAGGAGATTCTTGTAACGGAGGCTGAGGCGGCCCAACATGTGGACCTCCTTTAGCTGGAAGGGGAGGTCCTCTATTTCTTGCTGACATTCTTGATGTATGCTTCGGTTGAATAACTCAAATACCAAAGTGTCTACAAAAAACCAAGATAATCCACTGATTCCTAATCTCCAATGGCAAGTGGAACTCACAAGCATAGCCATAAATAAGCAACTTATTCCTATATGCTAGAGTAAATGGATGTTTCCTAAAATGTTTGCAATTTAACCAACGACAATCTATGTAACACGGACACTTAAAAAACATTAAAGTATCGGATACGGATGCGAACGGGTACGCTACGCTGATATGCATGTCAGATACGGCAAAAACCGTATCTTTGACTTTCTGTATGTTTGACCGGCCGGAGACGCATTGGACACGATAGGGATACGCTTTTCGATATGCTTTGGTGGAATTGCAAAAAATTAAAAGTTTTAGAGGTCAAATGGGAAAAATTTGAATTTGGAGGACTAATTTAAAAATAGCTGAAAATTAATTGGGCTTGTTAGCCATAAATAGAGATAATTAATTGGTCTTCTTCATCTCGACATCATTGCTCTCCTCTCATCATCTCGAAGCTGCCCTCATCTCTGTCCCCAATAGGAAGCTCGCCAGCCACCGCCACCCAAGGTCCACAAATACTCCAAATAAACTTCAATTTGATTTAGCCAGATCCAAATCACTCTCCTTCTCTACTCAATTCCAAATCACTCCTAATTTGCAATGGAAAATTTTAAAATGAGAGTGTACACGAGGATGTTGATGATGATTGCCCTTTGTGGAAATTTGTTACCAAGATTAATAAGGGGAATGGGGGAGCAAATGTTACTTGGTCATGTAACATCTATACTAGGTGTGCAAGAGATCGTGCTCGTGGGTGAAAGTCCACCTGTATAATATATTTGTATATTTTTTTAAAAATCTTGTATCCTAGCCATATCATTGTCTTTTATTTTCAAAATTTGTCATCTTATCGATGTACGGCCGTATCCATGCAGCATAGACTACAATGCAGTGAAAACTGATCGAGAATCAGAAACGATTGAGAATTAACCCAATTTGATTCATGCCACAAGAACTTAATATCTTTACCCGTAATTACTGTTCAGATCATGAAATTGGATTGAAACAAAAATCCAACACCTCAGAGTGCCTATCTAAATCCCAAATTAGCATAACAAGCATCTATACAGCTCGCGATGCATATTTAATTTACAAAATTAGAGAGAAATCATACGCAAAGAAATTCATATTTAATTTACAAAATTAGAGAGATAGCACACATATTTAGTTTACAAAATTAGAGAGAAAAATCTTTAATCGTCAACGAACAAGAGAGAATCGCTGCTACGGCATTCGAACCGATGAAAAGGTAACAAGCTTACACGTTCTGCAGTGCGGCCGAATACTTCGGAGGGAATTTCCCTTAATTGGAACAAATACAAAAGCCAAGAACCCTAATTTGAGAATCGAAATTATGCTTACCAGTTTCAGGAATTTTGAGGCGACGCCCAGTTGTTCTTCGCAACATAAATTACGCAAACAACTTTAGTCTATGACATATTACGGGAGACTTATTTGTAAATCTAACATAGTTGAATGTGTTCAATTTTTGTCAAATCAAAACTTTTTTCTCTTTATTAATTCAGACCGAAAATGTTTCTCTCTTTTTTTATCCACAATTGTTTTTTTTTTTTATAAAACTCGATATAATACATTAAAAAATTTATACAAAATATAAAATTGAAACAACAACGATAATATTTGTTTATGTGCTTATATATCATATATTAGTAATCCATCTAAAATAATTTATACTGAAATATCATATATTAATACTACATTTTTAATGTTTTGATTCAATTTTGTAAAAAACACATGTCATTCATTCCAAAATCTGTTATACATATTTAACTGTTCAAAAATCATATTACTGTCGAACCTAAAATATTTAATATTCAAATATCATATATTAACATCTTTGTACATAATTTTCATCCAAAAAGACCTAACATAAACATCAAATTTGTTACATATGTTTGGCTACTCACAAATCATATGTTATTGTCCGATCTAAAATATTTATTTTTAAAATATCATATATTTGTTTCAGATTATCAATTTTTTGTATCGGATTTCATCCGGAAAACATATACGATCCCAGGAAGTGTAGAAACATTTTTTTGTGTTAATCAGAAACTGCAAAAAAATAAAATAAAAAAAATCTCTCTAATAGAAATTGAACACACATTTAACTATCGAGACGTTGATTCATTAATCATTTACTAACAATTGGGATTATCTATGTTTTGTCTATTAATTTTCAAGTAGAAATTTATAATAATTTAATTTGTTTTTAAAATAATTTTCAACCAGATTCATAATATATTATATTCATATCTAATATTTAAAATTGATAAATATTAATTTCGAACACAAATATATTATAACTTTTGTTGTGCTTTATGTGCTAGTTTTAAAGAGTATCTTTATTATGAGACGTTCTCACGAATCTTTATCTGTGAGACGTGTCAACCCTCTCTATATTCACAATAAAAATTAATACTCTTAGCATAAAAAGTAATAATTTTTCATGGATAACTCAAATAAGAGATCCGTCTTATAAAATATGACCTGCGAGACCGTCTCACACAAATTTTTTCCTCTTTTTAAATCTTTTAAAATCACATATCTCGTTCCTTATATATATATATATATATATATATATATATATATATATATATATATATATTATATGTATCATTTGATTATACCATATTGTTAATAATTTCTAACATTAATGTAATATATAATAATTATACAAATGCATTCGAGAACAAAAATTAAATAAAATTGAACACAAAACTTAGATAAAAAAAATATATCATACCAATATAATTATAATTTACTTTAAAATTTATTTCATGCACATGGACCAATCCAATAGTGGCCCAAGAAAAACTTGTGAACATTAAACCCAATAACGTGTGTTGGGTCTACTCCGAATTTTTTATACAACTTTTAGTTCACTTTTATAAATATTATATTCGTATTAGAAATAAATGTAGAATTTTATATTTCTCGATTGTAATGCATCCGAGTTTTTCCTTTTAACGTAAACCAAATTAGATAAATCATCATCGGAGTTAATAAACAAAGTTATATATATATATATATATATATTATTAACTAAGTTGCCTTCACTCAAACACATCTTATTTTGTTTAAAATATTTTTATTCTCTTAACGAGTGGCGTGGAGTTTGATAAATCATTAACTTGTGTTTGCAATTAAATATATATTATATGAGTAGATCTTTTGTGAGACGGTCTCACGAATCTTTATCTGTGAGACGGGTCAAATCTGCCGATATTCACAATAAAAAAGTAATTCTCTTAACATTAAAAGTAATTTTTTTCATGGATGACCCAAATTAGAGATCTGTCTCACAAAATACGACTTGTGAGACCGTCTCACACAAGTTTTGCCTTTATTTGCGTAATGTGTGGTATCGTGTATGAGAAAATTATTCCCAATATATTGTGTTGTTTTTAAAAATAGTCAGTTTCTTGGTACAGGATACGATTTAAAATATATAGAGAAAGTACAAAATTTCGAGGTGTTGACATTTAAAATATATAGTGAGTACAGAATTTCGAGGTGTTGACATTGTTGATACACAACATCCAAAGCAATTAATTCCTCGCATTTTTGTTTATATCAAAATTAAATTATATATCCACTTTCATTACATTAAATAAATAAATTCACATACATATTAACTTAATATTAATTTAGATAGTTCAATTTAAAATATTAAATAATTTCATATTTTAAAATTATAGCCAAAATATGATAATAATTCCGACTCCGTCACTGTCTATGATTGCTGACGGTTCACAAGATCACCTATGAGATAAATTATATTCCAAGGTTGAAACAATAAGAGATAATTAATAGCAAAAATCTACTTTATTTATGTAGAAACATGACAATAATATTAATGTTTGACTTTGAACCATCCTAGATGTCACGTATATTATTTTCATATCTCATTTAGCTAATCAATAATTAAGTGTACTCTTAATTTTTTTATTATCAATTTGAGATTTGCGAGGGTGAATAATATGAACCAAATATATTTTATTATATTGGGACAAGGAAAAAAATTATGTGAGACGATCTCACGGGTCGTATTTTATGAGACGAATCTCTTATTTGAGTCATCCATGAAAAAGTATTACTTTTTACGCTAAGAGTATTATTTTTATTGTGAATATCGGTAGGATTGACCCGTCTCACATATAAAAATCCGTGAGATCGTTTCATAAGAGATTTACTCGTGAGACAAAGTCAATAATACATGTGAGCCGTCAAAGAAACAAACTTGTTTATTCGTAATTTGCTCAAATCAAATAAAAAACATATTTTAAAATAATAAATAAATAAAAAGGAAACAAAGCACTTAAATTCAAATTTTAATATAAAAGATAAAATTTAACAACATAAACACCACACACGCGTATATATTTAACATAAAATTTCTCGTGGGATCGTTTCACGAGTTAATTTTATAAGACAAATCTTCAATCCAACGTAAATCATTAAAATATGCTATTTTTTATGTTACAAATATTAATTTTAATAATAATTATAGATCAGATCGACATGTCTCACACATGAAATCTCTGAGACTCAGGTAACTCGTAAAAATTAAGAATGTTGTCAGATGAGCAAGCGTGGTGCGTTTGTGTGGGTAGAGACATTTACCTTCTACTTCTTTTGCTATTTTACACGGAATTTTAGACAGACAACAGCCCGCTTTCATATTACCTGCCAGTCAAAGATGGTTTCGTCAATTCATAAAAATTTGACTTAAAAAAAAAATTCGAATTCTTAGTTATAATAATGCAATTTTTTTTTTTTTTTAATATGATGACAATGTAATAATTACTCCTTGTATACTACTTTCGTATCTTCCAAACAGTAGTAATCAAGGATAGATATAGTGAGATCATCTCTCAATTAATTAAAAATTTAAAAATTTTGCATGTAGTTTTAATTTATTATTCTTGGAAATTATTTATATTTGAAAAATTTCTGAACACTTTTCTTTATTTCTAGCTTTAAATTAAACATAGTTTCACAATAAATATTTATATCTAAAATAAAATTTATATATGTGACGAGTAACAAATTGAACATAATAATATTTATAAAAAATTGTTAAGAGACGGTCTCACCAGTAAATTTTGTGAGACATATTTTTTATTTAGGTCATCATAAATAAAATATTACTTTTTACACAAAAAATTTTGTGAGACGATCTCATGAGTTAATATTGTAAAACAAATATTCTATTTGGGTATTCCATGAAAAAATATTACTTTTTATACAAAAAAATATATTACTTATTATTGTAAATATATACATGGTCAATGATAAATACCCATGAGACCGTCTCACAAGAGACCTACTATAATTATTAGTTATTATTATAAATATATACATGATCGACTAATATCACAATGAAGATTCGTGATACCATCTCACAGAAAACCTACTATACTATTTATTATATTGCTCATATAAACAACTTATTGTCTTTTTCGAATAGTTATTTGTTGCGGGGAAATGAGTTGAATCGATAATTTTTCAAATACAATAATTTAACAATCAGGTTGATTTATTGAAAAACATTTTTAAATAATCAATCAACATATAAAATATACACGTTTGAGCTCAAGATATTCAGCAAAAAATTGTCTCATGTATCATAATGGTGAAGAATTGGCGTTGTAATTTAATGAATAAATTATATATTTTAATTTATAAATCTATATTTTATACCGATTGATGCGAGAATAAAGAAAACGATTTATTATATATCTTTATTTTATCTCACGATTAATTCAAACTCTACGGAAAATTAAAGTTGTATATCATCATCTTATTCTTATTTATCGATTTATTTTAATATTATATATCTTGATCATCTCATTAACGAACAAACCTATTCTATATATATATATATATATATATATATAAATCTACCCATAATATTAACTTTTGGTTACATTCATTTCCCTAACAAATTATACATATATATATTTAATATAATCGCTAAATTATCTGTATAAAAATTCGAAAATTAATGAATATCTAAACAAATTGTAAATATTTTTATAATTATCTCATATTTTTTAAATAACACATTATCCACAAAGTAATCTTACAAATTATAATAAAATAATTACAAATATTTTCAATACAAATTCTTTTTTAATTTAAATTACCTTTAACTCTGCATAGGGCACTAGTATAAATAATAATAATAATAATAATAATAATTGAAATGTGGGCAAAAAAATTTTGAACTCATTTTTTATTATACGAAAATGGAGGATGTGTTTGTGCAGTATAAATAGAAAAAGCACGCTGCATTCTCTGCATTCTCACCTCTTTTGTTTCATCACCTTCCTCTCACAGTTATTCGCCCTCTCGCCGAATTCATTCCTTTTCTTTTTCTTCGTGGGTTGATTATCCAATTATTCTCGATTTTTGTCTACATATTTGGAGCTGCATTGGTGGATCCTGATCTCATAATTGAGAAAAAAAGTGAGTTAATTCGAGGATCTCATTGTATATATGCTAGATCTGTTCGAATGTTTTGGATGTGTGATTAATGGATGGTTTAATGTCATTCCTGCGGTCCATCCAGATCTATACGTGCGCGTGTATAAGTGTGTGAATCTATGTTCCTGTTGCCGCTTGGTTTGTGTAAGCTCGACCCTACGTAGTGTTTGTAAGTCTGGGTTCGTGGAAGCTGAATGATCGATGGCAAAGTTTTGAATGCGTTCGTACCGTGTTAAATGGTTTTCGGCTGGTTAGATTATTTTCTGGACCAATGTCGATCCATAAAAAAGTTTCGAATTTGATGCATGATTTTTTCCCCCTGAAAATCTGTTTCACCCCTAATAATGTGGTTGGGCCTAAGACGAAATTCCTGGCTCGGCCTCGTACTCGAGTATTGCCTTTTTTTCCTAGATGATTTTCTTGCTCGGTGTACATGTTTAATCATCAAGTTTTTTGTTTAATCATTTGATTCTGGACCAAGGTATTAGTTTTATCCTGCAGTTACCTTCGGGTTTGGATTGTTAGGAACTATTACTACAAAATTTGAAGGGAGCGATATTGTTGAAGTAGTGAAGTACTGGTTCTCTCTTAAATTCTTACCGTCCGTATCTAGATGTATTGATTCGCTGGTTAAATCAACCATAAAAAAAGAATAGACTTTTGCTGTATTTCACTGTTTCTTTACTTGTGAAAATAAGCTGAAGTTTTAACTTATGAATTAATAATTCTTGTCCAGCAGTTTGTGATTTTAAACAGAGCATCTGCTTCCTAGCAGATATCAAGCTACAATGTCGACATTCACACCCAAGAATATCCTAATTACTGGGGCCGCTGGATTCATTGCCTCTCATGTTGCCAATAGGCTTATCCGGAACTACCCCGAGTACAAGATCGTTGTCCTTGACAAACTTGATTACTGTTCCAATCTCAAAAATCTTCTTCCCTCCAAATCATCTCCCAACTTCAAGTTTGTCAAAGGTGACATTGGGAGTGCCGACCTTGTCAACTACCTTCTCGTTGCCGAGAACATTGATACTATAATGCACTTTGCAGCCCAGACCCATGTTGATAATTCTTTTGGCAACAGTTTCGAGTTCACCAAAAACAACATTTATGGTACACATGTTCTATTGGAGGCATGCAAGGTTACTAAACAGATCAGGAGGTTTATCCATGTTAGCACAGATGAAGTGTATGGGGAGACTGATGAAGACGCCGTTGTTGGAAATCACGAGGCCTCACAACTCCTGCCTACAAACCCATACTCAGCAACAAAAGCTGGGGCTGAAATGCTTGTTATGGCTTACGGTAGATCCTACGGCTTGCCCGTGATTACCACTCGTGGGAACAATGTTTATGGTCCGAATCAGTTTCCTGAAAAGTTGATTCCCAAGTTTATACTTCTGGCCATGAAAGGTAAAACTCTCCCAATTCATGGTGATGGTTCAAACGTGCGAAGTTATCTCTACTGTGAGGATGTTGCCGAGGCATTTGAAGTCATTCTTCACAAGGGTGAAGTCGGCCATGTTTACAACATAGGAACTAAGAAGGAGAGAAGAGTCATTGATGTTGCCAGAGATGTATGCAACATCTTTAACATGGATCCGGACAAGAGTATTCAGTTTGTGGAAAATAGACCATTTAATGATCAGAGATACTTCCTTGATGACCAGAAGCTGAAGAATTTGGGTTGGTTTGAAAGGACCACTTGGGGGGATGGTTTAAAAAAGACCATGGAGTGGTACAAGAACAATCCTGATTGGTGGGGTGATGTGTCTGGTGCCCTCCTTCCTCATCCTAGAATGCTGATGACGACTGGTGGAATAGAAAGGCACTTCAGCGAAGCTGAAAATTACGAATCTGGAAAATCTGAGTTTGCTGGAAATTCTAACCAGGCGAAAATGTTGGTTCCAGATTCCAAAAGCAGCCCTTCACCACAAAAACCAGCCCTCAAATTTTTAATCTATGGCAGGACAGGGTGGATTGGTGGATTGCTTGGGAAATTGTGTGAAAAACAGGGTATTCCATACGAATATGGGAAGGGACGTCTGCAGGATCGCACCCAACTTTTGGCAGACATCCTTTCTGTGAAGCCAACACACGTTTTTAATGCTGCTGGTGTAACTGGGCGACCCAATGTTGATTGGTGTGAAACTCACAAGACCGAAACTATCCGTACCAATGTTGCTGGTACCCTGAACTTGGCGGATTTATGCAGAGAGCATGGTCTACTGATGATTAATTTTGCCACAGGGTGTATATTCGAATACAATGATTCACACCCTGAAGGTTCTGGCATTGGGTTTAAGGAGGAAGACACACCCAACTTCATTGGTTCCTTCTATTCAAAGACCAAGGCCATGGTACTTTTCTCCCTTCTCCCTTCGAAATTATCTTGATTGAATTATGATGTGCATGTATTTATTAGATAAAAAAAATTGACAAAAAGCAAGCAACATGCATCAGTATGGCTACTAATCTTTTCCTTGCGTATGCTAATCAGGTGGAGGAGCTCTTGAAAGAATACGACAATGTCTGCACACTCAGAGTTCGGATGCCGATATCTTCAGACCTGAATAACCCACGCAATTTCATCACCAAGATTTCCCGTTACAATAAGGTCGTTAACATTCCTAACAGTATGACAATATTGGATGAGCTTCTTCCGATTTCAATCGAGATGGCAAAACGAAATCTTAGAGGCATATGGAACTTCACAAATCCTGGCGTTGTTAGCCACAATGAAATTTTGGAGATGTACAAGAAATACATTGATCCTGAATTTAAGTGGACCAACTTCACACTAGAAGAGCAAGCCAAGGTCATAGTTGCGCCTAGAAGTAACAACGAGATGGATGCCTCGAAGTTGAAAAAAGAGTTTCCTGAGTTGCTGTCGATTAAGGAGTCGCTGATCAAGATCGTTTTTGAGCCCAACAGGAAAACTCCAGCTGAGTGAGTTGATCTGTCAACATGGTCTGATTTCCGCAATTTTGTTTCGTTGAAGGGCTGATTATTTATGTGTTACTGAAGTTTTCAGCTTCAGCTTATTTCTTGGGTCTTTTTTAAACTTCTTAGAATCTGTAATGGTGAGGGAATCTGCCTCATGTGTTAAATTTACTTTCACCAGACGTTAGTTTACAAGGACGCATACCATTTTGTTACTTTCTGTTTCAATGGTATATTGAATTAACTTAAATTTTAATTTAAGGAGATGTATTATTCATCTACATGTATAAATAGGAGTTGAATAATTGAACATCAGTAAGAACTGATTGCGCATAGCTTGTCTTCTACCAGTCCGCTGGCTTGTAACTTTTGAGTATTGCAAAATTAATAAGAATGTTCTTCCATTTATATATCGCGATTTTCGTCAATTTCACAGGTGATGATTTAAATTATTTACTATCTTTTGGGGGCAATTAATCACTTGCTAAATCCTCCCCAAGGACATTCCTAATTCTCGAGGATACATTAAATTTTTAATCCTCATATACGCAAGTAACGCAACGTATTTTTTGATACAAGCAACTGTAGAATGTAAGTCCCAAATTGATCAGGTGTTCTCCACAAATTTCTTCAATGGTTAGAGCGAGTTATACTAGAAGAGTACAAGGCAGGACCTCACTACTTGCATGGGGTAGGAACGACAGAGGTCTCCGATCTACAGCCTGGAAAACAAGGAATTTTCTGATAATCTAAGACATCAAGAAACGATGATACAAGGCAAACTATTTTCATTTTACTTATCTGCAAGTTTTGTCCATTCAATGCGTTGGATTATTTTCAATTTAGAAAATTAAATCCGAATCCACACCGTGACACAAATTCAAAAAGATGAAAACCAATTATATCAGAATTAGACTGTCATTTTTACCAATTTAAACTCTAATTCTTTAGCAAAATTCCACTCAGGTCTTCCCATGTGATAGTAAAAATCTTTATGATGCCCTGATCTCAAAATCATACATAGATTTGATCAAAGCCAAAAATCAGGGAAAGAATATTTGATTTAAAACTTAGAAAAATCAGAAACCATGTACACATTTCTCATTTCAAGGATCAAACCTAGAACTAATATCCAAAACCGAGAGATGCAATTTTGCCTTTTTAGAGCCATGGTTTAGATATTAATATCAAGTTCACATTAACATTTATTCCGATTTTGTAGTCATGGATGCAACTTTAATATACAAAGAAATTAGGAAGAAAAAAAAAACAGTTTTTCCATCTGATTTGTGGGTAAGAACCGGAAGTTTTTTGATTTTCATATATGTTGAATGTGAATATAATTGAGGTTTTATGCTGTGTGATTTGACCTTCAAAATTATTAGAAAAACATATGTAATGCTAGCCTTCATAAAACGTATATTACACATGTGATGTTGGGGCATTTTTTTTACCTCAGTTTCTCAGCCACTTGGTTTAGAAGTTATGCCTGGAGTACAGAATATCAGAGTTTAGCAAGAGTAACCGAACCTCAAAATTCCACGAAAGTCTGCACTTTTACAAAAAAAGAAAAAAGAAGAAGTCTTTTCCCCAAATATTCTATGGTTGTCTATAGGACATTGACACTTCTGGCTTCTCCATGGATGGTGTTGGAAAGGTTAACTTGGAGTTAAAAGATGAGGACATAGGAGTTTGATTCATTTACCATAAAATGTCGTTTTCTGTGGTCAGTATAGTTCTCTACATTACGTTATGATATACCCCATATCCTGGATTTTTGACCCAAGCCTCTTCAAATCCTTGGCGGAGGCAATTCTCATGTGCTTCTTATTCTCCTCGTGCTTGAAAGGACTAAAGCTTTGATGATAATATTCATTGTGCTACAACAATTAAGATATTTGAAAAAAATATGTTATAAGTTCTACTGCAGCATAAGTAAGATGTGGATGCCATTCAGTTCAATAGTTTGTTTCACCATTCATGGCTGCTTTGTGATGGCAAGAAAATCTGCTTTAGATTTTAGCTGAAAGATATGCGGCCTCAGTCTGAGATCTACCTACGTTAGATTTGAATTTTCCCGTATGAGTAGGTCTTGACGCTCTTGTTTCTTATGTTGTGCAGTAAACAGTTGGCTATTTCTTTTGCCTAGACGACCGAGCTTTACTTTGCAGAAAACGTGATCTTGCCATGCACACACTGAATTTCCTTCGTATCAAAACATCAAAGATTTTTACTTACTGGAGTTAAAAGTAGGCATTGAGGGTAATGAACATGGTTCATTACCCTCTGTTTTTAAGACTAAATCACATGAGAAAGTATCTGAACCAGAATTAATTCTCTCTTTTCAATAGGACCATACCGGTCCAAGTTAGTCATGGCGTGGACTCTTCATCTTCAAAGCCTCCTTTTCCTGGAGGTTCTGCAACTGAAAGCATTTCGCCTTGGCAGTTGGATGAATTTATTGGACTTGATGGTTTTTATCAGAATCATAATTTCATGGATGACGGTTCGTCTAAGGTGTACGATCTTGAGTCATACTAACCCCTATAGGAGGGTGATGAAGGGCCACTGGCTCCTCTTTTAATAAAAATAAGTTCAACATTATGTTTATTACTTTTAAAAAGTTTAATTGCAATTTTGCAATCCAGCTCCAGCTGCCCCTCGTCGTCAAAATTCATTGTCCGATTGAGTATGTTTCCATGCCTTCAAATCACAATGAACGGGGATCATATTTCTGTTTTTTTCCATGTCGATCATTTTCTGCTTCATCATTGGTCAGTGAAGCATTGTTTACTTTAAACACGTGACTATGAAAATTTAGCTTCAAAGGTAAGCTCGATGTAAAGTTGAAGCAATCTCGCTTTTTTGTTTGCTCATATAGTTGGTGCACTCGTTAATTTTCGCAACTTTGTGAAGCTAATAAATGCCGAGAGTATGATCTTGCCGTAAACTTGATCTTTCTTTTATCAAACTTTCTGTCAGGTGGATATTGGGAGACTTGGAGATTCAGACAGCTCTCCAAACTTGGAAGTTGCTGATGGAGAATTTGAGGATAATGAGCATATGGGACAAGTGCCAGAAACATTCTGGGCGGACCAACTGTTGGATCTCGGTTTTTTACACGCCCAAACGCAGCGGAAGTTTTAAAATTTTATTTATTTTGACAATCAAAATATGATTTTGATTTGGGCGCTCGTATGATTTTATTATCAAACATTCATAGGAAGTTAAAAATTATACCTTTTGTGAATAAATCACTGGACTCCAACTAATCCGGTATAAACGGATTAGCTCTTGATGAATCCCTACGAACTTTCTTCAAGGACTCATTTCTTCTAATCAGGTACACGACCAGAAGATTTGTTCCTCTTTCAAATAGCACTAGAATATTTGAAAGAAGTTTTTACGTTGAGATCAAAAATTTGAGAGATGACTCAAATTTCTTTTCTTTGAAAAATGTTAAAAATTGTTTTGGAGGAATTTTTTAATTTTGGCTCTCGTGCATCACACTTTTGAGATTGGTGGAGGCTTTTATTTTTAGGTCAAACTTTTCTTAAAAGGAAATTTTTCATGACCTAATTACCATAATTAACATTAATGGACTTGATTAATTAATTGGACTAGTCCAACTAGTTTAATTTATAAATCAAAGTCCATTAAGAACTTTAATAATTTAGTATGTTGGACTTGTACTCCTACAAGCCTTTTAAACATACTTCCCACTATATTTAATTTAATTTTTAATAAACTCAACTTTTGAGTTTAATAAAATTAAATCGATTATAAATTCAACATTTGAATTTAATATTTAAATTATAAATTCAACTCCTTGAATTTATCACATCCAAAATTTAATATTTAATAAACCCAACTTTTGAGTTTAATAGATTAAATTAACAAATTTTATAAATTCAACTCCTTGAATTTATTCTCTCCAAATTTCATAAATTCAACTTCTTGAATTTACTATATCATAAAGTCAACTCCTTGAATTTATTTTCTCAAAATTTAATTATCATAAATTCAACTCCTTGAATTTACTATATTATAATATAAATTCAACTCCTTGAATTTATTCTCTCAACGGGAACAAACGATCCAGTGCTTGTGTGACCTTCAATGGTTCAGTGATTCAGCTAGCCGTGGGTTCACAACTCTTTGTGATTCAGAATAATATTTATTCTTATTCGAGCTTACCCTAGTTAGCCCTATTCTTTTCATCAACACCTTGATTAAGAATGTCAGAACTCATTTCTGATTGCACCCATCGGATCATGGTAAGAGCGTCTAGTAGCATTGCCCCATGATCCCCTAGGTATCACTGATAGTGTTGCAAGAACCATTCGATTATGATTAACGTACAGTACGGTCCCTTCATCTCATATATCCCGATCGAATCTGCAATCATTGGTTCATCGAGGGTTGCATATTAATTCGATAACTATGTGATAACTATAATAGTGGCATCGCGTGTACTATTTGAGAACTCCTTCTCTAACGTACATCTCATACTCTGGCCAGAGATTCCATGCACTATTATTTCATCAGATCACACAGGATATCCACACCTGTAGGTGAGCGGTGAATCCCCGACTACAATGCACTGGCTCCTATATATGTCGCAACTGTACCCAACCTCGCCACCTGATGACTCTCCTGGAGCCGGTAAACGAGTCAAAGCACAGCCCTAGCATATAGAGCCTCAGTGTTGTCCCGGGTCGTAAGGACTAATGGTGTACAATCATAACCACGGACTTATCCTCTCGATGAATGATAACCACTTGGAAAGTCCGAGGGAGGGTTGTTCAGTATAATCATCATATGACTACCCATCTGCATGTTTGGACATCTCCATGCCCTTACCAAGAAACGCAGTACACAATATCACAGATGCTAGTCTCGAGCTCAAGCGACCTTTATCCCTGTTTTAGGCGGCTGAATCGACTAGGAACGAATTTAGAATATGCAGTGTTTACAAATGAGTTTCAACATCGAATTACGATTCATTTGTATTAAAGCATAATCAAGGACTTTATCTATGCTGTTTGCATGGGTATACATAAAAAGTTAAATTATTTTAAAATAAAGATTGTTTATTTCACTTGAGTCAATAAATTCCCTAGCCAACCGTTGGCTTGCAGGGCATCTACTCTAACACCAACAGCGTCCAGGCTACACTGTCCTAAGACATGCCAGGATCCATCTGACTGGTCCGTTTGTACCTGACATTAGCTCCTCGCGCTTGGAGAACTGTTACAATCATCATGAATCTCGTGTTGCTAGCTCAAAGCGGAGGCGCCATCTTTGACATACAATCAGATCCATTAACACCTACAATGATCTTTTTCAGTAGTTGTATATTAGCTTATAAGAATATAGATATAAAGATAGTTCTTGATGTTCCTCCTTTTTTTCCTTGAGCTCCACTTGTCCCCGCAAATGGTTAGTTTTGGTTTGGATTTGTGCTTTGGTTTGCGAAGACATTTCTTCTGCTGTTGTATCCATAGTTTTGTAAATCGGTTATGATCGATGGGATGAAGGTATGATTTTGAGTTTGCGCGTTGGGTGACAGATTTTATGGCAATATCTGGATTTGAATTTGCTTGTATGACAGAGAGTTTTGTGTCTGATTTTTAAAGCACAATACTTTTACTCCCCGTAGAATAAGAGTTAAATAAGACACTAATCAAAGTTAACAAGAAGCGTTTCTACTAAATTATTATTCATAAATCTGACAAGACAGAAAACATGGAGATTAGGAAAGGTAATTAATCAATAATGCATGACATACACGTCATACTCAACAGTGGCATCTCCATTCTTGAGATCAAAAAAGTGCGTTCTCGCCTGAGCATACCCGCTAGCAAACCGGAAGAGCCCACTTCCGCCGATCACCGGCATTTCCCTCACCTTATTAAACACCGCGTTCCTCCCCAGTATACTGATGGTACTGCCATTGTATTTCCCTTCCGTGAACACAAAATTCATGGCCATCAACAATCCGAATTCTTCCTGTGAAGCTAGCCCATAAAATCCCTGCGCTTTCCCGACGACTTTCGAGCTCAGCTCGGGCTCTGTGGTCAGTGGGTTGTCGATCATGTTGATCTGGCCGAAGCCAGTGAACTTCTTGGCGACTGGGGGTCTCACGATCGGGACGGATGTTGGGTTTCTGCCGCTGACAATATCGTGCCAGTATACTCGGAAATGGGTGAGTTTTTTTCTCAGTTGGTTGCGTTTGAGCTCCGATGTGTTGACGTAGGATGTCTCGTCGCCGGTTGCGGTGGCACAGAGTAGGATGAAGAATATTAGGATGTGAAGAATTGCAGCCATGATACTTGTCTTGATTATCAAAATTCTCAGTTTCTTTTCTCTAGACAAGTTGAGACTTGTAATATAATGTGCGGCGCACTATCCCATTTTACTAAAAATATTCTAAAGTGTGTTAAATTTGTGTTTTATGATTGAGTTAGTTGGTGAATGATGAAAAATTCGATTATTTTTATCAATTTTTTTCGGACTAATACGTCACAAATGATTTATCTCGTATAATTTATTTGATTATCGTGATTTATAAATTATTACGGTAGTTCGGGCTCTACATATATAATGAAAGGCAACCGACAGCGAGTTTTCTCATCATTAAAAAAACGTTAAATTTCGTGAGTGCAGTGCAGCTTAAACGGTAGAGAGAAACCAACGTTAGTGCCATTATTTATAGTCAAGTCGGGCCCAAACAAAGAATAAATGTAATGGATACATGGAATCATTTATATATGCTAGTTATTTTGCACACGCATAGTATGTACAGTCTTTTTTATTATTATCGATAGATTAAATTGAGAATTGACAAATTATAGAGGGACTAGATTGATATTTGATTTGTTAAAATAAAAAAATAACAAAAAAATGTGTTGAAATTTAAAAAAAAAAAAAACCAAAGTGTAATATAATATCATATAAGAGTAAAGTTGGAAGAAAAAGTCAGTGTCTTTCCTAAGTAGTTATTATCATGTTCTCAACCTTAATAAAATAGAGTACATATGTATATCGATGGATTGAGACCTAAAAGTTTGGATATTCTAATTATGTTTTCGCAATAATATTTGGGAAAGTTCTTCAATTTTGTTTTAATAACTTACAAGAAATAGTAAAATAATGATATTATTGAATTTTAAAAAATAATATAGGTATGAATATTTTTTTGATGTTTTGTAACGTGTTGGGTAGGTTGGAAAAATGGGGATTTTCTTCCCGCACGACACTACTGAAAATAATAATCCTCCAAAGACACAAGAGGAAAAAAAAACAAGAAAAAAACTTATGTGAGACGATTTCACAGATCGTATTTTGTTAAACGGATCCATTATTTGGATCAATTGCTTTTTCATGCTAAGAGTATTATTTTTTATTGTGAATATCGATAGGATTGACCCGTCTCACAATAAAGATTCGTGAGATCGTCTAACAAGATACTACTAAAAAAACAACTACTTTTAAGTTCATTAATCAAAATTCAAAAGTCGATCCTCCATTTTGATTTATTATTTTTATATTGTGATTACCAAAATGCCATCATAACTAATTAAATTCAACCTCGCCTTGCATGGATTTTCAAACCGATGTTGAATTCAAAGCGTCGTTAATGGAATCAAGAAAAGAGAAAGTTGAACGGTCCCATTTGTTTGAATTTACTGAATAACACAAAGGATTTAGAAGTTCAATATTTTTACACTGTATTCATACAATCTGCAAGATTCAACACAAACCTGAAAATCTAATATCTGCTTTCCGAGTGATCAGTGTCCAAAGTAAGAGGATACAGATCAGAAGTAGATGTCGAGGAATTAGTCCATGGCACGTCCATCGATATGCTCTGGCTATGCTCAACCTTTGTGTTTCGTACATCACCTTCCCCATTCGTTTCCCCAAGACTCGCACTGTTCATCGAGAAAGTACTCGAGACCGAAACAAACTCCTGGACACCAGTTTTTCCATCCAGTATGCTTACCACCGCTGACATGCTTGGTCTTTCTGCAGACACTGCATTTGTACAGTGGAAAGCTACATTGATTGTTGTGGTAACTTCTTTTTTGTTGAAGTTCGACTTCAATCTTGGGTCAACTAATTCCATTAAATCTCCATTTCTCCTCAAATAATGAGCCTAAGAAAAGAAAAGGAAGAGGAAATGCCAAGAACTATGTTAACAGTGTAGTATGAAGTGTTTCTGCAGTAATATCTATATGCTGTTCGAGAGTGACTTGTATCAGCAGTGTTGCGCGTGACCGATAAGATGGTATAATGAATTTTATGGTGCGGTCCATATAATTTTTTATTACGATGGGGGTGGGCGGATTTTGCTTTCATGTGAGTTCGAACCCACACTTCTCCCTTAGTGGAAGAGGTTTATGCCACTACATAACTCGGTAAATAACGGTTTGGTTCATATGTTAAGCTAAGTAACCAAAAATTTGACAGGGTGGCGTATAGAGAAGTATATTTGGAAAAAAGGTGGCAGGCAAACTCGTATATTTCAGCATATTTCACGTGAAATTTGATCCTATGTTTACAGAGGAGGCGACAAAGAGAGACGATAATAAAGGAACAAATAAAGATGCATCATATCGTATTAGATATACCCAATCAAGAAGGTAGAAGGACTCCTCCTTTGGCCTGAGGCTAGTGTTGTATCTTCCGCTGACAATTTCTAAAAGAACGATTCCGAAGCTGTATACGTCGGCTTTGTCAGTCAAATAGCCTCGCATAGCATATTCAGGCGCCATATATCCACTGAATATGAATTATAAAATGTAAGAAGCGGTGATCGTAACTACTTCTTCCCATATATTTGTAGTACAGAGAGGTGCCAAATATTACTTTCCCAAACACAAAAAGTAGCAGAGTTTTACAATACTTACAAAGTTCCAGCAATGCGGGTGCTTATATGCGTGTTGTCCTCTTCATCAAGCTTGGCAAGACCAAAATCAGATATTTTTGGGTTTAAATTTTTATCAAGAAGCACATTGGTAGCCTTTATGTCACGATGGACGATTTTCAATCTCGACTCTTCATGGAGATAAGCCAAACCTCGTGCTATACCAATGCAGATCCTGTGCCTTGTTGGCCAATCTAAGTGCAACTGATGTTCTTCTCGACCTACAAACATCATGCTCAGTATAAGGATACGCGTTCAAGAATTGTGACACGGATTTGGGAAAAAAAGAGTCAAGCAATCAATCAAACATACCGAATAATGCACGAGCAAGGCTGTTATTTTCCATGAATTCATAAACAAGCAACAATTGGTTGCCTTCGATACAACATCCATATAGCTTTACCAGATGAGGATGTTGAAGAGCAGAAATCATGCCTATTTCATTCACAAACTCACGATTCCCTTGCTTCGATTTGGAAGAAAGTTGCTTCACAGCTATGATGGTACCATCTGAAAGAGAACCCTTCAGAAAAACAGATACCAAACTGAATGAGAAGGTAATGATGGCAATTTAAGGAGAACAAACTCGGAAAATAATCTATTTTATGCTACCTTATATACAGGACCAAAACCACCTTCTCCAATCTTATTAGCAGGGTCAAAATTATTTGTGGCAGCTCTAATTTGCCGTAGGGTAAATGACCCAGTGTTCAGGTCTACACCCCTTAGTTCTACAAAATGAGTTTGTAAGACAAAAACAAATTTAGACAACCATTAATTTGTACTACATACAACAATGGATAGGCTAATATTGATAAAGCGCAATGGCATAGGAGGATCCGTATAGCCGACCTCACTTAATGGGATAAAGACTCGTGTTGTATCGTTGTTGTTAATTTGTACCACATGCATGAAATGATGCATGTGCAATGTATTCATGGACTCGAAAACCAAAACTTAGAAAATTAGGCAAAGAGGTAGGAATGAATCAGTAATTTCAATACCATATTCCAAAGTGTCTTTCCGCACAAAGCAGTCCTTCCACCAAAGAATACCAAAAATTAGCGAGGCCATAAAAAGAACTGCGATAACTATCCCAACTATAGCTCCTGCCGAGATGCCATTCGAAGGTGGTCCAAAATCTGAATATATGGAGAAAGTTAACTGATATTTAAAGGTGATAAAAATTCAAAAACAAAAAACAAATTATGTACAGAAAACCATAAACGATTGTAATTGTGTAACTCAGTATTTAAATTTTACATATGTCTAAACACTGTTTTTTTTATCACAATACCATGCGGACAACCACACATGATAGAAAAAGGACAATTGTTAATCCTCGACATTGTTTTCCGCTTCCCATATCCAACGGCGAATGATTGTGTAAAAGTGGAGGATATATTGCTATAAAGTTAGAGTTACAACTATTGTTGCATTTTGATTTCTACGATATGAAGCAGTCTCCATGATTTGGAAGTCATGTTGACAAAGCAAACAAATTCTGTTACTGTCCAAATCACGAGAATCAGAGAAATAATACACAACTAACCAGGATTCACAGAAATCGCAGAAATGAGAGGGCCGTATACTCCTCTACGAGGAAGAGCAGTTGTTCCTTTTCCAGCCCAATGGAATCGGATGTCCAAGGTGTTATCCATCACGATTGCAGTGAAGTTTTTTTTGATTCCCTTGTTAGCTCCTCCTGCTTCATCTTCAATGTTGAAATCTTTCAACACCCTATTTCCCTGTAACAATTTGACCAAAATAAGAACCTGGAAACTACAAGCAGTTTCAGAATATGTAAAATTTGACGAATATGTACTCAGGTACCTGAATATAAACATCAAATATACGCCTTCCCAGGCTACTGTATGTTCTGTCATCAGTTATCTGGATTTCTGCGAAGTGAAGGTCTACTGTGTAGTTTCCGTTTAGCAGACAAAAACCATAATAAGTCAATGACAGAGGGGAAATCCGTGCATCCATATACAGCTGTGAATTGTTCCCAGAAATGCTCGAGGCATTTTGTGAGATGTATGAGTCGGTAGAGATTTGATCATCCAAGAAATGGCCAGTGCTGCTACTCACCCAGTTAGTACTTCGATACAAACTTGAAGGTCCACCACCATTCGAATCATCTTCATAGGTAGCACCATTATCATCATCCACTTGTCTTCCGCCACAGTTAATGCGCAGAGAGCGATATTCTGAGAGAGAAAAACTTTAAAATTATAAAAAGGATACTCGAATGTTGGTGATGTTAAAAAAGAATTTACATTAAAACTTACTTAATTCACAATTGTCGCTTCTTAAACAGGAAACAATACCGCTGGAAAGACAAAGAGACATTCACCACGATTCAGCATCATGATACAGAGAAAAATGATTTGTGTAATACAGGATAAGAATATTTTAGTTCCTATTGTTTTTCACTAAAACAGTTACAATCTCTCTTTCGTGTTCGTCTCTTACTCATCAAATTCTAACATCTCTTGTCCTTGCAATCACAAGCACATTAAAAACTAATGGGAAACCTAATATGTGCTGCATGTGTCCACCCTACTTGCCTAAGTTGAGTGTTTTAAACTCAGTTCTAGAACCCCTAATTCTAATTTTTGTCCAAAAAGCATGCTCGACCTGGAATGTAATGGATTAAATAAAATACTCAAATTTTGGGACGAAAGGTGGACAAGTGCTGAGTGTTCAATAAGTTTTGTGTGATGGTAGGGACGAAAGATGTTTGATTTTGATTAGTCCATGCTACAGCTAATCAGATAAATACATTTGAATAATAAGAATAAGGACAAAGAATTTAACTATCCCCAGAAAACTCACGAGGTATTCCCCTTCGAGCTTGCAAACAAATTCCTGTAAATTTGGTTAAATGTCAATGAAATGTGGGAATTCAAAGAGAGTGATATGGTAAGTCGAGTGATCAGAATCTCACAGGGCACCACGTGGCTGACAACTTGAAGCTGAACTTTCAGATGTTAGATTGTTGTAAGATAGGTCACTGCATACAAATTGAACAAATGTTAAACTGCAAGGTTTCTTGACTTTGAGCATTCAGACAGGCTTTTTATCCCATTAAACCTACCTTTCAAAAAAGAGGACTGGGACCAATAACGAACTTGAAAATGTAAAAACTCCTAGCTTTACCAAATTTAACATGGCTAAAATACATGTATTAACTAAAAATGATCACATAAACTACAGTATGTGGTTACGTCCATTGACAAAAATAATATAAAGAAGGGACAAGGATACAACATACATAAATGGAAACAACGAAAACGGCAAGTTAACAGGGCAGACTAATAATTTGGGGAAGGGAGATGAGACCAGATGAAGGAGGGTGGTTTGATCGATTTAGGTGGGAATTTACCTTTATGAAAACATAAACAAGAAAATAAAAAAAAAATTCATTTAGGGGGCGAGGGGTAAGCTAGTTTACTCCTGGTTAACAAGGAAACAAAACATACATGCTATCCCCAGTTCTCAGCATCCAAGGAGGCAATGGCCCATTTAAAGAATTCCCAGTAAGATAGCTGGCAAAACAAAAAAACACATAAGCAAATCTCAAGCTATCTATGAAATACTTTAGCAATTTTTTCATGGTAAAGTAGGATTATTTCTATTCTAATTTCCGGAAAGAAAATTTGTTAATTATGTAGGAAGTTGGGCTCGAATTTGATACGATGAAATCACACCAATAAACCTTGCGAGGTTAGCAGATCAGCTAAGAAGAAACTAAGCTAAGTGAAGATCCCTGGAATTTATTATAACTATTGAGTCTTTCACTAAAACTACAAAGGCAGATCATCTCAAAGTCAGATATGGGAGTTAACTCTATTACAGCAGACAGCAGATAGCAGATAGCAGTTCGTTTATAAATAAATAACAGAAGAAAGTTTGGCACTAAAAACTCTTACACATAATCCGTTTCTGCCAGACCAAAAAAATTATCAGGAATTGGTCCACTTAACTTGTTGAAACTCAAGTCTCTGCATAAGAAGTGCAAAATGTGAATTTCAAGATGATGTGCTACAAGTTAGAACTATCAATAATTTCAGGAGAGAAATCAAGCAAACAGAAACATCAAGAATGAAGAAAGGATTCTACTGACAAGACTTTCAGGGCTTTCAAGTCCCCTAGATATATCGGCAATTCACCCACGATGTTGCAACTCCTCAAAATTCTGCATCACAAGATTCAATGAGTCACACACAAGCAAAGATATATTTTGGCTAGAGAGCAATGTATAAGCATAACACTAACAGCGTGTCGAGCGCTATTGCGTTATTAAGATGTGGAATTGTCGATTCATCCCCATTCAAGTCGCTAATTCTCCTGCATATTCAGGATGCAAAAACTCGATGTTATCGTAATTTCAACAATAGTGCATGCATAGGATCAATAAAATGATCATATGTTATACTCACAAGTCAGTTAACTTGGTAAGCAAAGAAATACCGGAAGGTATCGGTCCAGATAGACCACTAGCCTGTATCGCTCTGCCATTATCAAATTTAAAGTAAATATTAACTTATATACAGGAAGAACACATAAACGAGAGTCAATCAAGCCTTACATATTATCAATGTTAATCCACTTTTCTATGAAATCGGGTATGCTTCCTCTGAAGTTGTTATCACTAATACGGCTGCATTAATATGAAGTTCAGAATTGCTATCAAGGAGGAGAACACGACTAATTGAAATTGAATAAAACAGGGAAAAAACTTACAAATCTGTCAATGTGGTCAAATTTGCCAGAGTATTTGGTAATTCGCCGGTTAAATTGTTAGATGAAAGTAGCCTTAAAAAAAAATAATAATAATAACAGCAGGCTATCAATCATCAAACTAAGCAAAAAAGGAGAAATAAAACATATAGACCACAACCTAAACTGAAAAAGAATGTGAGGGGACAGAACCAAATTTCATAATTTTACTGATCTAAGGGTCTTACAATCTGTCTATGAGACTCAAATTCCCAAACTGTGGGGGTATAGCTCCAGAAAACTGATTGGCTTCCAAAACTCTGCAGAGTTATTAAACAGGTAGGAAAATATTTAGACTTGGAAACTAAAAAAAGTGATAAATTCAAGAGGGGTAACAAAAAAGGTTTACAAATCCGTAAGCGTGCTGATGTTGGCTAGTTCTTCTGGTATCGGACCCGTTAAACGGTTTCCAAGGAGAGAACTGCAGTAAATCAAGATTATGTGCTTAGTAGGAAGAGGGCAACCTAAAACTATTGCTTCAATTAAATTCATACCAGGGAAAAAAAACAAAGTTGATATAATGATATACATACATGTGTACGAGTTTCGTGGAACCCCATTCTCGAGGAATACTACCATTGAGGTAGTTACGACTCAGATCGCTGCAATAAAAGTAATTGGAAACTTCTAAGGCATTGACGGTTAAATTAGTTGTTGGGACGTATGCCTGAAAATGTGCTTCAAACTTACATTTCTTGGAGGAAAGGGAGTCTCACAAGTTCTGGAGGGAGCCTTCCATCAAGATTTTGGGATTTCAAAACACTGCATTTGCGAAGAGAACTCCATTACATTAAGACAGGAGGAAGGGATCAAACCATTCACACTCATGCTTTCATATACCCATAAACATCTCCTTTCTTAAGACTCAATTCCCATATCCCTCGAAATACACCATGATTCAGTCAGAAGTTATGGTTTCAACCAGAAAACATTCAACAAACAAAGTTTATGATGGTGACTTTTCACGGAAGTGCTTTTTAACCAAATTTTCAAGCAGAGTGCTTACTAATTCCAACTCCATCAATCCCAAAGCACCTTAAACCCGTTTTTGCGAAGAATCTTCCCAGCTAAAGTCGAGATATTTATACTGTACATATATATGAGTGCTGCAAATGTATACTGACATGCTAACAATATGGCAAACGGAGTTATTCTCGTATGTGCAGCTGCAGTTGACTGCATTCTCACTCCCACTAATCGGATTTGGTGTCCTCCAACCTGATTCACCGCTGCATGGATCAACCTCAAAGTTCCAATCTGTCTTCCCCAAAGTCCTTGCTATAAGCTTGAGAGACTCCACTGCAAATACAAACGCATACACGCATTTTCTTTTTACCGAATGTCGAAAATCAAAACAAGAAAGAAGGCAGCTTGGTGTACACCCAAAATAGATAATTTTTCAAAGCTCAAATATTCAAGCTCAGATTTTCAATTTTCTTTTCCTTTTCTGCATAAGCTCCTCAAAGTTTCTAAATCCACGGGCACATTAAACCCATAAACTATAAAGTACGAACCTTCATCAGCTGGCAAAACGGCTGCTTCCGAGGCTAGAACAAACATACAAATGAATGCAAGAAACCGTCGAATCAGCATGCTTGATGTGAAACCGATAATTGATCCGACCCTATATAACTGTACACACTAAACACAGATGCAGAGAAACTCGAAACTCCAGAACCAAGAAAGATTGGATTTTGACCCCATATATTGCTGAGCTGAAAATGCAGCAATCTGAAAATTAATGAGCAAAACCGTGTGTAGATTTGGGACAACCAAAGACTTTGTCGTTTTGTTCTTGCTTACTCCGAATGCACACGGTAAAAGCTTCACTCGGAAAGAGAGGGCTACTAGAAGCCAACCAAGCCCAGAAAATTTTCATTTACCGTACTCTAATTCAACTCAAATTTATGAAATTCGACACTCTTTTTTCACTCAAAAATTCGAAATACTCATACATACATGTCATTTTCCGTTTATATGATATTTGTAGACTAGTTGTTCAAGTTTTACATTGATCAAACATATAGATTAATTAATTTATTAAAATCTTTCTGAAATTAAAAAATATACAACTATATATTTATACACAAACAAGACATTCAGCACATGCGGCCTTTCAACTTGTCAGAGAAAAAAAAAACTTGAGAAACTTAGCAACCAACATGGACTTTTCAAAGTGGTTGGGGATGTGAAGGGAGTGGATGGAAATTAATTGCATGCATTGTATGTACATTAGACGAAGAAATCTTCGTCTCTCTGATATAGTTTTAATGGTTGAGCATGGTGAGTTTCTATCAAAAATTATGGTTCAATATCTTTTTGCCTTTATCATCTCAACTTTGACAAATGAATGGTTCAATATCTTTTTGCCTTTATCATCTCAACTTTGACAAATGAATAGGCAAAGAAGAAATTACTTTTCGTGTTATTTTTTATTATTATTATTTTTATTACAACACACGGGGAGAAAGATCGAACCCAAAAAGAGGAGCCAACTAATCTGACGGGTGAGACCACTAAACTACAAATCCGATCTCATTTTTCGTGTTATTATCGCACCACTTAATGGGAGATAACCCTTTTTGTGAACTTTATGCTAAAAAAAATGAGTTGTGCCAATAGTAGATGTCAGCAAAAGTAGAGCATTAAAGTTTAGATATCAGCAAATCTTAAAACTAGAAGCGCGAGTAAATTTCATTCGTTGTCAAATTGTTGATAAAAATAAACTAATTGTATTATTATATATTATATTAAAATGTCATCCAGTCAAATTTAAAAACTTATATGTCTCCATTCAATTATATTTGTACCATAATTAATGTAATAATGAACCATTCAAATAAATTATTTATGAATTTTCAAAATATCATGCATTACTATAGAGTGGGCCAACTTTATCTTTCTTTTTTAAAAAAGAAATTTATTTGACTTAGCTCTCATCGATCGCCGTCATATCCATATCGACGTCATGGTACAATTCACAATTTTAAAAAAAAATTTATATCCATAATTTAAAACTATGTTTTTATGCTTGCATTGTCGTTTGTATAATTTTTTAAATTATTATTTAAATTCTTTGATTATTTCTTAATATTTTAGTTATTATATGTATCGTAATAATATGATTATAATAAATATGTAATATGTAAAATATATGTGTGAACATTTGAATTTAACGAAGGTGTATATTCATTTATAGGAGACAATATGTTGATATTTGAATTTATTGATAGAATTATTTTCATAAAAATCAAATTACGTCATAAATCACATCAAATTCAGTTATTGTAAGGAGTTTTTGCTTAATTTAATACTAGTTACTCTGCACACGCGTTTGCGTGTGTGTACAATCTTTTTTATCATTATCGCTGAACTAAAATGAAAGTTGACAAATTATGGAGGGACTAAATTGATATTTGAATGGTTGAAATAAAAAAATAAAAATAAAAATGTGTGTTGAAATTTAAAAAAAAAACAAAAAAAAGTGTAATATTAGTATCATATAAGGGTAAAACTGGAAAAAAAAAGTTAGGGTCCTCTTTAGGTAGTTATTATCATGTCCTCACACTTAATAATATAGTATAAAATAGTATAGATAGTATAGATTATACAATTATTAAAGACAATTTAAAAGTTATTGATTCAAGATACTTACCGTCGTTTTTACCCTCTCTAACGCAATTAGTTTGTTTTTACTCCTGTATAAAAAAACATACAAATTTGTCTATCAATCAAACTCCAAACCACTCAGCAGCTTTTTGATTTAAGTAATTTGCATCAGTCGGTGTCACAATTTGCACTACTCGTTCGGCCTGGAAACGTTAGTCTTGATTGGATCTTTGATTTCAATTATTATGTTTGGAGCAGAGTTATGACTAATATTTGCAAAGTGTCGTGTGAGTATCTGAATTTTGTTTCATTTTCTTCTCCCCTTTTTTTGCAATTTATGCCCAAAGTTATGCTTACCCAATGAAAATACATACATGTATGTATGTAATTGATACTCTCGGAGGTCGGTTTGGCCCACTCTCGATAGCCCAGATGGATTTGGGCTCAGAATTCGAAAAAATCCTAAAAGGTCATCTTCGTGATAGAGCTCGTCCGGAAGGTTACCTCATTCATACGAAACTTGTGGGAAGTCATCCGGGAGGTCCGACCTCCCGGATGAACGTAATCTCGTTAATCAGAGCTCAGATGGCCGACCTCCCAGGCCGACCTCTCATATACTGGTATTGTGTTGATTATGAATATTTCAGCCAAGCTCTCACTGGATCCATAATTTAGGCGCGCTCATACCTATAAGAGCTCCCACTTAGATGTTAACGAGTAGGCCACAGTAGTAAAGCCCACAGAGTTAAAGTCTACGAAGGTTTAAAAAAGTGGAGCGTAAATAACACTCTCTTAAATGTTTCATATCATTTTATTTAATTTCGGTTACAAGTTTGAGTTTTTATATATTTAGTTCTTCTTTCTATCTAAAATATTAAATAAACTATAAACCTTTTTATATATAATATTACACTTTTCAAGTTTTTAGTGAATAATATCATCATTAATTTTTGTTATATTGACTATCCATACATCGATATTATTATAATTATTTAATTAAATTTTATATAAATATTTTTAAACTTTTCAAAAAATAATTAAAATTTTTAATAAAAATTTTCATCTAACATATGTTTTTTTATTTTTTAAAAAGTATTTATTTGTTCTTGAAAATTTTGATAGACTAATAATATATGATTTTTAATATATTTTTCTATTATTTTTATTAGTAACATTTCAACTCAATAAATAATACAATGATAAATAATTCAATTTGATGGCAGAATTATTATCCTTATTTGAATATGATATCAAACGACATAAAAAATTTATATAATAATTAAATATATTCATTATATCAATAATTTTAAGTAATTACTTAAACCCTCATACTTACTGATTTTAATACTCTGTACATCACATGAATGAAATACTAGTTATATAAAAATAAACAACTTGTAATCTAATTCTATTTTAAAGTAGTTAATCGACACAATTAATTATTGGTTAAACTGTTTTATTTATTCATGACATTTATTGTCATGACAAAAACTTGTGTGAGACGGTCTCACGGGTCGTATTTTGTGAGACATATATCTTATTTGGGTCATCCATAAAAAAATATTATTTTTTATATTAAGAGTATTACTTTTTATTGTTAATATCGGTAGGGTTGACCCGTCTCACAGATAAAGATTCGTGAAGACCGTCTCACAAGAGACCTACGCTATCGTCATTATACATTGTTTTTACCCTCTCAAGCGCAATTAGCTTTTTCTTGATTGCTGTCATGAAACCAATGGCTACTATGACAAAATAAATTCATGAAATTATAGGTACAAACTACATAACTAAACAATAGTCAACAAACTTGAGAGTGCGATATTTCAGTAAATTTGGAACATCTTTTCCTACATGTAAATTTAATTTTATGTAGATTTATTTGTGTTGTTGTCGATTTTTTGGAGAATCTCGAGAGAAAAAAAGAGACTAGGATAGCAACTATCTAAAAATATCACATGTTGTATATATCTTAGAACCCAACGGTTGATTTTCCGTCACATAACATAAATATTTTTTGTTAGATGATCTCATGAGTCAATTTTATGATACGAATATTTTATTCAGTCACTCATAAAAAATATTATTTTTTATACAAAAAATATTACTTATAATTGTAAATATGAGAATATTTGACATGTCTCACGGTCTCATGTATACAGATATTATGAGACCGTCTAAAAAAGACCTACTTATAATTGAAAATATGAACATATTTTTATTATTCTATATAGAAACCATTTTTTACCTACTTATAATTGAAAATATGAACATATTTTTATTATTCTATATTGAAACCATTTTGGAATTTTATAATGTGTATAGATATAGATCACGTAAGATATCAGTCTTGTTATCTGATGTGAATGGTGTGTGCGTGCATGCATGCGTACTGTGCAGTCAAACTCGACGTGCTTGAGAATTCAGAGCCCACTTGCGTGCATCATTTTTTGATGTTTTCCTTGCATATATTTATTTCTTTATTGACGGGGAGAAATTCTTACATTTTGAGTTGATTTGGACAGGGAATCAAAGAACCTCGTCATTGTCCAATTTAGATATCGATTCACATGTATTCATTGAGTTTTCTTAATAATTTTTATGACCTCTGTTAGGGAATTTTCAACCTTAAAAACTTTACAATCACATTTTTTAGGTCTTCGTTGCGATATATCAATATCATATAAAAAATAAAAAATCTCATTCATATTATAAAAAATCTCAAGCAATTTTTTTGTAATCTCACATTTAATTTAAATATCTCAACTACATCATATATATATATAAAATTTATATATGATGTATTTTTACTATTCATTATTTATATTTTATAAAAAGGATGAATATAGTTTTTATTAAGTGAAGATTATGATTTTTTTTAAATATCATTATTGAAATATATAGATTTAAAAAGAAAAAATACAACATTTATGCATGTGTGACTAATTATTACAAATAGTTCATAACATTAAATATCATATAGTTAAATTCTTCAACGTTAATTCATCAATGTTTAATGTTTATCATCATAGATAGTCATGTACTATCTTTGCTTATCACCCAGACAATAAAATTGTTGTGACTTGGTGATATTCAGAAAAAAAATTGAAGGATGGATGAAAAAAATGAAAGATTTCATGTTATTTATAGAAAAAAAAACAGCTGATTTAAATAAAAATTATATTTTAAAATGGTTAGTTCAAATAATTATATATATATATATAATATGTATATAAGAAAAAATAAATAAAAAAAGCAACAGATAAAAAAAATAAAGTTAAAAAAATGAGTCCAACGGTAAAAAAACTCAAAATTTAATATAAAATAAAAAAGGATAAAGAGTGCTTCTCAAATGAAAAGTGTTCTTTAGAGAGTGTTTGGAGTAATTTTTATGAATTACTTCTTATATTCTAATTAAGTCTATTTCAACTTCTATAATTTTTAACAAGAATCTAAAAACCAGATTGATATGTTTTCTTTTTTGCTTCTATTTTTTCGTTGATGATTTAAAGTTATAATTTCACATTTGTATCTTTAGAAAATTTATCACATTGCTCTTAATTTGTATAAATATTTTTTGAGATTTTGTAAAATGTTAATTTTATTTATATATCTATTTATTTTTAACAAAATATTTTGCAATTTTTTTTTAGTTTTCATTTTTAGAATTTTTTTAATACATATTTCTGTGCATTTATACGAATTTTTTCATGTGTTTTTTTATAATCTTATATAAATTTTAAAAAAAAATATATATATATATATATATATATATACATACACCAATATATATATATATATACATACACCAAAGACACTAATATTCAGTAGTTAATTACAATATAATGGATATTCAGTTATATTTTAGTTTAAGTGTAATTTGAAATTTATTCTATTTATATTTATTAATATAAAAAATTAATATCAAAATATAAAAAATATAAATTTAATATTTGATCTATTATTTAATTATAAAAAATAAACCAATCAAAATTAAATATCATGCAATTCCTGACCGCTTTCATTTCCTTGACAATTTTTTCTTGTCAGAAATCTAAATGGGGACTAAGAGAAATTCGTGGAATTATCAATAATTAAGTAATAAGTGTATGCCAACGATTGGATAAGAGAAGAGATTTAGGTCTGAATATAAATATTGATAAGTCTTTGGTTTGAGTAATACTTTTCATATTATTATTATTATTATTATTATTATTATTATTATTATTATTATTGATTAATTAATTAAAATATAAAATCCACTACTTTATAATTCTTTATTTTATACTTATAAGCGATTTATCTTATTACCATTCGGGTAGAACCGTCCAAGTTGTCAAAAGTGACTCCCATGACATTTTTTTTTAAACTCTAATTTAATTATAAATAAATTATTATATATAACGAGTGTGTGAATCTTTTAATCAAAATTTATAACTCATGGCCAATTATTTGAACTGTACAACAGTTCAAATAATTACTGTATCCCAATAAACCGCCTTTTAAATTATTATAATTCTTTCAATCCATGTGATTCGAACATCAGAAATTGATTTGGATATGAATGGTTGAACTGATAGTTGTAATCGTTTAACCTTGATATTTTAAACCGCACAACAGTCCAAACAACCCAAATGCCACATTTCTGTTGCTATACTAATATGAATAATTATTGTGTAACATATTATATCAAAATTATTTTTTCTTGAAAATATTTAAATTTGAATTTCAGACTAAAAAATTATATGTATATCAGACATTCTTTACTAAATTTGTTTGTTTTTCGATCCTTTCCCCCGATATTTTAATGATTGCTTTTTGTAGCGCTCACAATTGAATTTCGACCCCTTCAAACACCGTAAGTTCTTCTTTCACAAAGATCGTTATCGATTTTTCAACTGCTTCAATATTATATTCTCCCGCCAGCCTTCAATTTTAACTGCCTATTCTTCATTATTCTATATTCAGTTGGATGCGGGTTTGCTTGCATATAATCCGAAAGCACGTTTGGAAGCAGGAATTTATAAATATACAAGCGGAAATACATATACATACACATAAAAGGCAATTTAAGGTGGTCGAAGACAGAATTTCCAGTGTCTGAACATATCCCATTTGATACTTCCTTTTATGGCTTTTTTCCTTAGAAAAAGGGTCTGTAAGAGGGCAGATTTCTTGAAAATCTTTTTTGTCAGTTTTTGTGCATCGTTTGTTTTTACATCTGTTGCTCAACTTCTGCCTGAAGATGAAGGTACGCTGTTTAAATTACTTACAGAAATAATCTTTTAGCGAAGCTGTGCATGACTTTGTTACATATTTTAATCTAGGGTACTGGTACTGTTCCCGACGGATGAAACGTGGGTGTTAATGGTTTCTTAGGACTTTAATTGATTCACGAAATTTGTAGTTTTCATTCTTGTGCGTGCGTGTCTTTTTTTTTTTTTAAGAAGATTGTGTATAGGATTGATAAGTATATGCATACAGTTAATTCTTAGCAATAATAGGAAGGTATGTTAGTTCTCCCATATCGGTTGGATAAAATACCTGGGCTCAGGTTCCACCATTATGTGTTGGATTGCTCATAGTTGGGTCATTTGTAAACTTCACGCTCCAGATGTTCATTCGTCGGCGTGATGAGGCGTGTTATTTGTCCCTAATCGGTTGGATAAAATGCCTGGAATGAACTAGCTTTTAAAGTTGAGTTATGTCCAAGTTCTAATCTTAACAAGGTACATGACTGATGTACATCCACAGCTAGTTTATATTATAATGGAGGCGTTTCTTGTTTTTCTGAATTTCAGAGCATCATAAGGATGAAAAGATTGTACACACAGCAATTATAGCCAAAAGGGATTATTTATTAAATTATTGGTTTAATGAAAACGTTTAGACTCAGGCAAGCCAAGAGAAAATTAGTGAGTATAGAGCGGAAATTTCCGGCTTTTTATAAAAAAAATGCACGTTTTAATAATGAGTAAAATGCTTGATGGATTATTGATACATTACTTTAGGTGATGCTTGTGATTTTTTATGATTCTTGTCACCATCCAGTTTGTGCCTTCCTTTTTGCGATCTCCAAGATGCCATTTCATTAGATGATAAATTTCCAGTTGTATATTCATTCACGTGCAAGTATACTTTTGCAAATGAGTTTTGCTTGACATGTTCATTCATTAATTCATGACTTCGTGGCTAAATTTTTAAAACTCTGTTATTTACAGTGCAAATTCTTCAAACAATATCTTCAAAACTACAAAACACATACTGGAATGTTAGTGGAAGCTCTTGTACTGAGGCTAGTAATGGATTCAACGTGACATTTGTGACTGGGGAGAAATACAGCGGTGTGGCTTGTGACTGTTCTTTCGATAGTAACACTACGTGCCATGTCACTAACATGTAAGCTTTCGATTTCATACCTGATCGACATTTGCATAATGTTATAACATATCAGATAATAGGTCAGCTTTTTCTGTTAAGAAGTGATGTTGAGTCCATGAGCTAGTGAATGTTGTCGTGAAAATGACTCAGGGCCTCAGGCATTCTAGAGCTCAAGGTTTGCAGATTGCATGTCTGTTGAATCAAAGCGCATCATAAACATATAATTAAAATAATCCTCGATGTCGTTAGATAATCGTGTAGCATGCATACCTGAATTTCAAGTTCTGGAATCCTCTGACAAAATTCTCATTATTTGAATTTTAAATCAAATTTTTGTTTTGCACGTACAGCCAGTTGAAGGGTCTCAACTTGACCGGAAGCTTTGCCAGCGGAATTTGCAAATCTAACTTATCTCCGAGAAATGTAAGGAAAAACTTCTATTTTCAGGTAATTCCATTGCCTGTAATGCAAATGCATTGTGAAAGAAGACTTATATTTCACTTCTTTATCGTCCCAGAGATCTCACTCGAAATTACATCAATGGAACAATTCCAACTAGTTTTGGGCAACTTCGTTTAACTATATTGTAAGTTCCATCTGCTCCTCCTTAATTGCAGAAAAGAAAAAAAAACACAAAATAGTGGAAGCTGATCCAAGGCCAACAATGTTCTTGCTCCAGCCATTTCCAGAACCATCATTCCATTAGCTGTAAATGTCAGATTTGTCAGAAACTCCTCCAAAATTCCTGGTGAATACTTCGGGAGCAATGTATGCAATGGACCCTCTCGTCCCAGCCATAGATAAAATACTCTGCTTCTTTTTGCATAGTTTAGCAAGCCCAAAATTGGAGATTTTAGAATATTTTAAGGCTTGACGTCAAAATGAACAATCCTCGTGTTACAACCTTTGTGAAGATATTCTAAACCATAAGCAACACCAACCACAATCTTATACAATGTTTCCCAATCCAATAGGCAAGTCGTACCGAGTGATCCATTGGTGTTGATGAATTTGTCTAAAGATTTGTTGGGCATAAATTCATAGACTAAAGCTCTTCTGTTCCTTTCGTTGCAAAATCCTAAAAGATTCACAATAAAAGATTCTGGAAATGGCTGGAGCAAAAAACATTGTTAGCCTAGAGAGTAGATTGTACGTACCTATTAATTTAAAGTATCTATCCATAATTATAGGTCGATGCTTGGAAACCGCATAAGTGGTTCAATTCCGGAGGAAATTGGCAACATTACCTCACTTGAAGAGCTGTAAGTTATAAGTAATGAATAGTTTGGCATAGTAGTTTAAGTAAAAAGAAAATAGATTTGTATTTGATTGCATATTGTTTACCTTCACTCCAGGGTTTTGGAGGACAATCTGCTCGGAGGAAATCTTCCCATAAACCTTGGAAATTTAAGCAATTTGAAGAGAATGTAAAAGTTTTTGTCATAATTAAGATTGATTTTGTTATTTAATCCGTTATGTCTTGGGTCTGCTTTTTATTCTTTTTGCATCTTTCTTGAATCCTATGCTTGTTTTGAATATAAATTGGTATCTTATGTTGAAAATTTCTATTGCAGCTTGTTTTCTGCAAACAACTTCACGGGCACTATACCAGAAACATATGCAAATCTAAGGAACTTGACAAATTTGTAAGTCCTGATTTTGAAGTGCACTGTCTTCAGCCACTAGACATTGGCCATGAGGCATTGAATTATGCAGTTATATGGCCATTTGCATAGAAACCATAAGAATACGTGTTTCATCTTTTACTCGAAGCCAGACACTTCGTGGACATGATCCTCAAATTTTAGATTTCTTTTTTTCCATGATCCATCACGACGTCAGCTAGGATTGCACCAAACTTTTCTTCCAAACTACTTGTATCTGAAACTTTCATTACATGGTTTTCAGTAGGATCGATGGGAGCAGTTTATCTGGAAAGATACCTGATTTTATAGGAAACTGGACCAAACTTGAAAGACTGTGAGTATCTATCTGAGTTATACCACTGTTTGTCTTTCTTCCTTAATTATTGTGAACGGTAACATTTGTTATCATATCTTAATTACAAGTCATATTTATTTCTTGTAGAGATTTTCAAGGTACGGGAATGGAGGGTCCTATACCTGCTACAATATCTCAATTGAAAAACTTGAAGGAGTTGTAAGTTACAATAGTCATTTACCAAAAACCTGTACGATTTCGTATAATTTCTCGGTGCTCACATAAGTTGCTGCTGTCGCTATTCCTTTTGTTATTCCTTTTGTCAGGAGGATAACTGATCTTAAGGGAATGAGCACGACTTTCCCCAATTTGCAAGACATACAACCCATGTCGGAATTGTAAGTATCTTATTCTTTTATTTTCTTTATTTTTTCAAGAAATGTAGTGTCCTATGTCCATTTAGAGAGAATCTTCTGTGGATGTAGTAATTTATGAAATCACTTGACGCAGGATATTAAGAAATTGCTCGATTACTGGTCCTATTCCAGAATACTTGGCAAACTTGAGTAATCTAAAAACATTGTAAGTCGCATATTTTCTCTTATGTTTCCGTGTGGAACTGGCGCAGGAACTTGTCGAAATGTAGCACCTTTTATTCTTTAATGTTTTTTAAAAAGATTATCTTGTTATGTTTTTCTTCTTTTTCTGGAGATACTTTACTATGCTTATATTTGGTATATTTCTTTGCAGAGATCTGACTTTCAACATGTTAAATGGTCAAGTACCGAATGGACTCGGGGGGCTTAGAAGTCTGGTTAACCTGTAAGTATCGTGTTCATTAAATATGGATTAGCGTGCATGGTTCTCTTGAATCTCTTTTCTTGATAAATGATAACCATGTTAAAAATTTCGTTCATAGTTTCGTCAACAAATTAAGATTTTAAATTATATTCATAGGTTTTTGGGTCATAACTCGCTCACTGGAGAGATACATAGTTGGATTTTGGACAGCAAACAGAACATGTAAGCATCTATTCCTGCTTTGCCTATGATATTATTATATTTGATGCTAGTGTACCATTATTTATTACCATGAAATTATTATTGCCCTCCCGCTCCCTTGTTCACTAAATCGGGCAATATCTTGAGTTCTGTTTATCATGTGATGCTTTTTAGACTATCATATGTACACACTTGCTTTTACACCTCAAGAAATAAAAAGAAGGAAAAAATGAACTAACCCAATGTATTTATGACCAATGTGTCCTAACTTATTGCAGGGATGTATCATACAACAACTTCACACAAGCACGTTCAGGTGGCTGCCAGTTCTCCAATGTGTAAGTTTTTCTCTATAGATGCTTTTTATGGGACTAGTATGAAGCACGTGCGATGCACGTAAATACAAATTATATGATAAAAATAAAAAATTTGATTTTCTAAAAAAATAATTTGAATCATTTTGTTATAAATTTGAGTTTAATCTCTTTGTTATATTGGACGAATAAATTAATTAAGAACTTATGTAATTTACTTTCGAATTTTTTGTCAAATTAAAATTCAAGTTGATAATTTTATGTTATCTAATAAATTATCATTAGCACAATATATAGAATCAAATTAAATGAAACAAATTTTTAAAAAATATATTTCCAAACATCAAGTATAAGGCATAATAAACTAAAAACCAATCAACTTATGGACTTTAAAAAATGTGAAGGTAATAACCATAAAACATGTTTAATTAGTATTAATTATTAATTAATATGCTAAACGTGAATTTACTTCATAGGTTACTTGATTGATAATTGAAATAAGTAAAAAATGTGAAGGGTAATGACGTCCATTCACAATTGGAAAACATTTGAAGTATCCATACTTGTATATAGATATAGATATGATATTGATGATAAAAATGATGTGAAATTTCTCTAAATTAATCCATTAAGTTGAATCTTTTGATGATTGCTACTTCAATACTTGCACTCTCACAGGAACTTAGTTGCAAGTCATTCGAATTCAGCTAGCGAAACGTGAGTTCTTGTATCCACCTTCAAGTGTTACATTTAGTTTAGATTTTCTTGTTTAAATCTTCCTTATCTCGGCAATTCTATTTTGACAGAATATCTTGGTGTTTGAGGCCAGACCTCCCTTGCTCTAGAAACGCCAATCGTAACGTCTTCTTCTACTTGAGATCTTTGATTAATATGTGGCTATAAACATGTGTAATCACCCTTGTCTAAACCTGCAGGTCATTCATTATTCATAAATTGTGGAGGAGGAAGGACCAGCTATCAAGGCGATGAATACGACGAGAACACGAGCCCTAATGGCCCTTCACACTTTGAATCCAATTACAGATGGGCTTACAGCAGCACAGGGGCGTACATGAATAATGATCGTGCTGGTTTTATTGCAGCGAATTATTCTCCCATGGCAGCTACAGATGCAGAATTTTACCAGACAGCTCGTCTTTCACCTTCTTCGCTCAAATTTTATGGACTTTGCTTGCGCCAAGGTAGCTACAAAGTGCGTCTTCATTTTGCTGAAATAATGTATTCTGATGACAACACTTTTAGCAGCCTCGGAAGAAGGGTATTTGATGTAGCTATCCAAGTAAGTGGATCCATGAAGGATACTTAACATATGATTCTTCTTTACATTTTTGGATTGATAATATCAACTTTCCTCACTTCTGTGCTAGTAACAGAAATGCGATGTCTGGTGGTTGTAAGGTTTAACAGTTTTTGTCATATTGTTACCATTAGTCAAATGCTTCGGTAAAATAGTAAACTGCTCAATCCTTATATTAATGTCAAAGCTAAACTTATGCGTTCAATCTCAATTAGTACAAACATTCAAATGAGGGTTGTGGGTTGCATCAATTGATCCCACTTACCCTGTGTGTTTGCCTGCATGACACATTGGTAGAATGTGGCGCTTGTACTATTACCATGAGCTGTAGATTTTGGTATAACAGTAGACACTTGATGCTATAATTTTATTTCTTCTCTTTTTACTCGAGCTACAATGAGCATGTCGTGTATAATTAGCAGAGAAGACAATTAGAGCACTTTATCTGGATTAGATATATTGATATTTGATTATCATTCTATATCAACCGCAATTCCTTTGCAGGGGAAAGTGGTTTTGACGGACTTTGATGTTGCAAAAGAAGCTAATGGTGTTAGAAAAGAAATATACAGGGATTTCAATGCCCTGGTTAATGGTAGCACTCTAGAGATCCACTTGTACTGGACTGGGAAGGGAACCACTGCCATCCCCGACAGAGGTGTATATGGACCCTTAATATCTGCAATTGCGGTGACACCAAGTAAGATCTTATCCATAATCATTGCTTCCCAAATTGACATTCTTCTCGACTGCCTCATGACAAGCCATTTTTTTGTTCTTCAGATTTTGATGTCAGTACAGGCCTTTCAGTGGGAGCTATTATTGGGATTGTCGTTTCCTCTTGTGCTGCTGTGTTGTTGGTTTTATTTGTTCTCTGGAAGAAAGGGTGTTTCGGAGGAAAAGATGCTCAAGAAAACGGTAAAATTTTCCAGCTTCTGGGAATTTATCGTACTTCAAATTGGTTTCAATGGTTTTTGTTTGATTAGTTGTGAAAGAAACTTAGACCTTGATGACTGATAAAATTTAATATAATTTTCTCGGTACAGAACTTAGAGCACTCGATCTACAGACGGGATATTTTTCACTCAGGCAGATAAAAGCTGCTACAAACAATTTTGATAATGCTAACAAGATAGGGGAAGGAGGATTTGGTCCTGTATACAAAGTATGTTGGCATAAACTTCTACCTTCTCTCACTCCCTCAATCCAAAGCTCTATTTATTCCTGAAGTTTATTTAAACAAATTTATGGAACATATGATTATGGTAAAGCATAAAGCTTATTTTCCTGTTAGATTTTCAGGCAATATGGCATGTAAGTTTTTATGAAATCTTTCTGTCTATTTTAGGGCGTACTGTCCGATGGTACGGTCATCGCAGTTAAGCAGCTCTCCTCCAAGTCGAAGCAAGGAAACCGGGAATTTGTGAATGAAATAGGAATGATTTCTGCTCTTCAACACCCCAACCTTGTCAGGCTCTTTGGGTGCTGCATAGAAGGAAACCAACTGCTACTAATATATGAGTACCTCGAAAACAACTGTCTTGCTCGAGCACTTTTTGGTAAATATTCTTCCCTATACCTTGACCGTTCTAAAATCTGCCACAATTTTTCTCATGCTGGGCTTATTACTCCTGGCTTCCTCATTTAGGTAGTGAGAAGCAACGATTAAACCTGAACTGGACCACTAGACAAAAGATATGCATAGGAATAGCTAGAGGTCTAGCATATCTTCACGAAGAATCAAGGCTGAAAATCGTCCATAGAGATATTAAGGCTACAAATGTTCTTCTGGATAAGGATCTAAATGCTAAGATTTCCGACTTTGGTTTGGCTAAACTCGATGAAGAAGAGAACACACATATCAGCACAAGAATTGCTGGAACAGTGTATGTCATTTCCCTTCATTCTTTTCTTGATTTACAATTCTTCTAAAGATGTGTGTTAGTTTTTGTGGGTGGTGTTACTTCTTGTATGTAAAACGCGAGCATTAAAATCTCAAATTACTAGGAAAGCTGGGATTCTTGTGAATATTTTGAAGAAGAATTAGCTGTGCCCTTGGATCCTGCGACATGAAAACCTTAACTCATGGATTTCTAATTATCTTTGTATCAGATGAAGAGTCGCAACTTTTTTTTGTTATGTTTTCAGAGGTTATATGGCTCCTGAGTATGCAATGAGAGGCTATTTGACAGAAAAAGCAGATGTCTACAGTTTTGGGATAGTTGCACTAGAAATTGTCAGTGGCAAGAGCAACACTAATTACAGGCCAAAAGAGGAGTTTGTGTATCTTCTAGATTGGGTAAGATTCGTTCATTTGTTCAATTTCTTATTCTTATGTCAGCCTGAAACTGAGTTTGCAGTACAATTAATCTTGTAGGTATTCGTGCCAACAATCGAAATATAGGTCTTGTAAGTTACGTATAGTTTCCGTACCGATAAATAAGAAAAGTAACACAATTACATTTTAGAGAGACTAGGTGAAGGAACAAGAGTTAGCGGCTCTGCTTATCTCATACATGGATAGGTATTAGAGGTATTAGTTAAGCATCCGATAATATGACATTTGAAAAACTTTAACTTAGAGTTGTATCTCAGCGACAATCATTTGGTTCTACATCAATAACGCAAGATCACCTTCAAAGTTCAAAATAAACAACAATCCTTTTATTTCTCTCTTTCATATATCTATTTGTTCAAATGTTAGGCTTATGTCCAACAAGAGCAAGGGAATCTCTTAGAACTAGTGGACCCAAGTCTCGAATCAAACTACTCCAAAGTAGAAGCACTGAGGATGTTAAACTTGTCACTTTTGTGTGCCAACCCTTCTCCAACACTGAGACCAACCATGTCCTCAGTGGTGAGCATGCTCGAAGGCCAAATCCCGGTTCAAGCACCATTAGTGAAGCGTGGACCGATGGATTCGGAGATCAGATTCAAAGCATTAGAGATATTGTCGCAGGATAGCCAGACGAGGGCGTCAACTATATCTGTGGATGGTAGAGAACAGAGAGGTGTTTCAATGGACGGGCCATGGATTGATTCCACAAACTCATTGTCTAGTAAAGATTTTGATAGCAAAGATCATTCTTCTGCTAAGCTTATTTCTGAATTTTGAGAAGCATATTTTTCGGACGCGTGATTGGTTGGCGCCCCAAATTATGGGGTCATCTAAATGAGAAATCTTTCCATTTTTTCATGTCATGTTACTTGTGTTGTACTTGACATTATACGACATTAATTTTTTATCAAGTTGTAATATTGATTAGTAAGAGTTTTTGGGTCGATACAAATGCATCAATAATAACTTTGAAACATAGATATTAGGACTTAGGCCCCGTGGGATTTGGATTCTATGGCCGAGATAAAAAAAAACAACTGGGAATCTGAATTCTTGTGTTTTTCTTTACTTTATATCATAATTTATGATTTCTTGTTATACAATGATCCATCTGACATACAACCTTTTCGTGACGAAATTAATTTTTTTAAAATTCGTTTGAGAAAATTAAACTTCTAATTTTCATCACTATTATGTTGCAACAGAAATAGCTCAGGAATAAGTTATGGACAGAATTGAAGAAGCTTAAAGTCGATCTGTTCATCAAACATAATAGATTAGAATAAACTGAATTACCTACAATGGGGTTCTGGGAAAGCTCCGGGTCACAGTTTTACTGAGATTTATGATCTCCTTCAGTAATCGACTAACAGAATCCTTAATTTCCTTTGAAATTACCAGCTGCCGAGGTACTGATGCCATTGCATACAAAACAAGGACCCTGATCACGTCAGACAAACTTAACTTGGTAGCACCATTCCAAGCTCTTTTATCAGCTCGCTTGCACCATTGTCTCATTCTGCACTTATGGCAAACCTGAAACGAACACCTTGTGCTGTTAAGCTTTTTATGGTACACATCATAAGCAAAAATGCAACTGTTAAAGCATTCAAGGAGACTCGCCTCATGTTCTTCAATTTCGAAGAATCTGCGCAAATTCTTGGCTGCATTAATGCTATTATGCCCAAAGGACGGGCACCCGAAAAGGGCTATCGTTTTCAGATCACCTGCAGACAACCATCTGGCATACGAATTCAATATGCATTACAAGAATTTACTACGAATGTGCTATCCCTGCAAGAAAATAATGACACATCTTTTTTTCAAGGAGCTAGACTTGTCAGCAAAGAAACTCAATTCCTTGAATTATATCTTTCTACGCGAAAAACAGGAAAAGAAAATTAATCGTTGTGATAGGTCGTAGTAATGAAGCGAGAAACCACACACGGGTAATTTGTCGACCTAAAAATGCATTCGGATATTGGCATATTGCATACAATGATCTATCTTACAAGTAGCAAACAATGAGCTTTGAGATTCAAGATTTAAAAAATCCTCTGGGCTAATCCTTAATCCGATTTACCTCACCAAACTTAGCCGGATTTTATGGTTCCTCGTCTATAATACGTGATAAAAAAAAACTATTAAATCTCTCTATAAACATTCACCAGTGAATAGCATTGGACCACCAAGTTCAATTCTTAATTAAAGCGCCATGAGAACTATTAAAAATTGGGATAGAAGGACAGACAAGAATTTAGTCTGACAACTTTGAGTAAAAAGCCTTGATTGAACGTAAAAGTAAGTATCTTGGTCCTTACTTGGCAATCTCCTGGTGATCTTTTCCAAACTCTACAGCCACAAACTTCAAGAACTGACGGGCAAAACCGACCCGAAAACAAGTGGAATCAAACTTATTTTCTGGCATTAAATTCGCGCCATTGAAGTATCCTTCCCTATACAAATGGTGTGCGAACATTTGCATATCAGAAGATAGCTCCTTATGAACAATCTGATCCTTAGTTCCCCGAGCATATTTTCATCTTCTTATCACGAAACAATGCCCACAAGTTTCTTTTAGCTGCAGAATTCACACTAGCCTCGTTTTCATGTCTTCCCATATCCAAACTCCCCGCTTCTTCCTCCAAATTTCCAAGTTCCCCATTCATTTCAGAGGTTTTTTCACAGTCCCTTTCATCCTCAATTTCTAAAAATTCAGTCTTTTCTTTAAAGAAAACCCGCGATGCTTTGTCACTTTCCAGGCTCCTTTCCAAGGGATTTCCCGATTTTGTGGACACATACTGAGTCAAAATCGTGAAGGCCCCCCATGAAATTGAAGAAATAAAAAAGGGCGAGTTGGAATTGGAAAGTTTCGAAGAGGAGAAGAGAAGGGCATAGTTTTGCGGAAGGTGCTCGAGGTAATTTAGAGGGTGTGGGAGCTTGATAGACGATCTGCAACGGCAATTGCTGATGATTCTTTTGAGCAAAATCATCACTGTCTTCTTGCATCTTTCTGCCGGAAATCACAGGTTGTCCATGGAAAATTAGGGAAAGGGACTCTAACTTGATTTTTTTTAAAAAATGATCCACATGTATATTTACATTTCTGTCCTTAGGTTTTAAGTTTAAATTCTTTAAACAATCGATTAAACAGTCCGTTGCGTTAAAATTTTCTTCTCCCTCACCGTAAACCCTCCGTTCCAGAAGAAAAACATTTCTCTCAAAGGCGACACTCAAACTCATTCGATTAAATGGCAAACGAAAATATGATAATGTTAGCGTTTATTTCGAATTGTTTCTTCAGTGTTTATGTCGAATTTTTGTGTTTTTTTGTTGATGTGTGTGCGTACTGATTTTGTGCGAAGGTGGTCGACCAAATATTGGTCGACCATAAAGTTGGTCGACCAAATTTGTTTATGGTCGACCACCTTTTTGTGGTCGACCAAAAACATTGGTCGACCACATCTGGTCGACCAATGTTTTTGGTCGACCACATTAACATTGGTCTGGTCGACCATAAACATTGGTCGACCACAATATTTATAGTAAGGTTATTTTTTCCGTAACTTTACTAACGTATTTATTTTTTGTCACAGGTCTATTTGCCGATGAAACTAGGTAGAGATGCAAATTGACAATTCAATCGAGATACAAAGAGATTGCTGAGAAGATTCATCGCTATTTGAACAACGAAGAGAGAACCCATTTTTTCGAGTAATCACCTTTTGGTAATTTGGTTAGGTATTATAGAGATTTTAACATTTTCAGTCAAATTATATGGTATTTAATGTGTAATCAGATAGATGATAGTAGTAGTGATGATTTGTGGATGATGGTGTGCAAAAGGCCAGTTAGATTTTCTTTGTTAGAGTATTGTTTAACAACTGGTCTGGATTGCGCTCTAGAGCCCGAAGATTTACCAGATAGAGGTGTATTTGGCACTACACACTTTCCCGGTAAGTCTGATATTGTTTTGAGTGATTTGGAGGGAAAGATTATTGTCCAAGAGCAGAATGAGACGGGTATAGACGTGGAGAAGATAAAGATGGCTAGTCTATACTTTTGTTGTGCCGTATTCGGTGAGGCAACTAGGAAAAAGACGACAAAGATCGACCCTAAATACTTGAGGCTTGTCGATGATTTGGATAGGTTCAACCATTATCCCTGGGGTAGAGTAGTCTATCGGGATGCGGTCCGATGTTTGAAGAAGAACCTTTCAGGACGATATAATAACCTCACCGAGGCACAGGACCGGAAAGAAGTTGAGGGCAGTTTCTTTGTCGGTGGTTTTGTTCTCCCTCTGCAGGTATATTATTTTTTGAATGTTAAAGTGAATTTGTTATCTTTATTTGTACCAGTAACACTGTTTGAAATTTATGTTACAGATCCTCGCTTATGAATGTTATCCGAGCGTGGCACAGAAGATTGCAAGGAGAAGAGATGTGGACGGTTTGATGTTGCCCAGGATGTTTCAGTGGGTTACTAACACATGGCCGTCAAACTGTGCCCCAACTGGTGCTGCAATCGCTGCAGCCTTTGGTGATTGTGCTATAGATGTAAGTAATATGAATTGGTTTGATAAAATAAATGTGGACATTAATTTTAATTAATTTGATCTTTTATTAATTATATGCAGGATTGTCTTGGATTTTTGACTCCTACTCCTGAGGAGCTAGTTGCACCGTATTATACGACCGGACTTTTTGTTGATTCTGCGCCTGATGCGGTGATCACTCGGGTACTCGAGCTTCTGAGGCAGGGTCAGACAGTCATATGTAGCGAGCACCCTCTGGAGTCTCCCTCAGTCCAGCACATGCATTCCGCACATTCAACTCCATCTGTCCAGCACACGCCTCCTGCACATGGATCTCCTGACGTTTCCGGCAGCCGTCCTGGTGATCTCAATAGATCCAGCTCTAGCACCAGTTCTTCTATGCGTACGGGTCCTAGAGTCCACTTTGGACTCAATCCTTCCCGCCGCCCATCACCCTTGGAGCATCGTTTCGAGCGGCGATGGACTGCGTTGGAGGATTTCGTTACGTCCATGCATGTTAAGATGTCAGCAGAATTTCTTGAGACCAGAGCGTCTATCAGGAATATAAATCAAGCTCTAGTTGACTTGAAATCGAGTTTCAATCTTGGACTCGATGAGTTGAAATTGAGTTTGACTGAACAGATTAGAGCTGATTTTGCTGAGATGAGGTCTAACATGCCAGTGCAGCAGGACAGAGATTATAGCATAGCCTATACTAGAGGGCGGAAGAGGAAAGCATCCGAGGCAGATTTTGGTTAGTTAATTTTATTAATTATATTTATGTTTATGTAATATAATGATTTAGTACAATTCTCATAATTATTTTAATTTGTTTTAGGGTTGGATGATAGATAATATGGCCAGGGAAATTGGCCGTACTAGCCAAACACTACATATATTTGAGCCTAACCTTCCGGTCATTATAGAGGAGTCCTCAGAAGGTGAGTTAATGCATTTTTTTGATTTGATATTTATGTATAGTATATTACACAATAAATTTTTTATTTTTAGATATTCAAGTGACTCCGGATTCGCGTAAGTCAGGTGGCGAGGCGACCACGTCGAGAGGTTATTACACTAAACCTTGTCTATTCATATTTGTATTAAAGTTCTTATTATTTTAATTTGTTGAATGTACGCTGTTAGGTGTGGCTGATAATATAGGTATGGAAATTGGCAGTAGTAGACAAACCCAACAGATATTTGAGCCTAACCTTCAAGGCATTCCAGAGGAGTCCGCAGGAGGTGAGGTAATGCACATTTTTTATTCTTATATTTATGTATAGTATATTAAACAATATACTTATGTTTTTAGATATTCAAGTGACTCCAGATGCGCGTATGTCAGGAGGCGAGGCGACCACGTCGAGAGGTTATTAAATTATACCTTGTTTATTGTTCATATTTGCATTAAAGTTGTTACAATTGATCATTTTATAGATGACGGTGTGAGGCCACTTGCGAAGACCGTGACACTGAAGGTAAACAACTCGCTTGCGCGAGTTAGGGCATCGATGCTCGACCGTTCGCCTAGTAGGATTCGAGGTTTTTACGCCGAATATGAGAAGTCTTTCTACGGACCCATGGCGATCGCAAACTCGCGTGTCACTGCCTCTGTAAGCTTTTAAATAAATCTTTTATAAAGTTTAAATTTGTAGAGAATTTCTTTTAAAACATTGAAAACCTTTTGTTATGTTGAATTCTGCACTTCAGGCGAAGCTCTCCGTGGATTGCTTGAGATGCAGATCCGACATCCTGAAATGATGTCGGCAGATGATTCGTTGATAGAATGACATTTCTACGGTGCGATCTCAGTTTTGGCCGAAGATAAAGATATCGATTTCAAAATAAATCTGGCACGGATTGTGAGCAAAGTCAAAGGTAGTGATTCAGAATGGCCGTGTCTCTCGTGAGAAAAGACACGAAGAATTCTCAACCCTGTCTACACAGATCGGCGCTGGTTTTTGCTAAAACTCAGTGACAGGGGTGAATAAGTGCATTATATAATGTTATAATGCACTTATAATAACGCTTAGATGCGACTTGCTAAACTTGCTGCGAAGGCACGATCCCAAATTCAAAGATCTGAATGAAGAAATAGAGCCTATACTTATAAACGCTGTTCGTCTGCTATCCATTGTTGGGAACAACCCACACCCCGAGAGACCATGGAATATAAAACTACATGATGAATTCCGTGCCAAGATCATACAGTACGTTGTCAAATTTCTATTTAAAATATAATAATTTCATTTTTATTATTTTTAATGTTACAATAAATATTAACTTCTCATTTTTTTCTTTTTCACAGTGAAGATTCGGGAGCATTTGTGTTAGCTGTCGTTGGATACTCTTTGTCTAGGAAGAGTGCGCAAGTAGTACTAACTTTAGATGATAGATTAGTATCTGAGTTTAGATATTTTTTAGCTTGTAATATGTTCCTTAATGATTGGTGATTATTGTGATGTATCGACAATTTTATGTCATTATTTGAATCACTTAATCACAATCTCAGTATTTTGTTACATTATAAAATACACGATTATGTTATATGTTTTCAGTTAAATGTGAATCGTTGAATCGTGGAATCACAATCTGATAGTTTTTTGGTCGACCACTCTCCTTTGTGGTCGACCACTCTCATTTTTTGGTCGACAAATAACTTTTTGGTCGACCACTCTAGCATTTTGGTCGATCACTACTTTTTTGGTCGACCACTCTAGCTTTTTGGTCGACCATTAGGTTTTTTGGTCGACCACCACTGTCCTTTTGGTCGACCAATGTGCTTAAGGGTTTAGGGTTTAGGGTTTTAAGGGTTTATGATTTAGGGTTTACGGTTTAGGGTTTAGACCTGTTAATTCACGATTTAAATTATGTGTTTTAAATTACAATCTCAGTATTTTGTTATAATTTAAAAAATATGAATCGCAATTTTACGATTATGTTATATGTAATAATTGAAATTTGTCACGATCTCACAAACATGTTACATTTAATTTAAAAAACCAAATGAATCGTAATTTCAGGATTATGTTATATGTTTTAAATTAAATATGAATAACAGAATCACAATCTCAGTATTTTGTTAAATATGATTATGTTATATGAACCGTGGAATCACAATCGAACTATTTTGTTATATTTTTAAAAATATGAATTGCAATTTCACATTATATGTAATAATTGAAATGTGTCACGATCTCACAAACATGTTACATTTAAAAAACCAAATGAACTGTAATTTCAGGATTATGTTATATGTTTTAAATTACATATGAATCACAGAATCACAATCTCAGTATTTTGTTAAATATGATTATGTTATATGAACCGTGGAATCACAATCGAACTATTTTGTTATATTTTTAAAAATATGAATCGCAATTTCACGTTATATGTAATAATTGAAATGTGTCACGATCTTCCAAACATGTTACATTTAAAAAACCAAATGAACCGTAATTTCAGGATTATATTATATGTTTTAAATTACATGTTAATAACAAAATAACAACAAAAATATAAATATGAATCGTAATTACATATAAATCACGGAATCATAATCTTACAAATTTCCTAATTTCGACAATTATTAATATATATACAAAAAAAGTAATGGTCGACCATTAGTTTTTTTTGGTCGACCACTCTAGCTTCGTGGTCGACCAAAAAACTAATGGTCGACCATTAGCTTGATGGTCGACCATCATTAGCCTTTTGGTCGACCACCAAGCTGACGGTCGACCATCAAGCTAACGGTCGACCATCAAGCTAATGGTCGACCATTAGTTTTTTTTGGTCGACCATTAGTACAATTTTGGTCCACCCTCAGGATATCTCTTGCTGAATTCACCGATTGAAGGAATTCTGTTTTGTTTTCTTCTGCCAACTCTCTTTTCTAACAAAGGAGGCAACACGAAAGGAAAATTAATGTTGCGTGGCCATTCATTTTCTTCCGGAACAGGGATACACAGTCTCTGAGTAATCCATGCACCATGACATTGTAGAATAGTACTCTGAACACATATCATATAAATCAATCTTGGCTAACCCACTGGCTGCGATGGCATGAGCACATGAGATTCTATCAATATCAAAAACTCGACATGTGCATAATTTTGATTCCAGGTCCACTATGGCCGAATGTCCACGACTCCTAACATCAAACTCTAAACGTCCTAATTCAAAAACTTGCATTCCCTGGGCATCTGTGAACCTGCTACGAAGAATTCCCTCGATCGTAGGGGTCATATTACTGTTACTTGCAATTGATGCGTGGCGATATCAGGCAAACCAAGATGAGGTTAGTTTCTGCAAAGAATCTAAGAGTGCAATGATTGGCAGCTTTCTTTCTTCAAGTAGTCTAGCATTGATCGACTCAACCCCGTTTGTCGTCATGATATTGTAACGGGTCTTTGGACAATATGCTCGAGTCCATCTATCAAGTGAGTTTCTCTCGTCCAAATATTGCGCTGCCTCAGGATATCTATTCCTAAATTCATTGTATGCAATATCAAACTCGATACCCTTATAAATTTTTGCAATGCGCAAAAACATTTCGGTTGCACCCTTTTTTTTTTGCATCTAGTTTTCATGTTTTAAGATAAATGCCACGTACAATGACCATGATGTGCATTCCTATATACAGTAGAAACCGCATTAATGATTCCTTGATGCCTGTCTGAAATTATCACCAATTCATCCTCGTCTGGTACTACTTCTAACAACTTCGTTAAAAACCAACTCCAGGAAGAAGTACACTCGACATCTATGATTCCCCACGCCAAAGAATATTGGTGATAATTTCCATCTTGTGCCGATGCCACCAGTAAAACACCATTATACTTGCCCTTCAACCATGTACCATCAATTGATACAACTTTTCGCATACTTCGATATCCTCTAACGCATGCACCAAAAGCAAGAAACATATACTTGAATCGATTTTTCTCGTCGACAAATATGTCTGTTATGCTTCCTCGATTCATCTGCTCAACCATGTGCAAATAACAAGTCAATTTAGTAAAACTCTGCGTAGGATTACCTTTCAACATATTGTCTGCTAGTTCTTTCCCTTTCCAAGCCTTGTAATATATCAGCATTCATACTATTGCGCATTATCGACATCACTGCTTTCGGTACAATTGGCACTGGATGACCTTGGAAATTATCCACCAACAACAGCAGAACTCGCTCCACGGATTCTCTTTCGTCTCCCTGTCAAACCACATGTGTGTGTGTTGCAATATGTCCGGACAGAGAATGCATGTGAATCATTTTTAATCCTTGAGGTCCAGATTCTCCACTTACAATCAGACACTACACATTTTACGGCGTACACTTTTTGTCTATTTTTAACCGTCTCAAATTCAAAGCAAGCTTCCAAACTTATTCTAATTAGCTCTTTTTTCACCGCTTCTCGGTTTGGAAACTCTTGACCAACAAACAAGTTTGAACTATCCGTGAATGAAAATGTGTCATTATCAATATCCACATCCGCAACCAAATTTGCATCATTAATTGCAACCACATTTGCCTCGACCTCATTTGCGTCATTACGTGCTTCATCACATAACTCGACTGTGTTACTACGATCCACATGCATGGCATCCACATTATGTGCTTCGTCAAAAAAGTCACTGCTACTATTACGATCTACAGAAACAATATTCAAGTTAAAATATTCATCAAAATGCCTCTGTTCGTTAGTATTGCAATTGTTTTCATCAATACCATATCCGTGCACATTATCAAAAGAATCAAAAGAAGCAACACGTTCAATTTCAACTTGAAGCACTGGCCTACTTCTCGGACAACCAAGATACAAATATGCTTTCAAATCATGGTCATTCTCTATATAAATTGGTTGAATGTTGCACGGCAAATCTAGAAGATAACTCAATCCTCAAGTTGACAGTGTCTTCTACTTTCCCAGTTCTATATAGTTCACTTTTTAAATTTTCAAAATAACAAATATCATCATCCACCGGAATAGCGACAAACTTTGCATTGGGCCCTGGATTCCATTTATATACTAGCCCCTCCGTCACTTCCCATTTCCCGTCGAAATGAACAACAATAACTGTTGGCATATCTACAAAATGCACCAACAAATATGATAATTAGAATGAGCAAATTTTTTTAATAACAAAAAAAAGGCAGCACATGGTCGACCAACAATTTTATGGTCGACCAAGAAAACGAAAAATTCTTCTTGATCGACCATCTTAATTTTGGTAGAACAAAATTCTTGATTTTTATTTTGGTCGATGAAGAAAACAATAAACGACAAGTATTATTGATCTTAATTTTGGTCGATGGATTCAAAGAAAATGGAGAAAACTTACTGTGATTTGTCTTCAAATACAGACTACAGACAAATTGGTCTTCAAATACAGAAGAATGAGGCAAGATCTGGATCTGAGGAATGAGCACAACACCACCTGAGCACAACTACAGGGAAATGTGGTCAATTTCGATTTAATGTAACGCGGAAGCAGCAGATGCGATAGATGAGTTATTTAAATTTGGGAAGCCGATAATGGGGGAAAATGTGGGGAAAATGTGCGTGAAACGAGAAGAAAGAGAAGATAACAAAAGTTATAATGTTAATTAAGGTTAAATGTACTAATCAAGAGTCAACTCCTTCTTTTTTTAAAAAAAAGTCAGACTCCTTGTTTTTTAAATTCTTCATGTATTAATCCTATTTTTTTAATTGCCCCGGTTGTCCATCGCCCCATAGAGATTTTCAGTTGAGTTCAACCTAGTTAACGCTAATGTCATCAGCAAGATAGATTTAGGGGTTTTTTTTTTTTTGGGAAATGAGGAAAACGGGAGTCACGGAAGTGTTTATTTAAAAAAAAGAGAGTGAATGTAAATTTACTTTTTTATCCTTTGTTTTAAATTTGTTTAAAAATTAATTTTTCATTTAGTGTATTTAAATTTTTATTTTAATTTTATATATAATAAAATTTGTAATGTAATTAAATAAAAAAAGCTTACATCAATCCTCTTTCCCGACTCAACTCAACCCTGGTTTCATTTCTTCTTCACAAAAAATCTTCTCCTGCGTACATTGCTAACAATTAATCATGAGTCTAGAAGGAATTCCTCTGCAACAAATCCCACGAAAAAACCATGTATTGGTAAGAAATTTATTTTGAGATAGGAAATTTACTGGATCTCGCGAGGACCCAGGGTGGGTGAAGGGTGGTGAAACCACTTCACGCTTCACGACCGAAAGGGTCGCGGCTTCGCGACCCCTGTGTCGTGATCGGTCGCGAAGGGGTCGCGCTTCAGGGGGAAGCTTCGCGACCCACGCAGGTGGGTCTCGATGATCGGTCGCGAAGGGGTCGCGAAGCTTCGCGAGACCCACGCTTCGCGACCTATCATCGAGACCCCTTCGCGAAGCGTGTAGGTCGCGAAGGGGTCGCGAAGCTTCGCGAGACCCACGCTTCGCGACCCAGGGGTCGTGATGGTCGCGAAGCTTTCGCGAGACCAGGGGTCGTACTTACCCACGCTTCACGACCCAGGGGTCATGATGGGTCGCGAAGCTTCGCGACGCGACCCACAAGACGGGTCGCGACGTGTGGGTCGCAAAGCTTCACGACTCAGCGCGACCCATGAACACAACCGTCTAATTTTAAATTTTTACTAAATAAACTTTTTTGTTTGTTTTGTTTTGTGTTTATTTTTACTTTTGTGTTTGTTTTGTCGCGCTTACCCACGCTTCGCGACCCAGGGGTCGTGATGGGTCGCGAAGTGGGTCGCGACGTGTGGGTCGCAAAGCTTCGCGACTCAGTCTTGTGGGTCGCGAAGCTTCGCGACCCATGAGCACAACTGTCTAATTTTAAATTTTTACTAAATAACATTTCCAGCTAAACTTGGAAGGAATCAATTCTTTAAATGCAAAATAACTTTAAGATCAAGATACACTGAAATCTGTAAGAAAATTGTAGTATTTTTAAATGAGAAAGAGATGGAATATTTGGTGCAGTATACTCAATTTGGTTATTTAATTTTATGTGCTAAGGATTATAACAATTCCAATCAATTGTTATGGTTTTTGATTAGTAGGCAAAGTTATGACAGTGGAAGTGATGAATTTTGGATGATATATCGTAAACGACCTTTACGATTTTCATTATTAGAGTATTGTTTGTTAACTGACTTAAATTGTTCAAATGTTTATCCTATGATACCCGAAGAAGATGAATTTAGGGAGAGACATTTTTGTGGGAGTTACTCTATACGTTTGGGGGATTTGATAGATAAAATTGATGAATATGATAATGATTTTGGAGAAGAAATAGACATTGAAAAAGTGAAATTGGCCTGTCTTTTGTTTGTGGTAGGTGTATTAGGGAGACAAAGAAAAAATAAAAATGATACAGTGGATTTAGAATGGATTAGATTAGTAAATAATTTTGATAGTTTTATAAACTATCCCTGGGGTAGAATAGCTTTTGAAGAAGTAGTTTATGGACTTAGAAAAGATCTTGAAACTAAGTTCAGAAGCTACAAAAATTTGGTAGCACGCCGTAGGAATGATCAAGATTTCAGCGGGTTCGGCAGCTTCCATATAAGTGGATTTATTCATCCTTTACAGATAACTAAATATTGTTTATTAAATGAAATATCCTTGTTATTTTATATCATACTAATAATGTGTTTATTTTCCGGTGCTAGATTTTGGCCTATGAATATTTTCCAGCAATTGCTCAAGTGTTCGCCAGACATCGAAAAGGTCCCAACGTACCGATACCTCGGATGTGTCATTGGTTGACTATAAAATAGAGTAAAAACCATTCACCTTCCATGGATGATGTGAACAAAGCATTTAAAAATGTATATAACAAGGTAAATACAAAAAATTCATTTTATTTATTTTTCTTATTATCTAATGTATTTTTTGTTAACCGTTAACTAATTTCATGTTTATTGTTAATGATTAATATAGGATATTTTGGGGATGCTCATTCCCACCTCGGAGGAGCTGGGGTCTGTACATTATATAACTGAAAATTTTGTTGATTCTAATAATGTGATAATCAATCGCATTACGGAGTTAATTTGCCAAGGTATCAAAGTAGTTTGTACTCAAGATCCATTGGGTGATCTAGAGGATGTAGTGGGTGTACAGACTGAGACTGAGGATCGACCGTTTCTCCAGCCATTCACATATACATACTCCATATCATCTCGAGATAAAGTCAGAAAATCTTCTCGGCCATCTCGTAGTCCTTCACACATGAATCCGCCGTCTCCTCCATTGTCTCCTTCATTGACTCACATGAGAGATCATACATCTTTTGCAGACATGTGTTTCATAAGTTTGGAGGATAAAGTTGAGACGATACTAAAGTACCAAGCCGATATCAAAAATCAATTGAAAAATGACCAAGCCGATATCAAAAATCAATTGAAAAATATGCATGACGATATATCGAGTTTGAAGGATATAATTGGGAGATTATCTTTGATGAATGTCAATGTTTGTAAGTTTTATCAATATTTATATGATTTTTAATTTTGAGTATGAAAAATGACAAATTGTATGTATTATTCTCTCAGATCAAGGCGAGACATCAAGGCATAGATTTGAAGATATTCCATTTATGAGAGTAGATGAGGTGGATCCAAATATTCGGCTTGTGAGCGATCCGTCTTTGACTCGAGCTTTTGAAAAAACTTCGGGCGATAAGTTAAGATTGTTCACAGTTGAGGAAGAGCCTATAACAGACGAGGAACTGCGTCATCTTGTTATGAATGATATGATGTCTTTGACTTTTGAGAAAAGAGCTAGAATGTTCGCTAATAGATCGTGGCCACGAGTAAGTACTGAGATTAATTCTTATATGGAAAATACGAGGATATGTGGGATGTGTTCGTCCTATGATAGCTCGTGGTTTCGTGTATTGGGGACACCTGCTTCTTGGCTGACTGAGACCATAAGTTTGTTCTTTTTTTGTTTTTTGTTTTTTACGTTGAGTTAGTAATTAACATATTTCACTTTATCACTTTCAGCATATTCAAGAATGTTGTCGAGGGTTGCTCCAACTACAAAGGACATACTCACATTTAATGTCACAAGAGGTGTCATTGATGGATGTCGATTTTCATCAGCTGGTTTCGAGTGTTTTCAATGAGGGCGGAGAGAATAATATAGAATGTTTGATGCCCTATGTGAGAGCAGAAATTAGTGAGTGGCCGGCTATTCCATGGAACAAAGCCAAAATAATTTTGATACACTTTCATCTTCCTAGACATTGGGTTTTGTTAAAAGTTTTGCCTAACCGTAAGAATATCACAATCATGGATTCAGACCATAGCGTAGATAGGTCGGGCAAGACATTGCTTAAATTTATTAACCCTTTGTCTCTTATGCTTCCACATATGTTCGGTGTTGATGCTTCATAAAGATGGAGTATAGTTAGGCCAGAAAATTTTCCTACTCAAAAGACCAGGTTAAATTTTTTTATTTTAAAAATTATTATTTCATTATTGTTTAATGTATATCAATGTATTTAATGTTTGTTTTTTCATTGCAGCGGTGAATGTGGAGTATATTGTTTAGCGGCAGCAGTTTATACCATGTTAAGAGAAAATGCCTATCAACTCAACGATGAGAAGATTGAGGAATTTAGGCATTATTGTTGTTGTTGTATTTGGGATAAATTCTGGTCATTGGATTAAAACATTTATGTGATACATTATATTGATTTTTAGTTACATTATATTCATTTTAGTTAATGTATGTGATCCATATACTCAATCTATTTCAAACAATGAAAATTGATTCTATTCATTGGGTCGTGTAGGTATCTATTTTAAACAATGAAATATGAAACCAATTTTCATTGTTTAAAATGTATATGCAAAATGAAATCACTAAGGAAATGAAAAAATACTAACGCATGATATAATGTGTATGCAAAATGAAATCATCAAACAATATTAAGGAAGTAAAAAATACCAGATAAATCCGAAGAGAAACGAAAAAACGTGAAGGGACACGTGCAGCGCCCGCGCTGCCGAGCGCGCAGGGACACGTGCCGCGCCCGCGCTGCCGAGCGCGCTCGGCGGCGCCTGCCGAGAGCTCTTGGCAGGTGCGCGCACCTGCGCGCGCGCGCACCTGCGCGCCGATCCGCGCGCAGGTGCGCGCCTGCTACTGGCAGGCACGCGCACCTGCACGGACGGTGTGCGCGTAGGTGAGCGGATACAGTTCACGTATTTTTTTCAAATTATCCAATGATTGGACCATATTATGGGTCGTGATTACACTCGACCCACGAGACCAAAATTTGTTGGGTCGAGTGGGTCGAGTTTAGGTCGAGAAACATATAAATGAACAATAAACGTTAATTTCATATACTTCTATATTAAAGTTAATATGTAATGAAATTTATTACTAAATAATTTTAGTAAATTAAAATATTAGTTAATGTTTATATTCAATAAATATTAATTTCATATACTTATATATACATTCATTAAAGTTAATTTCATATCCTTAGATATAAATTTCATATCCTTAGATATAATTCATTAAAGTGAATATGTAATGAATTTTTTAGTTCTGTTATGTTATTATAAAAAATTTGTTAAGAATTTTAGTAGAATTATAAAATTTGTAAAAAATTTAATTCTAGTATAAATTCAACCCACATATTGTTAGAATAAGAGATACATTGTTATACTTACAGTTAATTTTTTAACTAACATACTTAAATTATAATATATAACTCATATTAAAATTTTCACAAATAATTTTTTATATATATTTACATTATAATCATATAAAAGTGAATTATATATTATAAAATGATCAAAAATCAAAATCTCTTACCTACTCGACCCATGGAGACCCAAACTCGACCCAAACCCTAAACCTAGACCAAACCCTAGACCAAACCCTAAACCAAACCCTAAACCAAACCCCTAACATTTTTACTCGACCCACGCGACCCAAAATTTAAACAATTGACAAGCCTACGTGACCCAAACTTAAAAATCTGCCGATTACTCGACCTATTGACCACCCTCGAACAAAATTAAAAATTCGCCACAAACACATTACATATTAATAAAATCAAATCGATTGTCTTTAAATTCAAACAAATTACAAATCATTCAATCCTATCTTCTACCAAATTCTCCTACGGATGGAAATCTGTTTTGTTTCTTCATTCTACGTCTTCTCTTGATCACAGGTGGCAGTACTAACATATCATCAAGAGGCCACTCGTTCTGATTCAGAACATGATAAATTGGCTCAGAATAGGCTAAAGACCATATCATAACAGAATAATACTCTGAGCAGAAGGAATATAAATTAACATCACGAAAATAACTCGCTGCAATTGCATGTGAACATGAAATCTTGTCAATATCAAATTCTCTACAGGTACATCTCTTTGATTCCAAATCCACAATGTCACTATTAGTAGCACTTCGAACATCAAACTCAAGACGGCCCAGCTCATAAACTTGATATGCCCGAGCAATATTAAACCTTTCACGTAGAATTGACTCAACAGTTGGAGTGAAATTTGTTGTTGATGCGCTGGATGCATTTCGATACCTTGAAAACCAAGATATAGTCAAAGTCTGCAAAGAATTTAATAATGCAATGATTGGAAGTTGTCTTTCTTCATGCAATCTTGCATTTATTGATTCAACACCATTAGTTGTCATAATATTATACCGAGATCTTGGGCTATATGCTCGAGTCCATCGATCCAATGAATCACTTTCACTCAAAAACTTTGCAGCATCGGGATATATTTTCTTAAATTTCTCGTACTCCAAGTCAAAGTCGAGTTGATTGTAAATTTTTGCTAACCGCATAAACATTTCGGTACAACCCTTCTTTTTGCAACGAATTTTCATATTTTGTGACAAGTGCCATATACAATGACCATGATGTGCATTTCTGTAAACGTTGGCAACTGCGGCAATGATGCCCAGATGTCTGTCTGAGATAATCATCGACTCTTCCTCATCAACCACTACTTCCAAGAGCTTCGTCAAAAGCCAACTCCACGAAGCAATGGATTCTACATCAACAACAGCCCAAGTCAAAGGATATTGATGAAAATCTCCATCTTGTGCTGAGGCCACAAGTAAAGTACCGTCGTACTTTCCTTTCAACCATGTACCATCAATAGATACGACTTTTCTCATGCATCTATATCCTCTTGCACATGCACCATATGCTAAAAACAAATACTTGAATCTATTATGCTCATCTAGTGCTAAATCTATTATACTACCAGGATTCATTTTCTCGACCATTTTCAAATACGAAGGTAGAAGACCAAAACTTCTTTCAGGATCACCTGTGAATATATCACAAGCAACTTGTTTGCCTTTCAAGGCTTTGTAATAGGCAATGTCAACCCCCTTATTCCGCATCATTCTCATAATAGATTTTGGTTGAGGTGTTTTCTGTTGTCCTCAAAAGTTCTCTACCAACATATCACAAACGATAGATGAGGTGGCTTGTCGATGCTTTTTACGCATTCCTAGTCATGTCACAATTGTGTGTGTTGCAATATGTACGAATCACAAAATCTGTTGAGTTATCGTGTTTTGAAGCCCAAATTCTCCAGCTGCAACCTTTATTCACACAACGAACCGAATAGATATTTCGAGAAGATTTGACACTTTCAAACTCAAAAGACGAGTTCAAAGCAATTTTTGATAACACTTTCTTCACTTCGGTCTTGCTTGAAAATCTTTGACCAATAAATAAGCTTGAACCATCGGTAAATGAATATGTATCAGCTTGAACATTAGTCTCAGTATCATGAGCTACACCAATGTGGTGGATGTTAACATCATTATCATCGACATGTATATCATATATATCCTCCACATCATTTTCTGTACTCCTCACATCATTCTCTTGCATATTTTCAGTTGATGTATTTATATCTTCTAATACATCATTATTGGTATCATGGTCATTTGATACAAAAGTTCTATCAAAATAGTGATCGTACATATTTGTTTCATCGTCAACATACTCATCATCCAAATGAGTCAAATTTAAATCCGGTGACATGATATTTTCACTTTCAACAATATCAAGAAAAACAACACTTAGTTCAAATTCTACGTGAAGTACTGGTCTTTCTTTTGCACATCCAAAATATAAGTATGCTTTCAAATCATTATCATCCTCGATATAAATTGGACGAATATTGCAATGCTTCACGTCAGGAAGATAACTTAATTTCAATTTTTCTGTACCACCTAGATTCATAATTCTGTATATCTCACTTTCTATATATTCCATTGAACAAATATCAGAATCCAAAGGAATAGCTGCCCACTTATCACTCGACCATGAACGCCATTTAAATATATTATCTTCATTAATTTCCCATTCGTCGTTGTACTCAAAGAGAATAACTGTTGGCATAACCTACAAAAACATAAATAAGAATATTAAATTATAGACAATATTATTTATTTAAAAAAATATATTAATGAATTACAACATCCAACATATTTACAACCTCGACATGGGTCGCGGTTGGTCGAGGTGACCTCAACCCACCGCGACCCACTGGGGTCGAGGGTAGAGGCATCTCGACCTGTGGGTCGAGGCAGTCCTCGACCCACGTGTGGTTCGAGGTGGGTGCAACTCGACCAATCTGTGCAGACCTCCACCCACACACCTCCACCCACACGTGAACCCCGATCCATCATTATCCCATACTATCATAGTAACACTCCATTCACCTACTCGAACCACACAATCAACACGTTGCTACACTGTAAATACTCATCCGAACTCTACTAACAAAAATTCTAACAAAATACAACCAGAACTAAACTGAACAACATTCGAGTAAGGAAAACAGTCGAGTATATGCTTACTTCTATAGGAATCTTCAAATTTTCAAATGATTTTTGATTAGTTTATCGTGAAAAACACAAAAATAACATGAATAAATGAAACCTCAGACAGGGAAGGTTCCGATATATCAATTAAAAAAATATTTTTTAAAAAAAGTAAAATCTAAATAACTAACTAATCATTTATTAATGAACTCACCTAACTAACAGCAGTCAACTCCCTTTTCTCGATTTAAAAAAGTCAAAATCCATTTTATTTAATTAAATTTAAAATGAGTCATATATTTTTTATTGTCCCTGTTTTTTTGAAGAGTTATATTGGTCTATTAATAATATTTCAGATTGCTTAATGTATTTTGGACTCTCTCTCAATTTTTGTCAACAAAAAATATAAACACACTTTCTCAAAACTGGAACACTGTTTATTTAGGCACTCCAAATTCTTCGAGCTACATTTGCTACCAAGGATTAGGTGGGTTTATAGTTTTTTAACTCACCTAATCCAATGTTTGTTAAGATTTTTATTTAACAAAGTCAATTGATTATGTTATATTAATTGGGATAAAATAATCACTTCTCACTCTTTAGGATTATTTATTCAACTTTTAATCAATCATATTTTTCCAATTTTACCATTCTCCTATATCCAAACTCACTACCATTTTCCACCACCAACCGCCGCCGCCGCCGACCACCGCCAACTGCCGGCCGACAATCGCCGCCGTCGGCCCACAGCCACACCGCCGCCGAGATGGATGGACAATTTTGTCAATTCATCAAACGATTCTTAATTATCTCTTCTTAACAATCATACCAAACATAATATTATTTTATCATTATATATTATATTTCTACTTAAATAAATTTTTTTATCATTCCTCTCTTAATCATTTCATAATTTTATTTTCCAACCAAAATTATCTTAATATACAGTCAAAGATTCAATCAAGTAGAAAAGTTGCAAATTTAAGAAATTTTATCTTTTCAGACAGCGTTAGCGAACTTATTGAATCACCCTCAAACAATTACTCTATTTTCCCCTTGTACCATCTCAGACTTTCAGTACCCAACAAGACAAAAGTGTTCAAACAATAATAAATAAGAATTTGGTGTCCTCTACATATATCGTTCTCAATTTCCCGGACAGCGACACTGTTTCCCCTTGGGTTTCTCATTTTGTCTTGTTTTCTTTTTCCCCTCCTTCTCACGAGTCGCAACAGAATTTTTTTGGCTCAAGATTAATCATGTCTGATAATTCATAAATAGGTACTCTATCAAGAAAACAACATCATTTTTTCCTTGAAACTTGCAAGGACCCAAGCACATTCAATCTAACTCGACGGGCCACTTCTGAAACAAATAGTTGCTGTTCTCTCTTCAAAACTATCAAGAAAGTTCGTCGCAGTTCAAAAATCTGAACCATAAGAAAGGTACGTAGACTTCTTGTTCTTTTGTTACCTGACTTTTTACTCGCTGATCCCAAACGAGGAGTTAATTCTTTAACTTGGAAGTATTATAGAATTTTAAGAAGTCGTTGTTAGGGAACTTCCCGTTAAGCAGTTGCATCCTTTTTTGGATTTTCTTTATTTCCCATGTCGTACCATTATTACATTATTTAATCAAAACCTCACACCATGAAATGGTAAAATACTATAATTGATTTTACATAGACAAGACTTGGGGATTTTGGGTTCTTGTTTGCATTCTGAGGTTCAAACAGAGTCCCTTTCTCTTTGGCTTAGTTGAAACTTATGTAATACCCCGTGAAGATTCTAACTTTATTTGTTCTTCTATTTAGAGTATTCGGGTACGATACATAATGTCATAAACACACATCACACATTCTTCCTCTGTGTATATTAGTATATGTGAGTGTAGATGATATTGTCAATACTGGACTAAGCTTACTGGGGTTCAGGTGATAATAGCAATCAGTGGATGAAGATGGATTCTTACTTTGGATTCAGGCTGCTGTGAACGGTAACCTTTATCGTCATCTTATCGTCTCGATTCTCAGAGGGTTTTCTGGAGGGTAAAAGATTAGAAATTTAATATATTATTACAATCAAATGCTGTTCATTATCGCATGATTCGAGGAGTGAATAGTGAATGTGGGATCAAGAGATTTGCATGTTAAATATATTTCTGGAATATACTTCTGGCAATTTGGGTTATGTCCGTCGGATCTCTGTGCGGCGTGGATGGAGTTATACATTTCGCGTCTTTTCAGTGCAGGTCAAGAACAGTGGACTGTGTCTTCGAAATGATAATCACTGGGGGCCCCTTCAGATTTTCTTTCTGTGGGGGTGATCTCTGACATGAGATAAATGCTTATCGAACATTTATTTTCTCCATATATTATATTCTACTGCATTTGAAGTAACTTTTTACTGCCCTGAGCTTAGGGGTTTTTTCTACGCTACAGCCTACACCGAGATTCCTCAAATGTGTGCATGTCTCGTGTAAAGTATTCGTTGTCCACATTATCAAATGGTAAAAAATGATTTGGAGAGCTACACTAGCAAACCTGACATTTGTTTCTGGGAGAAATAAAACTTGAAGTTCTAAATATGATGTGCAGATGTAATAGGAGGTTGTTCATGAGATCATTCATGCTCGGTGTGCTCCCACTCCCATGGGCTTTGAACATTCTGCCCTTGGAATGCAATGAAATATGTTAAGACCTGATTGTGCTGGTCAATTATCGATGGTTGTGACCTTGTTTTGTCTAATTATGCCCTTGTTCTTTATCGTCTTTGAACTAGAATAATTTGGCAGTTGTGCTTGCATTTAGTTTATGCAAAGGGCTAGGGTGGACCGACAGACGGCGTCATTGTTCGTCCTCTTAAATAATTGAAGTTTCTAAATATTTATATGCCATTTTTCGATTGAATTTTGCCCATGAGACCTATTTTACCCCCAAAATGACATGTGTTAAACAAATTACCGTTATCTGTAGAAAGAATGAAGGAAACTATATTTGCTTGATTCAGCTTCCAAAAAAGGTTCGTACAAGATCCTATTTATAGAGAAAGAAACGTGTACTCAAGTATGTGAAATCCCTAAAGCTTAGAATCCTGGAATGCGACTTTCATACATGGACTGATGTGGGCTGGATGCACTACATTACATGGGCCGACGATGGGCCAACCATATACTAACACGCCCCCTTCAAGCTTGGAAACATATTTCGGACACCAAGCTTGGACAATAGAAACTGATGGTGAGCAGTACCCAGCCCTTTGGTGAAGAGGTCAGCCAACTGATGTGAAGAAGTCACATAAGCAGTCTGGAAACAACCCTCTTTAATCTTTTCACGAACAATGTGACAATCTATATCAATGTGCTTCGTACGTTCGTGAAACATGGGATTTGCAGCAATGTGCAAAGCTGCATGATTATCACAATACAGCTTGGTAGGTTCCTGAAACAACACTCCCATATCTGACAGCAATCCTTGAATCCAAATGATCTCACATGAAGTGATAGCCATTGCTCTATATTCAGCTTCTGCGGAAGATCGTGATACGGTGCTTTGCTTTTTAGTGCGCCATGACACCAGCGAGTCACCCAATTTAATGCAAAAACCCGTTAGGGATCGACGAGTCATAGGACATGATGCCCAATCCGAGTCACAGTAGGCAGATAATTGTAAGGTGCTTTGAGCTGATAGAAAAATGCCCATGCTTGGAGATCCCTTGAGATACTTGACAACTCGCATGGCAGCATCCATGTGAGTGCGTTTAGGGGACTGCATAAATTGACTTAAACGTTGAACAGCATAACATATATCGAGTCTAGTAATAGTGAGATATATCAATCGTCCAACTAATCTTTTATAGGAGTCCGGATCAGTGAGCAGATTATCCTCGGCACTGGAGGATGTAGATGGAAGCAAGAGATCAAATTCATGGGAGATGAGTTTCTGATGTTGTTCTGCTGGAGTATCAAAGGGTTTGGCTCCAAGAATCCCAGCATCCACAAGAAGATCCAGGGTATATTTTCGTTGATTCAGAATGATGCCATCGGTAGAACGTGCTATTTCAATCCCCAAAAAATACTTTAGAAGACCAAGATCTCGAAGCTCGAGTTTAGAGTGTAAGAATTTCTTCAAGGTGGCAATAGCATCTATATCATTGCCGGTGATGACGATATCATCAACATAAACCACTTAAAAGAGTAGGTGGCATGAGCTTCATGACGAGTGAATAAAGAATGATCATGATGAGATTGTGCAAAGCCAGCTTCAATCATTACGGCTACAAACTTTTGATTCCACTGTCGAGAGGCTTGTTTGAGCCCATACAAGGATTTCCGGAGGCGACAAACTTTATTTTGTTCCTGAATATGATAGCCGAGGGGTAGTTGCATGAATATCTCCTCATCTAAGTCACCTTGGAGAAAAGCATTGGCAACATCCATCTGAAATAAACTCCAACCCCGGATGGCTGCGATGCTAAAAAGACAGCGGATAGTGGTAATTTTGGCAGTGGGAGAAAACGTATCATGGAAATCCACGCCGGCTTGTTGTGTGTAGCCCTTAGCTACCAACCGTGCCTTAAATTTATCAACACTTCCGTTGGGCAAAACTTTCAGCTTATACACCCATCGGCACCCTATTGGCTTAACATAGGGTGGTAAGTCAACTACATCCCATGTATGGTTAGATTCCAGAGCTGCTAGTTCCAAATCCATAGCATGCTTCCATCTAGGATCCGTGATGGCCTTATGGTAAAAACGTGGCTCAGTAATGGAGGAAATAGCAGCTAGAAAACTTCGATAGGACGGAGAAAATTTGGAGTAGTGGATATGGTTAGAAATATGGTAGCTGCAGGGAGTAATGCAGGCGTGAGACAATGTGGGACAAGAAAAATCTTTCGTCCATATGGGTGGTTTGACAATTCGAGATGATTTCCTTAAGGGAATGGAAGAGGTGTCATCGGTATCTGTCACAGGAGTGGGTGAAAAATCGGGTTCAACTGACAAATTTTGATTTTCTAATGTGGAAGAATCCAAGAAAGAGTTGGAGTCAGGAAATATTGGATCTGGCCGAGACTTGACAGCAAATGGGAAATGAGATTCATGAAAAACCACATCTCTTGAGACAAAGATTCTCTTGGTTTCAAGATCCACCAATTTGTATCCTTTTTGTACAGTGGAATAACCCAAGAACGCACAAGCCTTAGCTCTAGGTGAGAATTTATGAGTGACATGAAGAGATGAGGCATAACAAAGGCAACCAAAGACCTTCAAATGTGCGTATGAAGGGGTCTTGCCAAAAATGACTTCAAAAGGGGTTTTGTTGGCAAGAAGAGGGCTGGGGGTGCGGTTTATGAGGTATACGGCAGTGAGAACACAATCTCCCCAAAAATGGAGGGGAATAGACGAATGGAAGTATAGAGCTCGAGCCAAGTCAAGGATGTGGCGATGCTTCCTTTCAACCACTCCGTTTTGTTGAGGAGTGTATGAGCAGGAGCTTTGATGTATAATCCCAAGTGATATAAACAAGGAACTACATTCAAGCTTAAAGAAATCAGAAGCATTATCGGTTCGAATAATTTTGACTTTCAGGAAGAATTGTGTGGCAACCATGACAAAAAACTGGTTTAGAAGTCTAAGGATGTCCAACTTTGATTGCATAAGATATGTCCACGTTCCTCTAGAAAAATCATCTACGATTGTCAAGAAATATTTTTCTCCATTATATGTAGGAGTTCGAAATGAGCCCCAAATATCCATATGCACGAGTTCAAACAAAGAGGATGTTTTGGATAAACTAACTTTAGGAAAACTCAATCTTGTTTGTTTTGATTTGGGACAAATCGCACAATGAAACAAATCTATGTTCTTTGCAAGAAAAGGTAACAATTGCATTCTAGTAAGAGACATATGCCCCAATCTTTGGTGCCACAAGTCATGAGTAACGGAGGTACAAGAAATGAAAGTATTACATTGAGGTATCTTAGGGTGTGCAGCTTGAGAAGGCTGGAATGATGTTGATGATAAGTAGTAAAGGCCATGTTGAGTTTTACCAGTCCAAATTATCCTCCCTCTTTTGTGGTCCTGAAATGTACAACAATGAGGGTAGAATGTGACATAGCAGTCATGGGATTTAGTGAATTTAGAAATGGAAAGGAGGTTGAAATGAAAGTTGGGAACATATAACACATCATGCTATGACAGTGTCTCCTAAAAGCGCCACGGATCCTGTGGCACTAACTAAGAGTTGATGACCATTTGGCAATCTCACGGAACTTGGAGAAGAACACAAGGATTTAGGACTACGCAGCAATGAATAGTTACCAGTCATATGTTCATTCGCCCCAGTGTCAATAATCCAATCTGTAGGAGCATATCCATCAAACTGTCCAGCCATGTTAACAACATTTGTGTTTGACGCCTGCAAAGGTTTAGCACCATTAATATTTGATGTGTGTAGAGTATTATCTCCCATTAGTTGCAGTATTTCAGCATATTGAGCTGGGGTGAAACTAGAGCTGGCTCCAGAAGTGGTCTTCAATGACATCTCACTGTCTAACCCAGCAACATTATGAGCTACAGCCTTCATCTTAGGTTTGTCAAACTCTCGACTAAATCGTGTAGAGTTTCCTCTGCCCTGTTGTGGTTTGTGCAACCTGTGGCCTGGAGGATATCCTATCAACTTAAAACAATGAGCCTTGATATGTCCATTCCATCCACAATGTTCACATGTAAGTACCTCCCTTCTTCGCTCATCACCTCGCCCTTGTTTTACATAGAAGATTGTAGCAGGTTGATCAACCGAGGACAACGCGCGATGAGATTCCTCTTGAGAAAGCAATGAAAAAGCCTGACTAACTGTTGGCAGGGGAGTCATCATCAATATCTGGCTTCGAATATGCATATAGCCATCATTAAGTCCCATCATAAACTGCAACAAACGATGTTGTTGATTATGTTCAACATATTTTCTTGCTGCAGCACATTCACACGACGGCAATGTGACTAAGGAACTATATTCATCCCACAGCTGTTTTAGCTTACAAAAATACACTGAAATTGTGTCATTTCCTTGAGTCAGTCGCCCAAGTTCTCGGTGGATAGAGAAAATTCTCGATCCATTCACTTTATCGAACTGATCTTTCAAGTCTGACCAAACTGTGGAAGCATCGCTTGAGTATACAATTCCACTAAAAATATCTTTTGAAACAGAATTCATAATCCAAGACAATACCAACGCATTGCATCTCTCCCATTGATTAAAGGTAGCATTGCTTATCGCTGGTCTCACACAAGTTCCGTAAATGAATGCAATCTTATTCTTTGCACGAAGTGCGATTAACATAGCACGACTCCAAATGCTATAATTCTCATCTCCTGTCAGCTGTTTACTAACAATAGTCATACCTGGAGCATCCGATGGGTGTAAGAAGAGAGGATCGTTGAAGTTGTGTTCGCCATGGATCTATCCGCTTGAGGCAAAAAAAAAACGAAACGCAATATTCAACTATCTCAATCGATTGAATCCAGAATCAGCTGCGAGCTAAGATCCTTGACCGAAAGAGCTAAGAATCTCGCAAACACAGATCCAGTGGCTCTGATACCATGTTAAACAAATTACCGTTATCTGTAGAAAGAATGAAGGAAACTATATTTGCTTGATTCAGCTTCCAAAAAAGGTTCGTACAAGATCCTATTTATAGAGAAAGAAACGTGTACTCAAGTATGTGAAATCCCTAAAGCTTAGAATCCTGGAATGCGACTTTCATACATGGATTGATGTGGGCTGGATGCACTACATTACATGGGCCGACGATGGGCCAACCATATACTAACATTGAGACCTGTGGCTCTCACACCATTTTCAAGTCATGGCTCGTCGTTCTTTATCTACTGTTATTGTGGGATGTGTGCTCACATTTTTTTTTATTTTTTGCTACTGCCCACCGCTGTCATGAACTGGTTCGGTCAAATTTTAAGCTGTGGCCATTTTGGGTATTAATTGCGGATGTCTTTGTACCACACCGGTACCAGTACATATGCGATCTGAAACGATGACAAATTGATATACACATTAACCAACTAAGAGGGAGGCCCAAGAAGACTTTGTTAGTAACAATAAAACAGGATAAAATTTATTTAAATATAGGTAAAGATGTAGTAGGAGATAGAGGACAGTGGGTTAGAAGTCCATGTAGCCGACTCACTTAGTGGGATAAAGGCTTGCTATAGTTTTATATATTAGCAAAGCGCTTGTACTAAAATGCACGATCTTTCATGGTAAGTGAATACTGAGCAATCAGATATCAAACATCTGTTCTCATTTCAGTTTGCCATTTGCTTTGATTGTTAATTTTATGTATGTTTTTTTTCTTCCCATGAACTTCTGTTTGTCTTTCTGCTTTGTCTACATTGAAGGTAAAATTATAAGAATTTCCATTTTCTTTTAGTTGCCCGCTTAAGACTTAAAGTTTACATCCTTTCTTTTTTGTTGAAACACGATAATATGCATCTTAATAGTGGTAATCATTTTATTTCTTAATGGCCCGTTAAATCTGTGCACTCTCTTTCATCACGGGTTATATTAACTTGAATGTTAAAGCCATTTTGTATATTTTGTTCGGGAAGAGTTGGTCATTCGCCATTTCTTTATTCAGATGGATTCAGTTAAACGTTCTGCAGTTGCCCCAAGTGAGAATCAGATGTCACACACTTTAGCCAAAGTTTTACACATTCGAGCTGTGACAGGAAAAGCTCCTGATGATGGAATCCTCAATACTAAATACCATGGAAAGATAGAGAAAGATCAGATGAAAAGTTCCCTAATAACATCCTTCAATTATGAACTTGAGGAACTGAAGGACAGGGTAGTTAAAGAAGCTTTTCTTGCGAAGCTATTTGCTGGCATATCTTCTGTCAAAGCTGCATATGCTCAGTTACAATTTGCTCAGTATCCTTATGATGCTGATGGGATTCAATCTGCAGATCAAACAGTTGTATCAGAGCTAAATAATTTGTCTCAATTGAAGCAATCTTACTCGAAGAAGCAGTTAAACATGATGTACCCAGATATCAATTTGCCATTAACTGAGATTCAGGAGCAGACAAGTCAGCTGAAAACTTACGAAATTTCAAGCAAGAAGTTGAAGTCTCAGCTTAAATCTAAAGACTCTGTGCTAACCTTTCTCAAACACAAATTGGCTGAAGCCATTAAGAATAACAAGTTGCTAGAGAAGAGACTAATCTCAGTGGAACAGTCAGTGATACCCAAAAGTATTTCACCATCTAGCTTAAATCCTAGCCATTTCATCTCTTATTCTCGGCAAGCTTTAAAATCTGTCCAAGCATTTACTCGTTTGTTAATTAATGAGATGGAATGTGCAAGCTGGGACTTGGATGCTGCAGCTAGTTTAGTTGAACCGGGAATTTCCTTTTGGACACCGAATCATAAAAGTTTTGCATTTGAGTCCTTTGTATGTAGAGAAATGTTTGATGGTTTCAACTACCTAGATTTTTGCACCCCAGAGTCCTTGCTTGAGCATAAAGATTGCCCCACCCGACATCTTGACAGATTTATAAAGATGAGGTCTGTGAAACTGGTAGATTGCTTAGCTTGGAAGCCTAGATCAAATTTTGCGACATTTTTCCGCATAAAATACTTAAAACTCATAAATCCGAAGATGGAAGAGCATCTTTTTGGTGATATGGATCAGGGAAATTTGGTTAATTCCGCTAAAATACCAGAAACGCCTTTCTTATTGGCGTTTAGTGAAATGTTGAAACACATCTGGCTCCTACATTACCTGGCATTATCTTTTGATCCCAAGGTTTCGATCTTTCAGGCCAAAAAGGGATGTCGTTATTCTGAAGTTTACATGGAAAGCTTGAACGACGAGGTTTTCTTGTTGCCTGATGGCCTCCTGGAAACTGATCCACGAGTTGGTTTCACAGTTTTTCCAGGATTCAAGATAAGCAAGACTATCATTCAATGTCATGTCTATCTTTGTTGATCGTGAGCTCGGGGTTGATACACCATGCTGTGTTAGATGCTGCAAGGCTTGATTATTTGCTCGTAGCATCAAATATCACGCTGGAGGTGACTCGATCATCTTTTTTCCGTCCGAAAAAAAAGAGCAACAATTAATTATTCATTGGGAAAAACGATCCATGGTTGTCCTTGAATTTATGTTTGGTTTTTTCTGAATAGGAAGTTTATGGACTAAAACCAACCCCTCTCTAGATCTCGTGTGTCATTTCATGCTCCGAAATTTGGTGATTCGTATAGATGGTTTGTACAAATAGCAACCTTCGGTTTTTCCAGTACCCTATTTTGGTATTTAAGTTTTAGCTAATACTTGTCATGGATCAAGGATGTGTGAAATAACAATTAATGAGGCGACTTTCGATCTGAATAGATTCACTGCTTCATGATCCATTTGACAAACACATTCAAGAAATAGATTATAAACATCGGAACGACATATTTAATCGTTGTAGATTTTTGCCACGAAGTTCAAGCTAATACCAGGGAGGCAAACCAGATGCAAATTACTCAGCTTGATGAAGTTTCAGTAAGGAAGAGACGTGCTCTGGGCGGATCTATTTGTGTAAGGGACATTTATGCATAGCAGCAGATGAATCTGTTTCTTCATGTTCTGTGTTGGATCCTGGAACTGGTCCATTTAGTAGCCCCGCAAAAAGCTCTGCCGGGTCGTAGTAAATCTCTACATCTTCTGCCCTGAGAGACTCGTCGACCTGTAAATATTCAACGCACGAAAGACATCAGATTTCATGATCCCCATGTGAGCTGAATTCGAGTTCAAAGTTGATTGCTTTGGGAGTTATTGAATCGAGCTCAGGTTCAAATACGTGATCCTATGCGGGCAGACACTTACTTTGAGTATTCCGACTCCAAAAAACTGGACCAGTTCACCAGTGGGAGAATGCCCTTTGAATGGGCCTTCGAAGTAACCCCAATGCCTGAACTTGAAAGTGATTACCGGTGGCCCCGAGTACACAGCGATCACTTCCCAGGCGAAACCACGTGGAAGCGCTGTCCGGAAAATGTCGTGGGACGACTCGAAGCTCTCCTCATCTGCTTTGTAGTACTTGAATTCTTCCGGCATTGAACTCTTCAACAAAGCATTGTAGCTACCCAGCTTAAGTGTTTCTTCGGCAGATAGGCCCTCTCTCCCTATTTTCTTACATGAAACAAAGTTAATTAACACAGATAGATAACTTTCGTGATCACATTTTCTTTGGAAAATATTCTCAACTATAACAAACAAGGATAAATTGAAGGGCGGACCCGCCAGACACGAGGGGCGGGACCGAGCTCAATTTATTGAGTTGAAATTTCATAAACCTGAACGTAAATATATTCGCTCTCGATAGATTTCGGCCCAAAAATTTCAATTTAGCTTAAATTATACTATTTTTGTCCGTCTCAAATATTTAAAAAAAAAAACAACAATTTTTTTTATCTTATCTCAAATGTAAATTCTTTTATATCCTATTAAAATATTCATAAAATAAAAGTAATTTTGAGAATTTTGTTTTCTGAAATTTATTTTTCTAATAATTTTTTTCAAAACACAAATAGACCAAACTTATTTTCAAAAGAGATACTTGTTCGTCGTAGTATGGTAAATATTACTTTTAAAGGGATAGAGACCATTTTTGACATACCTCAAAATACCTTTTTTTTTTTTTTACTTTAATTAATTTTTAGATTCAAAATTTATTTTGTACACATTTAATGTTTTAAAAAAAATTAAATTTATTTAATTGTTTGAACAAACTTATTAAAAATCATATAAATTAACATTCGACTTTTTTTATTTTTAAAATTAAAATTTAAATTTTTATAACAATAGTATCTATATATATAAAAAAATTTGTGCACTCTATTTTTTGGGAATGGATCGGATCCTCTACTTTGGACATCCCCACAGTAGAGGATGATGTGGCAAAAAAAAAAATTAATTTCAAAATTGTCTTTATTGTATGCATCTTCACAAGAGAGACTGTGATGTCGTCTTACAGTCACAATCACAATTTTCTATTCTTTTTTTTTTCTGTCTTTTTATATATTTTAATTAATACTTTCTTTTTAAATTTTTTTGTTTTCTTTTTTGACCTTTTTGTGTATACATTCTAATTTTTTTAAAAGTATTTTCTATTCTCTTTTTATCTTGTCAATTTTTATTGTCTCATTTTTTCTTGTTATAATTTATACTTAGCTTATATACTATATACTAAGCTTATATACTATATACTAATGTACCAACTGATTAAATATGTCAATATAGGAAAAAAATTATATATTTTATTCTCAAAATAAATAAATTTGGTAGTCAAAAAATTAGAAAAGAATTGAACATGTAAATGGAAGAAAATATAAATTTTTATATTGAAGTCCTCTCCTCCTTTATTCTAACTTTATTAAAAAAAATTAATTAGAAAAAAAAAAGAAAATAGACGAATCAAACATGTGAAAAGAACTAAAATTGAAACATAAATATGTTTTATTTTCAAAACAAATGAGATAAACAAAATGTGAAAAAGAAAAAGAGGGAAACAAAAAGTCCAAAAATAGCAAAAGAAAATATTATAATATATTTTAAACAAGATTAAAAATGAAAGTTTGAGAGTGAATAAAAGAATATTAAAACAAAAAGCTCAAAAAAAAATTAAAACTAAAAAGAATTAAAATAAAGATAAAAAATATTTTTAAGTTTTTTTTTTTTACCACAACATCCTCTACTTAGGAGATATCCACGGTAGAGGATCCGTATGCAACAGTACACATGTTGAACGAAGTGTCATAGTTATATTTAGTAAGTTCCCCTAAAAGTCAGCCAAGAACTTAATGCAAACGCAGATAAGTCAGCCTAAAATTAAAGATATTAACTTATCCATCCAGCAACACGAAATCTTAACTATATTTCATGGTTCTTATCTCCATGGATGAAGACGATGGATGAAATTTACCATTAACGATGAGCTTGAATTTGTGTGGGTTTATAGTCTTGAAGTCTCCGATTCTTGTTTTGTGGGATAGCTCCATCTCCCACGACTTGATAGCATTCTGAACCACCTCTTCTAAAGATCCTTTTGCCCATTCCTAAATGAAACAAAAGTAACCAAAAAACATGTAGTAACTTCGGATCGGACAAGAACCTCGATCGTATCTCATCTTAAATTTTTGTGGAAAAAGAAACCAAAATAATATGTTCTTGAATCAAACATGAGTACTGTAGGTAGATAAGTAGTAGTTCATTATGTACGTGTATACATAGTACCTTAGTCCGGCCCTCTTCGAATAGCTTGTTCACAGCATCATATATGGGAGGGCCGCCATGCCTCCACTCTGTGGTTTTCTGTGCTTCATCATGCAAGAAAGATCTGTATTTGTCTGCTGCAATTTCCAAACCCCTAATTCCTTCTTCATCCATGCCTGCTTGCTTTTGTTTTTGGTGGTTTCTTTTCTTACTAAATTGGGAGTTTGAAAATTTTGTATATATGTATAAATAAATACATGCCTAGCCAGGCTACGTGTATACAAAGCCATGTATTTTTAAAGGGATGGAGTAGCTCAAGTTGCAGTAAAATACCATATATGATGCAAACTTGTGAGATTGGATAGGATAATAGGGTAATTCCACTGGTTTTCAAGAGATGAATCAAAGATAAAACAAAATTTTTAATATAAATCTATGTAAATAAATTAAATGTAGCGGCCTAGCTAGGTAGTTGACTCCGACAATTTAAACGTGTCTCATATTTGATTTTTTTAAAAAAAATCAAGGGAACCCATGACTGGTATTTTTTGGTGTGTCGTCGATAAATCCAGAATACAACGTAGTAATCTACAAATCTCGTCGATCAAGTAAACCATATTAAACATATTCAAACTGAGAAAACAGAGAGGAATTAAATCTGATATCTTAATAAGTGTATATCATAACATAGTATCGACATTACATGTCTGACTTTGTCTTCATTCTAGATTTTTTGTACTTGTTGGTGGTAGATATGGATTTTTCTTTATTTGTTTATATTCGAGATTTTTTTGGGTTTTGGAGCATCATCCACTAATATATTTAGGGTTTCTTGGCGGTGGCAAATAGTTTGATTGAATGCATGGTGAGACCGCTCGGCTCCTGTATAATATTCTCAGTTTTTTTAAAAAAATAAAAAAACAGAAAACTCATTATTTAATCCTACTAAATAATGAAACTGAAAATAGATAGAAATAATTTAAAATATTCTTAAATTGTGTATATAATATTAAAAACTCATAAATTTTCTTTAATTAATGTACGTCGGTATTTCTATTAATTAGCATAGTATAAAAGTACATTAAATATTTATATAAAATGTGATATCTTCGAAATAAAAAAAATTATGGAGTATTTTGAAAATTAATAATATTCGACAAGGTAACCTATATATTTTGACCGTATGATATGGTACGGATAATAATTTGCAAGTGAAACCTATATATTTTGACCGTATGATGAACAGTCTATAATAATTATTGTTATGTACTCAACATTAAATATTAGTGTTGGCTTCAAAATCGTATCATGATAATAATTTATTGTTTTATTTTGATTGTGAATGAAGAAAATGATTTGATTTCGTAGAAATATGAAAGCAAACGAGAATATTCGTTTTCATATCCCCAAAAAAAACGTATTTATCTTATTTTTTACGTCTTCTAATATGAGTATGACTTCAAACTAAACTTCTCATCCCTTCCAAAATTAATTTCATTGTTATATTATGTTAGATGTCTATATCGATTGAATTAAATTAAATGTAGTTGGATAATCATTAATTTAATTTTTAAAATGAGTTATGTTTAAGTCTTAATCTTAAGATTGTCAGAACTCAGATATAATATTATGTGTTGTACGGCCTATATACCACTCGATAATGTATTGTAATCTTCATATGTTGGATTGTCATATAGATAACCTGATAATGTATTGTAAATTTCACGTTCCAGCTGTTCATTTTTGGGTAAAAACATGTGTGAGACGATCTCACAAGTCGTATTTTGTGAGACTAATCTCTTATTTGGGTCATCCATGAAAAAATATTCCTTTTTATGCTAAAATTATCACTTTTTATTGTGAATATCGGTAGGATTGACTCATCTCACAGATAAATATTCGTAAAATCGTCTCACAGAAACCTACTCTCATTCTTGAACGTGAGAAGTGTGTAAATATTTCATGTATTAGGTTCTTGAAATATATATATATATTCTTAGACAATTCAAGCTAAATTTTGGACCTAAGACAATAAATTATAACTGAAAGAGAATATATTTAAATTTTAATAAAGTTTTTGTCCAACAATTTATGATATGATTTGACTTCTAGATTTATCATTTTATTTCACATGACAAAATCAAACTTGCAATTTATTTTCCTAAAATATTTCTCCAAGATGTATTCCAAAAACTCTTCTCGTCCAAAAGAGAATAAAAATTGTCCTATTATCTACCTAAGCAGCAACTCTCATGACAAAAAAGATATGTTTCAATAACTATCAAAGACGCTGTTGACTCCTGAAGATCATCAACTTCGGTGCACTGTAGCCTATTCACTCTTTCTCCGGGCTGTGTCGACCAGATATGCATTCAGATGTTGGCCGAAAATCTTTGTAGAGAATGACTGCACCACGTGCTTTCGAGCTTCTTTCCCCATTGTTTCTGACAACTGAGGATTCTGAATAAAATTTGCCATGGCCAAAGAGAATTCTTGGGGGGTAGGGTCACAGAGGAAGCCTGTCACACCGTTCTTGATTGTCTCTACTGGACCCCCACTGTTACAAGCTATTACGGGCTTATGGGCTGCCATTGCTTCTAATGGAACGATACCAAAATGTTCGTCCTACAACAATTATATATGATATCAGAAAATGCTGGATTGATTCAGTTGAGACGTTGAATATTTATGAGAGTAACAGACCTTTGGCGTGTAAAGAACGCACAGGCATTGGGAAAGAAGGGTGTTTCTCTCAGACGTAGGACAAGATGTGATGAAATGAACTCGATCCAGCACACCTTTGCTTTCTGCCAAGTTTTTCAAATCTTCCAGGTACTCAACATTCTCTCTGAGGCGTTTATCAAACCCACCTGTCATTCAATATAGTTGCATCAGGCTGCCCCAAGCATAAAAGAAGAAGAACGGCACAACTGAAAGGAGAGAGTAGGGGGGAGGAGAACATTTGCCAAGAAAAAAACTCAAGGATATAACTGCCTAAAGGAGCACTCTTAAGATGGAATTATTGACGTTTAGATATCAAATGGAATGACAAAACAACTTTTCACATTTTCACGCTAACAAAATAGATTAAAACATTTCTTCAACAGGAATTTTGTCTTCTTTAGAAAATAACATGCAATGCAACTTTGTTGCAATTGCAATAGATAGGCAAATACAAAGTGTTACTGAAAGAAAGGCATTTAATTTGGTGTTTCATAGGGCTATGACCTCTAAAAATGGCAATCCTTGTCAATACAGTCATCAAAAACATCCTCCAGGTCTGACATAACCAGTCAAAACTAACTTCCAAATGTAGCAGTAAACACATAAACCGAAACATATGCATATGGTCAAATTGTTGTTGACTACTTTGAAACTAAATTACCTGCAATAGTTAACGTAAATCCTTCATTGTTGCCACCTTGAAGGACATCGGACTCATTATTGCAGAGCCTTGCAAAGGCGGATATAGCCAGGTCTATATTCTTTTTCCTTTCAAACCGATTGATGGATAGAAAACTCAACCTAAAACAGTGTGTAGTATAATAAGACCACCTTGCCCTGATAGTACATTTATTCATCTATTGTTTCTTTTTTTTTCCCTGTCATTTTGTTGATAGACATCATTTGAATACAAAGAGCATTTATATGGGAAAAACAAACATAATCAAAATTTGATATGGGAAACGGCGTGTCTTATCCTAGAACTATAAGATACTGAGAATTAGAATCATGTATGTTACTTGGTAGCATTGACTTCATCAAACTGATCCACGTTTACAGCAGGATAGAGCACAGCAGGTTTGATTCCACTCGCATTGAGAGTCTTGAAAGTTTTTGCAAAGGTAGATGCGGTAAATTTGCTGTTGACGAGAATTAAATCCGCCATACCTACAATCAATAGACAGTTCAAGAAAATTCAAAGTCTGCACAGAAGGAAGCATAAAATATTTAAAGTAGAAACCCAATGTTGGACGCAACCTGTTGTTATTTCTTCTAAATAATCTATAGGTTTCCGATATATTCTTCTAAGAATGGACGTGTGTTGAGCCAGTAATAAATCTGGAAAATGGCAATAAAATACAACCTAGATAACAAAAATTCCATAAATATATATGTTTAATCGAGCATAGATAAAATCCAATTCAAATGTTGTTTTAAATATTTCAAACCTTTGATTCCTTCTTTAGCTTCATCAATGGAACGACAACGGAGACCTGATCCACAAGGATGATGTCGAACGTAGGATACATGAAAAACACACATAGAGCGACGAAAATACACCGCAAGTATGCGCATACTGCATGAAGACGATAGAAGATATGGCGCGGTAGGAAAGCACCATACACAGTTACTGGAAAGATGCCTGTTCAATTTAAATGTCCATGATCAGAATGCTTATTATCTATTAAAAATCTAGTTACGAACTACCTAGAAAAGGAATACAAATTTCAAGTGAAACAGATAAAAAGGGAAAGGAAAATCAAGTTGTAGCACACCAGAAACTGTCTCCTCAAAACATCGATTTTTGTCATGGTGTGAGGTAAAAATATGAACATTGTGCCCATAAGATGTGAGTTCAACAGCAGCATCGACAACTAATCTTTCTGCTCCACCTAGGCATGTGAAGCACGGAGAGTTAAAATTCAGCAAGATAGTATGATATATTGCCAATTTTGAGAAATTCAATATTTGCTTAAAGCCTTAAATTCATGGAATATCATCATGGGATCAACGCAAAACATATAAGTCATTTGTACCATTATTCCATATTAATTCCTTCAGCAAAAATTCATGTGTAAAAGATGCAAAAATATAAATAAACTACATTAGAATCCAAAAATATAGATATGTATAAATCTTAAGAATGCAGTGTCAAGGTTGTAGTTATATCTACAAATTCACCGAATACACGTGGCACATTCTTATTGAAATAAAGTATGAAGATAGTTATCATCTAAACAGGAATGAAAATGTGATATTAGAGCTTCATCCTCAAAAAACTGCACACTAAACCATACAATAACGACTTCTTACCTCACGAATAGCACTTGCTTTTAATAAATCTTGAAACTTGGTAACCTTTTTACAAAAGAAATCATCTAAATGAACAACTGCCGTTCTCATACCAACTAGGTCCACCCTCACTATTCATGCATTCCCTGAACAAGGTTTCATTTAAAAAAAAGGCTTTCTTGAAGCTATCCATCAAGACAAAAAATTTTGTGTGCGTGTTTTTTAAATGTATTGCACAATACTTTGTTTATATACTTCAGCACACAGAAAAAAGGTTTTCGATACCAAGCGCCAGAGATTTCAAAGCCTTAATCATTATCCCAAACACCGAAAAATAAATCTCGCTCAAAAAATGTACACTAAATGCTACAGGGTCCCAACAATATAACACCGAAAAATAATCTCTCGCGCGGCGATTAATCTCTTAAAAATCGAAAATTTGTGCTCACAACATCGAAGACACATAAGCCCATAAAAGTTCCAATAAATATGTATAGATCAATCCCACAAGGTCGAAAATCTTGAACACTAAAAGTAAAAGAAAAAGAAAAAGTGTACAAGAACATAAAAAAGTATAATTTATCAATGCCGGATGCAAGGAATAAATTCACCTATTCCAAGATCAGGGTGGACGATTGCGATATTCAACATCGAGTTTTCCTCTCTGCCCATGTCTAATTCTTCTTATTACTTTACTCAAAGATGAATCTGTCGACCAATTTCATTTGGGGTTTCAGTAATGGAAATATACAAGAACCTGACGACAGAAAAAAAAAGGAAAAAAGAATAGAAAGAGTTTTTAGGACAGAAAGTTTTCATTGGTCTAGGAAAAGTGGTACAGCCAATGAGAAGATGCCATGTCAGAGAGACTTAATATTTTGTATTTATATACTTTAAAGTAATATTTTTTTAATGAAATAAAAAATGTAAATTCACCTTTTAAAAAAAATGTAAATTTATCCAAACAAGTCAAATATTGATACCAAATGCAAGTTGGAGTGGATTTGATTTGTTTTGAAATTGTTCAAACTGGATTTGAAGCTTAAATATTTAGATATTTTGTGTTCTAGTCAGCTAACCTAAATATGATCGATCACACCCACACACAAATTCAAATTGTATAAAACCTTTCATAGATGGGAGAGAGAGATTTAAAAAAAAAAATACTACACAAACAAATCATGACGCAAACAAATGGAATCAAGTCGAATGGTTTCAAAATTTGAATTGAGTTTGAACCCAATTTGCACTTTGGCACATTTGACTTGAGCTCGATTCAAAAATGGGGAAAAAAAATTCTCCAACTTAATAAATATCAAGCATCAGATCAACACATTAGTGGATATACGAGCAAACAAAACTAGTTAAGACAATAATGTTGGACTTTGTATTTTGATCTATTGGTTTTTTTCAATTTTCAATGAAAATTGAATATCTTATGTGTTTTTTAAACGAATGATAAGTGTGAAATAAAAAATATCTCATATAAGAAATTAATCTTAGCATACATAAGTTTATATTGAGTTATATTTTTGTGAATGTGTAAGAATGACAAGGGTGCAAATCAAGGGTCTGATTTGCAATGGGAAAGGCTTGACATTGTATGCAAGCATACGAACACGATCTGAGCATATCGAATTCATACCGATCAAAACAAAATTGCCCACCAAAGGTTCACTTGGCTTTCGCTATTTTTAAAATTTTTATTTTCAAAAATTCACTCAAGTTTTTTCCGAATGTGACCTTCCACCTGCCTGACTATTGGTGTTCCATATGATTGACTGTTGGTGCTCCAGCTGAGAAACATTTGGCCTTTCGGATGGCCAATCTATGATGCCCATATGGACTCAGGTGCATATATATAGAAACAACCGCAAGTCTTTCAACCACATCTCACAATCACGTATTACTTTCGACTCTCTTCTTTTCCGTGCCTCTTGCTACTCTGCTCCATTTCATGACAAAGTTCAACTACTTCTTCAGTGGCCGACATAGTATATTCGCGCTAAGTTATTATTAGTTGTCTCGTTGTATGATGGGAATCAGTCGCCTAGTTTTATCCTCGAAACACATACCGGAGGGAACGAATCAGTTTCGAGGATAATGTAATTCGTACATACCTCAATTTGCTTTATTGTTTCAGTTTTATCTACTATAATTTCTCACGACAGCTTTCAATGATTTTTGTTCAGTTTTCTGTATTTTAAAAGTTTACTACACTTTATTGCTCTTTCGAAAACTACAATATTGAATAATAAATAATGATCATGAAAACATTCGAACTATATGTTGCTTACTTGTAGTGCAAAAACATAAAACTTTGTCACGAGAAGAGACTTGAGTTTGAAATCAAATAATGGCGAAAACCCTCCAGCCTATCCAATAATAATAATTACTTATAATCGTTAAAAAAAAAAATTATAAATAAATAAACTCGCATATTCGAACTAGAGATGTTATGCTTGTGGGTATATAAATGGATCTTCCAGCAACCCAGCGGCCCAAATAAAAACTCAAAGCCCGTTTCTTCACCAAACACGCGTGAGTCGGAGTTAGAGATGATACCTGTACCGGTCGGCGAAGAGGTCGGCCCGAAGCTAGTTCGACTGCTCTACTTCGTCGGAGCTGGAGGTACGCGGACAATAATCTTTGGCAACTTCATTTTTCTGCTTCAATTTTGTGTTAATCGAAGAGTTCTATTGTGTTTTTCGGTTTGAAGTTCTGTGCACTGCGGGGATTAACAAATGGAAAGATCTAGAAAGAAAGTCAATGATTCAGAAGCAGCAAAATGTTAACGGTGGATCGCCTCTGCAGAATCCGTCTAATGTGGTACAAGAAGTCGCTGAATAATGATGCTTTTGTTTTTTGTTTTTTGTTTTGCTCCGGACTATAGGGATGTTGAATTAGGGTGTTAATTTATGCAATTGGGTTATGTGTCTTACAAGCAGCTTTGATTCTTTATGGTTTAGGGATTGAGTAATAATGTTCGTTTTATGCTTCCGAATACAGGATGATCCGATCATCACTCTGTCATGAATTCGATGTGATATGGATGGTATTTCATCTACTTATTGTGTATGAGTGAAAGGTTAAACTTTGAGATTACTAGCAATAACGATTCTTTCTTATCTAAATTTGTGTTTCAGTTAATTGTACAGTAAATTATGAATCCATCATCGATACCAAATCTAACTACATGCTTACCAGTTCCCACCCACTTTCTCTTGTTTTTTCCAACTCTCCTTTATACCATTCAAGGACTACCATAACCGGCCGGTCATCATGCTCACTGGCAACTTGTGCCATGTCTTAATAACCCTTCGACGAATAGTAGGGCTTCTTGAAATGTTCGACCAGATACCAGTTGGCAATAGTTTCTGTGGGTTTTATCCCGACTTTGCCGTATTTTCTATCATACATAGCCACCATCTTCTGCATACTTTCTTGACCCTTGCCGCGATGTCTTCGTTTTTCCTTATTTTGATTGTTTAAGTATGGTGAAGAAGGGAGTGTCAAGAAGAAAGAAGGTGGTTGAGACAATATAGGGATGTTAAATTATTTACTCTGGTCTGTATACTCATGAATCAACTCACTGTGTGGGTGGGTTGAATAACTAAACAAAAGTAGGATATAGTTCCAGCATAAAAATTTGAAGTTGGCTAAGAAAACTGAATCAATTGCATGATAAGGTCTGAATCACCAGACATGCGCTCATAACTCCAACCTATCACACTAATAGTGTTGGATTTGTATATGCTTAAAACGGTGATCTGCTGTGGACTGCTTTGTTATGTAGTATATCGCTGGGACTTTCGTTCTGAAAAAGCAAGAACCTTCCTTGATTTAAGAGGGAGATGATCGATAAGTATAACTGAGTTTTGGTTTTTTATCAGTCATGTTTCGCCCACAAACATGTGCAATCACTCCCGAAACCTCAAATCATCTCCCTGGCTAAATTTTCAAGTCCTCCCTCCTCCCTGATTGTAGTGTCTAATTGCTCAACAAACTGAAGTTGCTTGGTTCCTTACCGACAATGAGTTAAACTGAACTTTCAATGACTTTTTATCGGTTCACTTTATTCGAGAGCAATTAGTTTTTTGTCGAGTTGAGGGAGATGTTCGTTACAATTAGGTCTCGGTGTAAAATGAGTTTTACGTCCTTACTCGTTTTTATTTTATAAGTAAAATGTGTATGTTTGGGAGTTTTAAAGTTCATGATACTAGTTTTTGTAGTGAACAGAAAGCTCGTTACTTATTAATGATTGTTTTACGTACATTACTTTCAGTGACATAAGTCTCTCCTATCAAAAAGGAAGCTATAGATTCGAACCAACGTTAAAGCGAAAAAATCTACGCACCTCCATGCATCCAAATGTCATAATGAAAAATAATAATAATCATTAATGAATTCAATAAGTAAAATGGTAGAATACTTTTAATAAAAAATAAATTAGGAATATATATAAATATAATTAATAACCCGTAAATTTATTCTAGTAACTTGTATAAACTTTACTATCTTATGTTAAAACCAAGCCATTAAAACATATGGATAGGAATATGAACAAATCAAATGAAAAGAAAAATATCGATGAAATAGAACAGAATAATTTGGATATCGGACTATCATTGGAGTTGTTTGGATAATTTTAAGAAAGTTTATAAATTTTATTTTTAAATAACTGTCTTAGACGCTCAGATAAAACAAGTAGTCATCAAAAAATCAAGAGAGTATTAAAAACCCAAGAAGAGTGTGAATTTAGGATACAAAGATGAATCCGGATCAGTATGGTTTCAATTCATTTAACGTTGGTTTAAATAAATTATTTTAAGGAATTTACGTGAGTTTATCAATCATCATCAGTAGTTTCTTGAGAAATCAACAAAAATCAAGGAATACAATTAGCGTGATTCGTGCATACTATTGAATCCGGCATGGGCTTATAACACGCATGTTCTAAGTCTTAATTATGTCTTGTTAATGATTGTCATAATCTGAGAACGTTGGATTAGTTCCATTTAGTAACTAATTTTTTCTAGTTACGGACGTGAACATGAGCTGCATGCTTACATAGGTTTTATTAGTTCATACCTCGGTTGCAGTTTCAACAAAAATATTCATGCTTGTCATGGGCATGGATTATGTTTGTCGGAGAAGATTAATTAATACCTAAGGGATGTGCATTCCTGAACTCTGTACGCATGAATTATACCTCAAATTTCATTAAGAAATTGAGGGACACGAAGAAAATCAATCATCAGAGTTATGATCAGAAACGAATGATGCATGCCTGCACTTCAAATCTCACAAGTAAAACACTCGAACAAGCGTTGAATGAACGGTTTAATCGAAAGTCCCTCTCGTCTATATGAGAGAATAGGCAAGGTGTCCAATGTTGTAATGCTGATCATACATGTATTAATTAGTAAACATCTTCTTTGTTAACAAGTGCAATGGAAGATCGTTCATTTGTCAAGAAAATGAAAGTAGGTTTCTGGGGTCGATTGATAGTGATTGTATGTGTGTGGGCTTATGCAACAGCGGGCGTCTTACCACGATTGGTCAAATGCCGATCTCCACTTTTTCCGCTGTGTCGCCTCCCCTTGCTTTGTCCATTAGCATGTCCTCGAACTTGTTTGATGGACTGTGCTCTTTGCAGGCCTGTGTGCAGTAAGTCACCAGTAGTAACCTGTATATGTTTTGTTTTCTCACTAGTTGTTTTCGTACTGTGCTCAAATCATAGCAAAATTTATAATTCAAGAACGTTTGACTAAATATATTTGTGTTTAGATTTTGTGATCATAAGTCATCCATTTAATTTGTTGTGCTTTAACAAACGTAGACTGCAATGTACCTAGTGCCGTATGCGAAGATCCCCGGTTCATTGGTGGAGATGGCATCACTTTCTATTTCCATGGCCGGAAAGATGAAGATTTCTGCTTAGTCTCTGATTCCAATCTTCACATCAATGTTCATTTCATCGGCAAAAGGAATCCTAACTTAAAGAGAGACTTCACTTGGGTACAATCCATTGGCGTGATGTTCGATAGCCATAAAATTCTCGTAGCTGCGCAGAAAACATCGACATGGGACCAAAAGGTCGACCATCTGGTCATATCCGTTGATGACAAGCCAGTCTCTCTCCCAACAGTCGCGGATTCCAAATGGGATTCCAACAACACGGTGAACGAACTCTCCATCTCTCGTACGTCCGACACAAATGGCGTTGTTATTGAAGTAGTCGATAAGCTAAGAATTACAACACATGTTGTCCCAATTACATCTCAAGAATCTAAAGTGTATGGCTATGACATAAATGATGATGATTGTTTTGCACATTTGGAAGTTTCCTTCAAGTTCTACAACCTGAGCGACGTGGTCGATGGTGTTCTGGGACAGACACATAGCAGCACTTATGAAAGCAAAATCAAACTCAGTGCAGTAATGCCTGTAATGGGAGGAACTTACAAGTACAAGACCTCTAGTATTTTTGACCCCAACTGTGCCGTATCAAGATTTCACAGTTCTCCCGTTCTAATGGAAAATGTTGGTCGGAAACTGACCTTAGAGGAATTCAAGTGCAATGGTGGAAGAGAAGGGAAGGGGCTGGTTTGTAAACGCTAGAATATTACATCTATCAACAATTATCATATTGTCATGGTCAATTATTAAATACTATATAATATTGTTCAATGTCGATATAATCACGTTCCACGACAAATTACAAAAATACTCATACTCCATGAACTGATTACTGATGGTATAAGCACGTGAAACAATATTCATATTTATATATGATAGAGACATAAGAAATCATGTAAAGTAAAATAAATAAATAAAATGCATGAATTTTTGGATACCAACTGAAACGTCTACTAATTTAAAATGCGGATATATATATATATATATATATATATATATATACTAGTAAAAGTGCACGTGCGTTGCACGTGAGCAACTAAATTGCTGGAAATATAAGTACGAAATTTTGATAATATTTAAATGAATTAAAATATGGCTAATGACATTTATTAATTAAAATAAACCAAACCACAAAATCAAAAATCATGACCATAGACGGTATATGAATTGGAGAAGTTATCTTTTGCACATGACATACTTTTCAATATACTTCTTGGTTGATTTTGATAACTCAACAACTCTTTGTCGTAGTTTGTTATAATATACATATAACAATTTTGGTATACTCAGCAAGTATATGATTGTCTTTAACATCTATTATGTTATTTAAAACCCTCATTTGGGATCTGACATGCTCGTAGTTTACTTTTCTATCAGGACGTTTTTTCGGTTTTCTACATTGTTTTTATCCAGTAATCTTATTTTCCAAATATTTATTTTATTGTTGAATGATTTTTCAGTTTTTGACAATCATGAACTATAACTCATAAGAATAAATGTTATTTTTAGTCGTGATTGGTTTTACTTGTGACTAAAAGTATGTATAACCTATATATTCTTCAACAACATAACCAATGAATGGTGCTGTAATTTCTTCAAACATCGTGATATTTGTAGTATCATTTTTATATATTTAGTATCGATATTATCAAGATATAGCTATAAGTTTAATAAATTTTTAACAATTATTTCTCAATCAGTGTGAGAAAAAAACTTGAAAATCTTTTCAAATGACTATATCTTAGAACTGTGTCATCGTTTAATTTGACGCAATTCAGGAAAGTCATTTCGTTCGTCATTTTTTAGAAGATTTGGAACAATGATTGCGTGCATCATGTCATGGGGATGATATAGTTTCAATATCATAAACAAAACAAATTTTATTCTATTGAGTTTACATTTTATTTTATAATATTTTATATATAGTGGAACGATATACAAAATTAATTATTGTATTTTAAAAATCTTGAGAAGGACACGGATAACATAATTAAGATATGTATATGAGTTATCATTCAAATATATATATCAAAGTATTTGTCTTATTCAATATATCATCTAATAATACAACTGTTTAAATCTCATGAGCATCTTATAATAGACAAAAATAATTTGATGAAATATTGTATAATTCAATTTGAATTTCACTATTCGGGTAACTGAATTTATTTGGCGAGTAGTTCTCTATGTTACCATCATATATCTCATGAATTAGTTTGTTAGCCACTTTAACTAAAAAAATAGACAAAAACAAACTCTTGGCCACTTCGATATCTATCGAGATAATTTTGGAAGAAATAAAGTGCAACCAGCTCAATGTCCCAGTTTACTAAAAATGCACAAAATTGATCTATTGTGTCCACAAAGCTTTAGAATTGTTCTCATACCATTAAAAATAGAATGAGAATTTTACACAATTTTTTTCATGTATTTCTTTTTCTGAATGAAGAATTTTTCCTTTTTATTTATTCTTTGAGAAATATTGATATTGTATATGGCATCAATATGTTGCAAACCATGAAGTATCAACATTATCACTATATAAACCTTAAAGGTTTACACATACAATTTTCCAATTTCTTCTTCATTGTGCTGCGTTGAAATTTAAATATGAATCATTTTTTATTCTAATATTTTGCTTTAAATACGCCTTCAAATATATATGCATATGTTGCATGTCACTTAGTTATACCTAATTTCAAATATCTAAAAAATGTGTTTGAAATATATCATACAGAAATAGGGACATAGTAATACGCAACATTATTTTTTTTAACATGTTTTTTTTCATCCACTATGTTTGTCATGAAATTTTTGTTCAAAATTTGATTCATTTCTTAACTATATGTATGTAGAACCAATAAATCATATAATTCACAGAAATCATATATTACCCTCTTCGTAGAACATCAGACCCAAAATATGTGGCTTTGATTGGTGTACTCTCATACATATTTTCATATAAACAACAAAACAAATAATAGAATATCAGAAAAAATCAATTGCCGCCAACAATACTAAACAAAATGAATTTAAAAATTCATGACACAAACAACCTTCATAAAAAAATGATAACTCAAAGTTCAAAAATAATTTATTTAGTACAATAACAAAGAAGTTGAAGTATATACGAGCAACAAAAAGCATAAATCACTTTCAAATTAAATACTAACTCATATTTTTCAAAAAATTTATAAATTTTTCAATATTTTTTTCAAATAAAGAGAAGACGTCTTATTAACGTCATGGTTTCATAAATATTTTACTTTTTAAAAAAACACACAAAGGAAAAAATAGTGCCTCAAAATCATCATGAAAAATCCTTTAATAAAACCTTAAGAAATAAAAATATAATACGAAGTCACACAATTTTCCTTAAATCAAAGAAAAATAATAGACCATTGACAAAATATATATGTCAACGACAAAACATACGTTAACTTGTGGTACAATTATAATTTAGAATCATGCATAATCATTTAATTAGAACAAAATCGTATGCCAAAAATCTACTTGATATTATCTCTTGTAACAATTTATCCATGTTTGTCGTCCACCAGAGGACTCATAGATCCACTAATTTTTTTAGTCCACCTATTAATTTCACAATAAATAATATTATAAAAATAATATAATCAAGCACATAATAACTCAAATTCAAATACATTCAATCAATTTAAATAAAAAGTTTGAATAGAGAATATAATAATGTTGTAAAAATTTTGAATACTGATTTATAGACAGAAGTTTGGAAATACATTTGTCCCAATAAAAAAATTATCTCTTTATATTCTGAGACATAAGCTAAAAACTGAAGAAACATTTCATCATTTTTAATATTTTCTAATTCACTTCAAACTAAGTAATCTAAGCAAACTGAAAAAAACATGCATTATGTGTTTAAGAATTAACAAAATATCTCAAGTAACAAAAAATAAAAATAATCATTTTTGTGAAATTTATGGTCTTGTTTTATATTTTTTTTCGGTGAACAAACAAATCACATAAGACATCCAAACACAACATTATCAATACAAACAACATATAACACCAAAACATGTAATGCTATGTTAAAAAACTCATCTCATTGCAATAACACAAAATGATCAAATGAAGCATATTATTTAGTAATATTTATTTAGCAGCATATATAAAAAATAGACTAAATAGCTTAAAAACAGTGTTTGGAATAACTTACATACAAACATTTCTCTCAATCATGTATCTCTATTGACACATAAAGAGTTTGAAAATATCTTTATTCTAAATAGGAGAAAAAAAATTTATATAACCTTAATATTTATTAATAAATTATTTTTATTCAATCCGAGTCATAACCATTCATCTGCCCATTATTACCTATCATCAATATGATAGATATTTTTCATGAATTTGACGGAAATGTATAAATTTAGTAAATAAAATTAAATTTAAAAGTAAATTAAAACAATAATTAGTTTGATTGAGTTAAATACACTATTAATGATCTTATTAAACTAACATAAAAAATGGCTTAAATAACATCATGAACATGATAAATTGTAAAACAAAAAATTGTAAGGTTACAAATGAAAATCATATATTTAATAGATAATAATATTTATTTAACATCATATATCGAAAATTGACTAAATATCTTAAATGTTTATATTGAAATCACATACATACAAATATTTTCTCTCAATCACATATATTTGTTGATACATAAGTAGTGTTAAAATATCTCTACTGTAAATGAGAATAAGATGTTTTATATGACCTTAATATTTTTTAATTATTTAATTTTTTTCAATGTCACTAATCTCCATTTGTCTTCCTATTATTGCTTTAATGTTCGTAATATTAATAAATTTTTTAATGTATAACATTATGAGAGTGATTTTCTATTAATTTGATGTCATTGTATAAATTAAAATAATTAAATTTAAATTTAAAAATAAAAGTAAAATTAAAATAATAAATAGCTTGATTGAGTTAAGTGACCTATTAATAATCCTATTAAACTAACATAGAAAATAACTTAAAGAACATTATGAACATTATACAAATTATAAAACAAAAAAGGGTAAAATAGCAAGTTTACAAAGTAAAATCAAAATAATAATTAATTTGATTGAGTTAAGTACACTATTAATTATCATATTAAAAATAAAATAAAATAGATGTTAGTAATATTATCAATTGTTTTAAATGTATAACATTATGATAAATTTATAAGTAAAATCAAAATAATAATTAATTTGATTGAGTTAAGTACATTATTAATTATCATATTAAACGAACATGAAAAATGACTTAAAAAACCCCATGAGCATGACAAATATAAAACAAATGAAATGGTAAAAAAAACTCACAAATGAAAGTTAAGTACACTATTAATTAACGTATCAAACTAACATAAGAAATTACTTAAAAAATCAAAGGAACATGACAAATTATGAAGTAAATAGAAGGGTAAAAAGGTAAGCTCGCAATTCAAACTCATATATTTATAATATTATTAGTTAGATTTTAAATGTATAACATTATGATAAATTTATAAGTAAAATCAAAATAATAATTAATTTGATTGAGTTAAGTACATTATTAATTATCATATTAAACGAACATGGAAAATGACTTAAAGAACCCCATGAGCATGACAAATATAAAACAAATGAAAGTGTAAAAAAAAACTCACAAATGAAAGTTAAGTACACTATTAATTAACATATTAAAATAACATAAGAAATTAATTAAAAAACCAAAGGAACATGACAAATTATAAAGTAAATAAAAAAGTAAAAAGGTAAGCTCACAATTCAAACTCATATATTTATAATAGTTTTAGATATTTATTTAATTATTTATTTTTTAAAATCTCACATTTTCGTAAATGCCATTTAAATATTTTGCATGAATGCAACCCTACTGAAAAATATATTATTTAAAGATAAGCGTAAATATTTAATAACTTAAAACAGTGTAGTTTAAAATGGCCAAACTCGACCAGCATAAAGTGCTTAAACATAACAAGTCAAAATCCTAGTAACCATCATTGTATCAAAACCAATGCATAAAAATGCTCATGTCCTCTCGAAACCAATAAAAACGTGGTCCTCGGGTCGTGCACGCACATCCAGTTATGCCTACTCAGAGTTCGGCACCTCCAATCCCCTCATAAACATGCTCACCTGCATCACACACGCCTAATGAATCTAGAGACTAGCACACCTGTACCGAAGTAACAAGTACATATACATAGCACATATAAGTGAAAATATATTGTAATCAACATACCTTTCATGAACTTTAAAAGCGTAATGTAACCGTTTCATACGAAATCATAACATGTCAAAACAGCTCATCATTATCATCATATACTTATACATCATTTCCTTTAATGAATTCAGTATAGTTGTGACCTTCGTAACATCATTCATCATTATATGATGGATCCATCTACATAAACCACGTACACGGTACCCGGCGGCCGTCAGACATCAGTGACAGTATTACCCATCTACTGTGTCTAGGCCTCATCATCAACATTTATATATACATCTTAAACATTTACATATATATCGTTAGTCACAACTAATTCACATTCCTTCAAAACATTATCATCATTTTCATCACTTATCAAAAGCTTGCACATGCGTAAATTTTTCTTAAAATCAAGCATGCAATGTATTTTTCATAATTTCATAAAAAAATAATAATCATGATGCATATACATTTAAAAGCATGACAAATTTTGTGCTCGGGGAGCTGTCAGGACCAAAAACTCACCTCAGGTGTAAAATGATTATTTTGCCCCTGAAAACCCAATATGAACATTTTACCCCTGAACCTCTAAATTTCAACACGAAGCTTACCAAACTATGTTTTCTATTCCCCAAAGGATCTATTTTAACCTAATTTTATTAAAACTATAGATTTACATACGTGATATCGTAAGATGTCAAAAACTTGTGTGAGACGGTCTCACGGATCGTATTTTGTGAGACATATATCTTATTTGAGTCATCCATGAAAAAGTATGACTTTTTATGCTAAAAGTATTATTTTTTATTGTGAATATCGGTAGTGTTGACCCGTCTCACAGATAAAGATTCGTGAGACCGTCTCACAAGAGATCTACTCTAGTAAGATTACCAACATTAACTATATATTACATCATTCAACTTTGAAAATAAAATAAATAAATAAACAAAACAAAATAAATATGCCCAAAAAGTTTTTCTTTTTTATAATTGGCAACAGTCTTGGTGATCATACAAGAGCATAAACTTCTCTAGCCAGATAAAAAATAGATTGACAAAAACCTTTCTTCCACTAAATATGTGAGTTGAAATCAGTGTTCTACGAAAACAGTAGGCAGTAGAGGAAGATCATCCATCATTTAGCGTTTAGACGATTTTTTTAATCAAAATATCTAATTTTTCTTTTTTATCTTCAGATTTTTTAAATAATTCTTATATATTAGATTAAACTCAAAATTTACTTTTTTTTATCTAATACAAAATAATTGAAAATATTATGAATATTTTTTAAAAAATATTTTTAAAAAAATCTATATATACTACCTTTTAGAAGACAGGTTCGATTTCACGTTAAACAAGAGACCGCCTCGATTGTAAATTTGTAATAAAAAAACAACACATATAATTGTAAATGAGGAGGCACGCGCCACTGAGTCACCAAACTTAGCCCTCTCCATCCGTTTAGATCCACCCCTCCCGCCGCCACGACCATTCCCGACTCTATATTACTCACGAACAAGCCGGTGGCTAGAGTCGGGCACGATGAGTTTCCACAGCTTCTACAACACATGGATCGAGCAGCTTTGGCAGCTACAGCTGCAGCTTCGCCAAGCGCCGCCGACGCTCACCGCAGAGGAACACCACCACCAGCTACGGAATCAGGTTCAAAAATTAATGTTTCACTACGAAGAATACTACCGAGTCAAGTCATCATCCGCCAAGAACGACGTTTTATCACTCTTTTCTGCGCCGTGGACCTCCGTCCTAGAAAGGTCGCTCCATTGGATAGGTGGGTGGCGGCCCACCACCGCATTCCACCTCATCTACTCCGAGTCTAGTATTCTTTTTGAGTCCCACTGTGGTGGATATTCTCCGTGGCCGCGGTACCGGTGACCTAGGTGATCTTTCTCCGGGACAATTCCGCCGTGTCAGTGAGCTTCAATGTGAGACTGTGCAAGAAGAGAATGAACATAACTGACGAGCTCTCCGAGTGGCAGGCATGCAAGATATTAATTCATTAAACTCACGAGTTTCAGTCTTTATCATGCAAAATTGCTTCTAATGTAATCTCTACTCTTTTTTAAAGTACAAATAGTTCGAGTTTCAATTTTGGATGTCGAAATACAATTGTTGCTGCTCTCTTAAAAATTTCAAACCTTTTAGCCCCTACCTTTCGATTGTGTTCATGTAGAATATTTTCGTTATATGTATAGTTTCTTGAAGTGTCATGAGTTTCTTAACTTGTATTCTTCAATTGATTAGGAGGGTGCGAATTATCTGGCCGGAACCTACGACGACATCGACAGGAAAATTGAAAGGCTGGCCGGAATCTTGGTAAAAGCGGATGAGCTGCGGCTGAAGACTATCAAGAACTTGGTGGAGATGCTGACGCCGAAGCAGGCGGCGGAGTTCTTTATTGGCGCCGCCGAACTCCACTTTGGGATTCGTGGGTGGGGATTAGAACAAGATCGGCGATCATATATTAGGCAATAACATTATTTAACTTAATATCTTAATCGTACTTATCATGTAATGGTGCAACGCTCTTTTTAAATATAGAGAAAAAATTGTTCTAGCAAAGTTCTCGAAGAGAGAATATTACTAGTCATTACATGATCACAAATATCTACGTAGGATGATTCAATGAATCACTTGATATACAAGAAAATATTATATTTTATGTCAAAAATATTTATTTTAAATATAGACAAGTTGATGTGTTTTATTATATACGTGAGATCGTTTAATAAGATTTATTCATAAGTGTGAATTAATTATGATGTGTTTTTTCAAGGGAAAAAATAATCTTTAGGTCTCCTACAGCATGGTTAATGCATGAAATATGTTAAAATAAGGAAAATTTGTAATTTTAGTAATATAAATTAGTTTGTGTTGGATTTTAATCTTTGTTAAGTTTTGGTTTCGTTACTTACAGTTTTTTTTTGTTTTAGTTTTTTTTGTCTGAAATTACTAAATCAATTGAATTTGTTTATTTAATACTTATTTTATCTTACGTGGCACGTGTAGATAAAATATATACAACTCCCAAAAGCTAGTTCAAGAGGGGATGATTGTTCAATATCATATATACAATTCTCAGGTATTTTATTCAACCGATGTGAGACAACTAACACACCCTCTTCACGCCCAGGAATGAACATCTGGAGCGTGAAGTTTACAAATGATCCAATTATGGACAGAACGGGTGACCCAACTATGGGCAGTCCAACACATAACGGTGGAACCTGAGCTCTGATACCATGTTAAGATTGAGATTTAGACCTAACTCAGCCCCAAAAGATAGCTCAAGAGGGGAGGATTGTCCAAGATCATATATACAACTCTCAGGTATTTTATCAAACCGATATGAGACAACTAACACATAATGGAAGGAAAATTTTTTTCGTTTATTTATATTTTTGTTTATGTATATTTTAATGTGTAATATAAGTTTTATTCTTATCATATATGTCACATAAAATGATATCAATGTCAAATAAACAATATCCGTTAAATTTAATTATTTCGAAAAAAATTAAAGCAAAAAAAAAATGAAATAAAATAAACTTTCACAAATTACAAGATTAACGAACAAAAATTGTAATTTCTTTTAAAATGACAACATATGTGTTGGAAGCATGGGTTGCATGGACACGTTTTCGATAATTTTATACGCGTCTCCCGTAAATTGCCGCTGCTCTCATTTATATATAAATTAGTCCGATTTGACACATGTACCTGTGACTGCGGGTAGAAGAATATCATAAGCTAAATATTTATTTTATATATATGTGATATACCGGTCGGACCAAGATATATAGATTTATAAATATATATTTTGTTATATAATAATTGAGTAATTTATTTATTTTTCTTTTGTAGATCGATAATTTATTCTGATATTTACTAAAGAGGTCTTTTATGTTAGAGTATGTCTCTTGTGAGATGATCTCACAAATCTTTATCTGTGAGACGAATCAACCCTACTGATATTCATAATAAAAAGTAATACTCTTAGCATAAAAAGTAATATTTTTTCATGGATGACCCAAATAAGAGATCCGTCTTACAAAATACTACCCGTTAGACCGTCTCACACAAGTTTTTGTTTTATATTTTGTTATTATAAGGATTAGCTAGCTAGATAGATATAGTAAAGTTTATTATTAACATTATCATTCTTATATTTTTAAAATAATTAATTTAAGATAATTTGGAGTGTATATCTCGATCATGGTATAACAATACTGAAGTATTTGAAAAAATGATGCACTTGGAAACTCTGCTCCTCTTCATTTTGGAACAGATGATTAGCAAATGGTGCCTTTTCTTCTAACCAAACAATGGAATATTTAGAATCTATTCCTTGGTTTATTAGTGTATTTGTAATATGTATAGAATTTTTTATTTTCTTCTAACCAAACAATGGAATAATATTGCAGAAATGCTAAGGAAAAAAAAGTATTCCAGTCCATTAGCGTCTTCAAAATAGGCAGAAAATCGAGAGGTATCATGTGTATAGAATTTTTACAGGAAATGAAATGCAGGGACACAGCTACAAGCAATGTGGGAGAAAAATCAGACGACTTGATTATCCACCACAAATTATAGAAAGGGTGAAAGTTCAAATGCAGATGATTATCTTTTCAACAACACAGACTAATTTTAACAGAAGAAAATAATTTCAGTCTTCACCATGCTTCCCAGGCATCTGACGAGGTGCTGCTGCTCCGAACGGCCTTATTTATCCCTGTGTCCACGACAGAAGGGATATAAGTATGAACAACAAAATAAGATTGACGCAGCATCATATTGGATTGTTAAAACGATTCAGAAAGTATCGTGTGGACAAAGTTGCAACTTAGGAAAAAGAAGAATGTCACACAAACTAGCCCAGTTGACAGTAAAAATGAATATAAAGTTGCATACCACAGCAGAAATCACAGCAATAACATCTGAAACACTTGGCATAAGATAAACATTAATTAAGCAGTAAAAATTCTTCATTAGCATCAAATTAGCTGTGATCCACAAACTCAGGACATTGATTCTAAAAGCAGTACCAAAATGAATACCTCAGAAAAATACAGAATAAACCCATGACTCCAAGATTCCGTTTTTCACTTCCAGCTTCAGCAGTTTCAAAATGGTTCACAATTAGACTCCAAATAAGTGATTATATAACTAGAATTTACTATGCTTAATCATCACTTTGCACTTCCCTGCAATCATTTTCATTATTTCCAGACATCAACCAAATATTTCAAGTCGCGAAAAGGAATTCTACACAACTTAAATAAATAAATATTATTTGAGTTTGAGTAGATCATCCAGCATTAGCCATTAGAACTTGATTTGTACAGGCTCCACTTTGTTACCTGTGAGAATTCCTTGAGATCAACTAAATCCTGATCAAATCCGAGTAGCTTGCTCACAATCTATCAAAATGTGCCAGCACAGCAAGGAAGGGTTCATTTCCTCGTTGCAATATCACCTTCCAAAATAGCATGCCTCGTCAAAACAATCTCCTTCACAAGATTCCTGTAAGTGAATGGCCGAACTGCTGCACGTAGGAACAAGCTAGGTGGAATCTTACTCTTCTTGATCCTCCTTCTGTATGGACCATAGCCAAGACGCTTCCATTCTACGGGGCTGACCTTAGCCCTCTTTCCTCTCATTTCTATTTCATCTCCATCCTCAACGGTTTCCACCTTCTCCTTCCGTTGCTCAATTGCCTTCATTTGCTCTTCATAAAACTTGTTAGAAGTTTCTATACTTCTCTTTACAAGTTTTTCCATACCCTCATTGCTACGCATGGCCTTCTTAAACTCCTCTTCCCAATACGAGGCATCCTCTTCTGGACCAGTATCCTCGTCCTCCTGGAATCCCAATACCTCCTCATCTCCATCTCCATTTCCATCTCCTTCCGTGTCTAGAATTAAATCATCTGGCTCCTCTTCATCCTCACTCACTTCATCTCCATCGCGATCATCACCCTCAATCCAATCCAGTACGAAATCATTCTCACCAAGGTTGCCACCACGATCATTCAGTTTCATCAGGTGCATCACACCCCAACTCAAGTTCCTCCAACTTTGCCTTCCACTCCTTGGTATATGGATGTAACAACAACACAGGGTGATTGCTCAACAAAAATTCCAAACATTTTGACTTCTTCTCATCACTCAACTTCTGATATGCATTCACCACATCATCCACGAAAGCCTTGGGGTTCACCTTCACCATCTTGCACAAACCACCAAAGTACGTACACAGCTCCATCGTTCCATCATCATTCTCCAGCTCGAACATGAAATCCTCCTCAGTTTCTGGATCAAGCAGCGGTTGTAATGCCCCGAAAAATTCCTCTTGAGGCTCAAACCTACACTGGTATACTGGCCTTTTCACATATATTATGTCCGGTCTCATCCAGGCTGCACATTGAGTGATCATGGTCCTCGCATTGTTCCCAAGCCTCCCCATCAAAGTCCACTTATCCAATCTCTGATCCCCGGCTTCAAGCACTACTTCACAGACCAATGTCCATTGCTGCCAAGGCAAATCCGAGATCGTCCATTTGGGATGCCTTACAAAAACCCAATAATACCTAAATCTCTTGTTCTTGTCCATAGCATCCAAACTTTTCTGAAAATCAACGGCCATATCATACTGCTCAATCTTTTCCCACTCCTCTTGATCCCTAACCTCGCCAATCATGGACACACGTTCATCCGAAAATCTCCCACGAATTGGGTCGCCTAATACCACCCCACGCCAAGAGTAGGGTCCGAATTCACCATATTTATACCAGTCATACGGGTGCTTCAAATTTGGGTCATCCTTATCCATAAACCTCACCATTCTATCATACCCTAGACCAATCATTTGTAGCTCCTCTTCCGAAAAATTATCAGGGTAATTCTTGTGGGGATTCTTCAACCTGTAGAATAGGTTCTCCGCCAGCTTCTTGCTTTTTCGACGTGCATTGCGTTTGGCTTCTCTACGAAGCTCCGCGTTTCCCTCTATACGTCCTGATGAGGAGCCTCCTTGCTTCCCTTTGCTCCGACCAGCAAATGAGCGGAAGTCCGGCCGAACACTGGCATTTATGCCGTGAAATCGTGGGTTAGGCGTCAGGAAGCAGACTATATGGCGTTTGGGGGTCTTGGGGTACGATCGAATCGGGTGTATGGTTTGGAAAAAAGGGTTGATAATTCTACACAGAGAGAGGTGAAAGGGGAGAAGAGGAGGGTTTAAGGTCTGAGGGAACATCGGGGTTTGAAGTTGCATCCTCGAACTGAATTCGGATTACACTGACAAACTGGATTCTGGGATAAATTGTATATTCTTTTTACAATATTGTTTATTAGTTGTTTTATACACAAAAATTAAATTTAAAACAATGTTCTAAAACGCAAAAAATCAATGTCAAGTTTAAGATTAAAAAGTTTTCAATTTTCCGTTTAAACAAAAAAATTTGTAACACTGCTTTAAAACACTATTTCATGAAATATTATTTGGTTTTTTATTTATTATTTCATCATTTATCGTCATATCTAAAGCATTCGAATTTATCTTCGGTTTAAGTTGAAAACGATGCTCTTTTTATATGAGATGATCTCGTTTAGTCTGATAAATGTGTGAGATTATGAGATGATCAATAAAATCACATGCATGTTTTCCGACAAAGCAAAAACCAAATCCAAAACATTCATCCCATCTCTCAAATATTATTGGATCGCTAAAATTAAACCAAAAACTAATTGTCGATGGTAATTATAAAGAAAATAAAAATAAAACAATAAAAAAAAATCCGAGGGTAACTTTGATAGATGGGGTCAAACGTGAGGATCAAAATAAAGAGTACTCGTTGCGTTACGGAGGGAGGGAAGCGATAAGGAAAAACACACACAGTGAGAAGCACAAGGAATCAGCGATTTTCATGGGCTTCTCCACTTTAAGCAGGCAACCTCTCTCTCTCTCTCTCTCTAGCAAATGATTTGGTTCATTTTCGATTGGTACAATTCGGCCAATTTACGAGTTTGTTTGTAATTGTGCAGTGCCCACTGCAATTATTGCAACCTGGCTCTGAGCTGGAAATCCTCGACCTTGTTTACGGATTTGAATTTGGTTCCCAGTAACAATGCCGGTGCAGTTGTGTTCTCCCACAAGAAGGCCAAGGAACCCCATAAACTCAGTTCCCCTCGCGCATCCGTTACTTCGTCAGGTGTCTTTCTTTCCCAATTATCATTTAGCCCGAGTTATTCGTGTCTTCCAATTTACGACGCCTTTTTTGTTTGCCGGACCTTCTTTGTTTGTCGGAGCATAAATTTTTGTCGACTCTCTGAATTATTATGTCACTGTTTTATTGTTTGAGATGGAATGCACAAATATGAATTGTTTCTAAAGGCTGAGAATTTGATCCCCAAGAAATTATGATCTATGGTTTGGCCATTTATGATCTGGTTGTATGCATATGCCTGAGTAATTGCGATAAATTTGTACTCAAATTACTTACATATTCATTGCAAGGCGATGTTTTACCGTTGTGGAATGAACTCCTAGACTCGTGCATTTTTGTTGAGTGTGAATGATGGAACTTTCCCACCTTTCAAAATACTGACGTTGCTACGAACGAATGAGGTGCAATGACGCTGATAGCCTGAAACTAGTTTGCCATCTCATTGACTTGAGATTTGAGTATGTTTGAATGATCTCATATTTAAGATTTTTGAGTGGTGGCATAATATTTTTTTATCCATCCTCTTCAGGTGGTCTTTATTTTTCTGTGACTGATTTTTGTACTTGCTTGTGCACCTGTTTTTTTCTGGGAAATGGTAGCTGAGTAGCTGCCTGAATCGGTTTTTAGGATCGAGTTTGTTTATGGGTCAGCATTATTTGGAACTTGCCTCTGTGGGTCAGAATTATTTGGAACTTGCCTCTGTTTTCAATGTTGTAATACATGGAATCACTGGTCTTACTTTAGATTTTTCCATACGGAGTGCAGATCCTCTTTTGGTCAAGGCTGCAAGAGGAGATCTAGTTAGTCGACCTCCTGCATGGATGATGCGTCAAGCAGGAAGGTATATGGCTGGTTATAGAAAGCTAGCAGAGAAATACCCATCCTTCAGAGAGAGATCGGAGACAACTGATCTCATTGTGCAAATTTCTTTGCAGCCTTGGGAAGCTTTCCGGCCTGATGGAGTTATTATTTTTTCTGACATACTTACTCCTCTACCAGCATTTGGAGTTCCATTTGATATAGAAGAGGTCCGGGGTCCAGTAATACACAGTCCGATTCGTTCTGAAGAGGGTTTGAAAGCATTACACCCAATTGACTTGGAGAAACTACAATTTGTCGGAGAATCTCTTAGGATACTACGTAAACAGGTGTGATAGTGATCATCCTCCGTTTACTTGTTAGTTTATGCTGACAGCTTCTTACTAGTTCTAAAGAATATGGATCCTATTTTTTTTTTGAAAAGTTAATTTTACGTGTTATTATCATTCTCGCTATTGTTATTATTTTGGATTCTAGGTGGGGGAACAAGCTGCAGTGTTGGGTTTTGTTGGAGCTCCCTGGACAATTGCTACTTATATAGTAGAAGGAGGGACAACTCGCACATATACAACTATAAAGAGTATGTGCCATACGGCACCACATTTGCTAAGAGCTCTTCTATCTCATTTGGCAAAGGCGATAACCGAATATATCATTTTCCAAGTGAAATCTGGAGCTCATTGCATTCAGATATTTGATTCTTGGGGCGGCCAACTACCTCCTGATATGTGGGAAAAATGGTCTAAACCTTATATTGATGAGGTGGCTTCTTTTTCGTGTCTTTTCCATGTTTTTTATTTTTTCTCTTTGTTTCTTTTTATATCATGAATGTGGGATCCCAAAGAGACTAATGATTCATCTTCTTGAGCTTCGCATTAATGTATTTCAGAGTTTGAGAATTACCTGGTTTTAGGGCTCAGCTAGCTGGAATTTTGGTCTTATTATCCCATTTTGAAGTTTTTTATGCCTATTATTCATTTTAAAGAATGGTATCAGATTTGTACAGAACTGTAAAACCATGTAGATTCTTGTCTGGTAACATTTGCTTCATCTACTGCCATAGGTTAAAACAAGACAAGTTAAAAAAGGTTTCAAAACTTTTTGAAGATGTAGTATACCTCTTCCTTAAAAATAGTTCAGCTCTCTGCCATTTTTCTGGTGTTTCTTTTGTTTAGTGTGATCACATTTCAGCTTTTGATGCATGCACCAAATTTCTTCCCCGTCCCCTTTCTGAATACCTCTATTTGTGCAGATCGTAAGCATAGTAAAGAAAAACTGCCCACAAACCCCACTTGTGCTCTATATCAATGGAAATGGCGGGCTTCTTGAACGAATGAAAAATACTGGAGTTGATGTGATTGGGCTTGACTGGACCATAGACATGTCTGATGGAAGGAGACGACTAGGAAGTGATATCAGTATTCAAGGGAATGTTGACCCGGCCTACCTATTTTCTCCTCTTCCTGCCTTGACTGATGAAATTGAAAGGTTTGTCAAAAGAACATCAGCTAATTTGGCATTCATTTTTAAAAAAACTTTATTATTTTAAAATCACTTTCTGATTGAATGTTGATGTTTGGTTCGACCTTTTGGGATCAAAATATCGACTGTAAAAACTGAATCTTGCGGCCAAAAAAATGTAATTTTGACTGCTTCAGCTTAAGCGCTGTTTTAAAATTAGAAGTAGTTTTTTTTTAACTCACAAACTCAAACATAAAAATGCTTCTAGTTTTGTTTTAAAAGCACTTTAAAAGGCCCAACTCAATAAGAAGAATTTTTAAAGTTGATGTTTTCATATATCAACTCCCATACTTAGCATTACCGAGACATTTAACCCAACCTAAAAATGCATCAGCATCTGTATTGACTGAAGGGTGTTTATGCAACAAAAATTGAGCTCGATTTTATTAAACTTCTTTGCCTCCATGCAAAGCTTATAAGATTTGTATGGCATGTCAGGGTTGTAAAGTGTGCAGGAAAGAGGGGCCATATTCTCAATCTTGGCCACGGTGTTCTTGTTGGTACCCCCGAGGAAGCAGTAGCTCATTTCTTTGATGTTGCAAAAAGTTTGAAGTTCGATGCCCAAGTCGAGAGCCATGCATTTGGGGAACCCAATTTGGTAGCTTGAGAATGATATTATTTGTCGCGCAAGATGGAGTTTTGTTGTATGTACAGGCTGTCCATTCCCAGGTACGAGGTGACGAACTCAACTCGATTCATGATGCAGATAGTTTAATTTTTGCCATGTAGCAAAGGTGTTTCATTTGGTCATTTTCCCCCTACTCTTAGTAATTGTAAGCCTTGATAGCCATATTTATTTTGCAGAGGGATATGATTTCAGTCCTTCCAATGCAAATGATAACCACTTGTGAAATTCAGCATATTTAATTTCGTTCATCTCCGGAGACATAATTTTAAAATGATAACCCATTTCTTCTATTAAAAATCACGACTACGCCGACCCATCGACGTTTGAAAAATGTTTATACCAGATCTGAATTTATTTTATCCGAATGGTGCATGTATGTGGGGTTATTTAAGCTCTACCAATATGAAAAACAATTCCTACTCATACAATTTCGTGCGCCACACTTTTCTTGGATTACAAAGTGCCGGTTGCTTTTGGGCAAAAGACAATAGCACATTCAAGAATCGGACAAAAAGAGTGACTAGGTTGACATTAAATTTTGCTTGATCATTGATCTTGCAAAGCTAGGAAAACTCACATATGAATATCAAAATTAGATTTTTCCAGTATTTCTATCCTTATGATATATTGAATTCTTAGCTATTGAATCATCAACAAATGATTTCAATTTTCGTTAAAATATAAAGATTTCACATGATCTTTTTATGTTAGAATTTGAGAAGAATTTTTTCCGATGGAAAATAGACCAACTCGTCAAAAGGATATCATTTCTAATAGTAACATAGAGCATGGTGTCCTAAAAATAATAGTCTATTAGACAATTATAATTACCAAGTTTGAAATTGAAAGTTAATAATAATTAGACAGGTTTTTTTTTAACTGTGGCTATAATCTAATCCAAGTTTCCATCACAGGATGAAATGTCATATTCAGATCAATAATTTCTCTGAAACAGTCTTTTGTCTGTTACTAATCATAAATTCGAGTATTTAATATTTTATAATATAAAAATTGCAGGCAATAGTAATGATTAGCTTTTTAAAAATAAAATAAAATAATTAATTAATTATACAGATGTAACATTTGGCTTGTGTCAATTGATGTCATGTCCAGCAGCCTAATAAATAATTTGTATTGATTATTTATCCAATGTTTTGGCCGGGAAAGATGCAAAAAGAGCTATACAATAAATTTCCAACTATACTAAATGCGTAGATCCATCATTATTGCAATTAAAGTTTTCAGAATCCATAAAGCTAAAATTCCAAATGGGGTCTCCATGATCTTTCATTTTACAATCCACTATCAAATTTCTTCCTTGTTTATTTAATTTTTTTTTAATTATTATTGCTCGAGGGAAATACTGTTTAATTTCTAGTTCCCTTCTTTTTTTTTCATCATCTTGATTTGATTCTTTAATTTCCATTGATCTTTTTTTCTTTTACCCTGTTTGAATGAGAGAATTTGATTCTAACGATTCGATTAGGGTTGAGAATTTGGAATTTAAGTTTAAAATTGCATTGATATTAGATTTATTTAAAGCTCATTATAATTTATAATGCAAGAGCTTAAAATTACGGTGGATAAATTTCATATTATCCAAACAACTAGAATATACGACCGTGTATTTTTTTATTATGTATCTTATTAGACGATTTCACGATTCTATATCCGTGAGACAGAGTGACACGACTCATACATAAATGAAAAGTAATACTTTTGAATAAAAAATAATAATATTTTCATGAGTTGGGTCGGGTTGATAAATCGTCTCATAACGTTGATCCATAAGACCGTCTCATATGAGTTTTTTGTGCTTTTTTTTTTTAATAAAATGTTAATCTTTTAATATATATTGTATGTGTGTGTTACCCAGCTATTCAACTAATACAAAAACTCTTGTGAGACGGTATCATATATCAATTTTATGAGATAGATCTTCAATTTAGTTCACTACTCTAATATAGAAATTGAGAACAATGTCCCTCACATAATTGTGGAGCTTAAAAGTTTGTTAAACATTTTTTTATATATCCGACTTAATTGTGGGCGTAAAGGGTTTGAATTTTGAGGTCACGGGGTTGTTATTTTTGGTGGACAAAGATAAGTTATCAGGAAATCTTCATAATTTTATGCACTATTTGAAATCCGAAAAAAAAAAATTATTATTGTAAATTCACTAATATATATTATTCAACTTTAATTTTTAAGAAAATGTTTAAACCTTGTCCAAGTTTAAAATGATCGTGTAAATACTAGTTCAAAAAATTATCATCAAACACTATAAATAAGAAATGTTACTAACATTATCCTACTTAAATAAATATTCTAATTAATTTTTTTAAAAATGATTAAATATCATTTTAAAAGTTCTTAATCTTAATATAAAATCTAGACATCTTACACGAATTTATTTAATTCTGAAACACGAATTTATTTGTGCTGAAATATGATGAAATATCATGTTTATTTTAATCTTATTTTAAAATTTTCATTTACAACCCTACTCGATACATATAAATACACGTGAAGAATAAAAACAAAAATTTTCAGAAATAAAACATTTGTACTAATCAAATTCGGCCGACAACAAGACAAATAACCCAGGCTTCACTCCCAAATATGGTGCATTAATTAAAGGAGCTAGCGAGACCAAGGCAGAAATTATAAGTTCAAACTAATTTAATTTCAAAATGATTTATTTATACAAACACTAATAAGTAATTATAAAAGATGAAAATTCATTTTATACGGAGAAATGCAGAGGAATACTTGATTTGTTAATTTTTTTAACGATAAGTTAAATGATAATTCGCACCGGATATGATAATGTAGGACCGAAGCGCTTGACGCTTTACCAAAAGCTATAGCTAGGTAGTAATGGTGCAACTCAAATTTTTTAAACCGCACAACAGCTCAAGCACCACGGTTTGATCGCTCTACCAAGTAGGGACAATTATTGCACCCAACAATCTCCCTCCCAATAATTGCACTCCTTGCAATCAATGAGAATCGAACCTGTGACCTTGGCTCTGATACCAATTGTAGGACCGAGCGCTTGCCGCTTTACCAAAAGCTATAGCTAGTAGTAACGATGCAACTCAAATCTTTTAAACCGCACAGCAGCTCAAGCACAACGGTTCGATCGCTCTACCAAGCGAATACAATTATTGCACCCAACATATAATTTTGATTTTAATGGCTTATAATAAACATGTCCACACCAATGGAATCGTCACAAAATCTGATCCTGATCTTGTAGAGAAGAGACCAAATGACAAATAACGTTACTTTTGGTAAGAAAAAGACATCAATTACTATATTAATCCTTATTGAAAAATGAAAGAAAATATTCAATAAATGAGAAAAATTAAAACTATGTACCAGACATGAATTGTGTTGCTGCTAAATCAAGATATATACATGTACACAAGATTTATTTTTCAATTATGAATAAAATTCGAAGATATACAAATTTTATGGGGCGATTGCATGTGCTCGAATCACTATAATCTGAGTTCCTCAAAATCGTTAAAATCCACAAAGATAAAAAAAAAATATACACCAGAGATTTAATTATATATATATATATAATATTTAATATAATGAACATTCAATGTGGACATCTTTGTAACCACAACTGTGATAACGTCGTGAACTTCCAATAGTTGGATGTCACTTCAACCGATGTTCACATATGGTATATAGTCCCTGTATCGTTTTCGTCTTTTGAAACAATGGCGGTATATATGATCACTGTGAAGAAGAAAAAGGGCTATGCAGATTAGGGTTCAAGAAAACTTGGCTTAGGGTTAAATCTTGATGAAATAGAATCATCTAGGGCTCTCCACGAGATGCATCCATTCAATTAATGAGATTGATATCCATGTTATTTTATGTACTAAAAGAGAAATCAATAATTGATCGGAGAGCATACATACATACATACATACTGCACATATGATTAATCTGCAAGGTCGGAAAATTACATGTTATACGTATGATCGAAATTAAAGATTAATTAAGCAGCTTAATTTATATTATATGTATCGTAATTAAATAAACTTACCACGGAAATTAGTGATGATAATGTTCAAATGTTGAAGACGATTAAATCTGATGAAAATTTGAGCTCATTCCTTCACTAACTTTCCTCTTCTTTTTCTTCTTCTTGTAGGGTATCCCTCTTGCCTTTGCTTGAGAATCCCTCACTTCCCTAAGATAAACACGTATAGCCCCATTCGCAAAAGGGTTTGTCTCCGACGCGCCGCCGTTCTCCTCATAGGCGGCGCGTAGCCTACCAATGAGAGCGTCGAGGCTTCCCCAGGCCTGATTGAGGGGACAAGTACAGGGCCCCGCAGGATCGGGCTGCCCGAAAAACATGCACCCTTGTGTGTGAACCTTAGTCTTCCCGAACTGATCGAGGTATCTCAGGAAATCAAGGACATGATTGTAGTTGCACTGGGACAGGGCCAAGGGGGGACGAAGGTTTCTCAGGTACTGCCCGAAGGTGTTCCAATCACGACGTTTCTGAGACTCGTATCGGCTCAGCTGAGGCGGCTGATGATCGGTAGGCGCCGAAGCTGACGCTGAAGCTGAAGCTAATGCTGACGACGACGTGGACGAAGACGATCCCTGACCTCCAACTAGAGCATTTGGCATCATATCGATACACTTGATTTGGGCTCAAGAATTATTTCTTGCAAACAAGTAGATATTGAGCAAGAATTTCATGATCAAGTGGGTAATCAAATCATGGGCAAATGGAGGAGACATGATATATTCCAATCAAAGTGCTTTAGTTCCTCTCTTTTTATTCATTTTCCACACTATTTTCTTCCTTTAATGGTACCAAGTGCAGTAGTACTGCTGCTCTTCTATTTAATTATTTTTGTGTATTTGGGATAAGCATAGCATCATCGAAAGGTGCTGTATTAACAAAAAAAGAATTACGTTTTGGCCCCTGTCAAAATTCAATTTTAGAGTACTTCTAAATGCGATTTTTTTAATTAAACACAGTGTTTGTTCGCTAGGTAAAGTGGCTAAGGTTGATTAAAGAGGTATATATATAATCCTACTTTTATCCTAGAGTTTAGAGTGATCATGAAACCTGTCTCCCCTGAGATTTGGAGTAAGATTTGATTTATAATTTTAAGTTAACTTTTGATTTCATTTAGTATTATTATTCATTCATGGAGCAAGAACAACAAAAAAAGTAAACCAAATCGAGACATGTAACAAGTATAGTTTTTTTAAAACAGATTCGTCTCCTTCGGTATGTGCTTCGAGGATTAAGTCGGGCGACGGTTTCCCAAGACACAACGGACAGACCTGCAGCAATGTAGCATAAGTCGCTACACTGACGAAAAAAATGAATATCTAAATTTTACCAGCAGATCACGCAAAACCACAAGCAGCTTGCATGTGAGACAAAGTGGACGTTTATGGTGTGTTTTCGAGCTTGGCACATCTTCAATTTATATAAGTTGGTTGAATCAATATGAAATGCCAAAGGTTGTCATCCATAGACAGCCATACGAAGCACCAACAACAACCAGATCAAGCACCAACAGTAGGGCAGTCAGGCATGTGAAAAGTCTTTTCCGAAAAAAATTTAAAAATAGAAAAAGGTGGCATAGCCTAGCTAGGCGTTTTTTTCCTTGATTGGTCCGACATTCGACTCAAATAGGTCGTGCTTTTGCGCACAAGTCAAGCTTTTTCCAATGCAAATGTGCGCTCGTACGCTTGCACACAAATCATGATTTTTCTAGTGCAAATACTTTTAGAAATTTTCAAGATTTTTTAAAGTGGATAAGATATGTTATTTAATAAATTACAAATTTAGTGAAAATCATTTTTTATATTTTTATTAATAAAATTGATTTTTTTTAATGTTATAGTGGTATTTTTGTACTAGAAAATATATGACACCAAAATACCAAAAGTTGTTACTCATGAATACTCTCATGCTTTATAATATAAATAAATAATGATAATCATATTAATATATCGTAGATTGTATATAACATTTTTTCCATATTCGCCTAATTAAAACACTTCAAATATTCACAAGTTAATTTTTTTTCCAAATATTAAACATGCGATTTTGATGATGGAAAAATTCCAATTTTTTGTCCTATAATATTATATTTTTGTAATTTTGATTATTATATATATTATATATATATATAAATAGTCATTTTATGATTTGTCGTTGATGTGTACGCATTGTGCCGAGAATACCATTCCCAGTGAAAAACATTAACTTGCCAAAATTAAAAAATACAAGACTATTCTCCCTCAATTTCAACATCATTAGATCACGTGAGTCTCTTACATTACATCTTATAAAAGTTAAGATATATGCTCATGATCTAAAGACTAACATTTGACAGTATAGAAATAAATACTCCAAATATAACATAAAATAAGCATTCTACCTATCCCTTTTTCGATGCAATCTTCCTTGCCTAGTAATATATGATGGAATTTATATATGGAACTTATTACTCATGGAAAATCTCACTTGATTTTCAACTCTCATTAATTTTCAAAATTCGATAAGGGTATGAAAGTCTTCTTGACACATTAATTGATTTGAGAAGGTTCACTCACATACCAAAAATCCATGGAATTGACATTATTTATAATAATGGGAATCATCCGATTATTTTAACTATTTGATTATATTATATGGTAAAATATATATATTATATATATAATATAAATGGCTATATTTTAGCTACACATTCATGCTAGTACCGATGGCGATTAGCATCTATTGTTATTCCATTTTCCCATTGCACAATTTGTTTGTTTTTATTGTTGGCACTCAAATCGGAAATATTATGTGCATGGTGGACCCCCAACCCTATTCTACCGTGTGCTGGGACAGTTGCTTCCAACTATTTATTTATTTATTTATTATTATTATTATTATTGAATTTGTGAAATTTAATCTATCATTTAATATTACACTCGCTCGTCGTACTAATTATAATTAATAAATACTCCATATTTACTATTTCAATCTACCACTATTTATTGTAATGTGCTCAAATCAATAAATATGTTCCAAATTTAAGCTGCTCCTTCAATAAATTAATATTTGATTTGTTTCATTGTCCCTAAATTCGAAACAATTCTTCAATCATATTTTATACGGTGTAATGAGTTCGAGTTTTAATAAATAAATTGATCATGATGTGCACTTTTTATAAGAGATGATTCATATGATCATCTTGTGGACATCACACCATATGAGATAAATTTAAAAAGTTTTTAGATTAAACGAGATAATCTCATGTGATCATCTCGTGTTAAAAGTGCACAGCACAAAGTGCTGTGTTTTCAACACATTGGAGGATCTAAATCCGACCGATTCATAGAAAAAATATTATTTTTCTTGCTAAATATGGACCCAATCATTATTTTTCTTTGTAAATATGGATATAAATATTGAAACTGTCTTACATGATATAAATACTCTATGACAAACAAAAAAAATGTATAGAAAGGTTAGGATAGGAAAAAGGTAAGAATATTTGGCCTAAGCTTGGACCATTCCACACATAATTCGACTCCAACAAGGAAAAGTAGGTAATTTTTCATTTACATGATTTAGGTTGACTCTTTTTAAAGATTTGCCAAAAGTTGTATCAAATTAAAGATTAATTTTTAATCACCCAATCACTGTGAAGCCACATCTTCAAAAAAAAAAAATACAGTTATATATGAATTATTATTCTACTAACTCTCATATATTTTTTTATACTTCAACAGAATAAGATATTTCGATAATCATTTTGTGATAAAATAAAAATAAAAAAATTGAAGTAACAATTGTTTTGTGATAAAATAAAAAAATAAAAATTGAAGTATAATATGATTAAGGCAGCTAATAATGCTTAATTATAATAATCGTATGCGGTTATAGTGCTGTCAGTGATGTTTTTGTTGTCATTAGTCGGCTTAATTTCTTTGATTGTTCTTTGCTTTTGTGGCTTTTACGTGACCAAGTCTAATCTCAATTAAGGTAAGTCTATCCTTTATTAGGTAATTAAAGAATAATGATTTCCAGTAAATTGGTATTTTACTGACTAATCGGTTGATCATCCCAACTCCTAATGGTAAGGTCGAAATAATCCAATTCTACCGGCATTTATCCCTTTTCTTCGAGAAAAAGAAACAAAGGAAGAAGAAATTATCGAAATAAAATGTAATGATTATGGGACCTAGGTTGACCTAATATGAATATTAGCTCACGTTCATGCATCACTATTGGTCATGAATCATAAGTTGGCTCAGAATGACCATAGCTTATACCCATGCTTCATAACATATATTCATGCACCGTCACTTATAAATATTTTATCCCTCGAAAGTTGTTTCTTTCGTCTCTATCAAGAATCGAACATAGGACTTCCAGACTTAAGTACCTAAATTCTAAATAGTTAGTACAAATTGCTCTAGCGTTTTTTTTTTTGGTAACGATCATAAGCCATAGAATGACTTAACATAAGCCTCAACTCATACTCATGCACCACTATTGATTATGGGTCGTAAATTGGTCTAATTAACATGAACCGTAGCAAATGCATGGAATATCACTTATAGAATATATGATCCCTGGAAATAATTTCTTTCAACCACTACATTCTAGCACACACATATATTATTAATTGCAATTAATATCTCATTGATATTCAATGAGTGACGATGACATATTAACTTTTTTTTTTACGGTTAACACTTGTAATTATTTCATAGCCAAGATGTCCTTAGTTACAAGATGAATCAACCATAAGGGAAAAGCTCCAATCTCCCATACAAACTGAGAGTTGGAGGAAATAACAAAAGCAGCTATCGAATGGGCTACCGCATTTGCCGATCGACGAACATGAAAAAGTGAAATGCTATTTCTAGAATTCAATAGTAATTTGATATCTGAAGCAATGGAACCTGAATAGCTAAGGGTTCTCTTCCGGCCTTGTGACTGCTTGCACGGCAAGGAGAGAATCGGAGGCAACTTGATGAATCTGTAAGTTATGCAGTTGAGCCAATTTTAAACCCCCGTGAATAGCAATAAGCTCGGCGCATAAAACCGACTGGGGCATGTCAATCTTCCGTCCAAAAACTACTACTGGTTGTCCCTCGTGATTCCTCACCACTCCTCCAATAGCACAGCTGTTAGAGTCCTCATTATAGGCCGCGTCAACATCCAATCGGAGCTTATATTCTGGTGGCGGCACCCACGCGGCAGGGGACGAGCACTGTACATTAGCAGGCAATGTCGATAGAGCTACTTGAGCTAGCTGGAAATCATGCAGCAGGGATTCACTCCAGTCTGTATTAGTAATTTCCCATCTCCCCTGACTCTTGTGAACCAACTGCAATCTTTCACTCCACGTCGCCCAAGTGCGCATAGCAAACACTTCAAACTCTTTCTTGCTAAGCTTATCCTTCATCCACAAGAAGATATCAAACACTTCCAGATGGCAGACCTGTTTCAAGAGCGGCCGGAAACAAGTTTATTTCCAACAAGACTTTATGGCCGCACATAGGAATAAAGCATGGCTCGTAGAATCCCAACTCGCCTGACACAACGGACACACGTCTGCTACTGGAACATGATGAGTCTGCAAGTTTCTTTCAGTAGGAATTATATTATGTATCACTCTCCAGCAGAATATCTTGACTTTCGGCGGAAGTGACAGAGCTCAGAGGAATTTCCACCAGCTTTTCATTGTAGTGCTCGAACTAGACAATGGTGAATCATAGAAACCTGAAGCTGCCTTATACCCTTCTCGGACTGTATATTTGCCTTTAGCATCGAATAACCAGAATCGGAAATCCTCATGTGGCATCGCTGGTAGAGGGATAACCAATATATCCTGCACCAAATGAGGGGAAAAGAGCTGTTGTACGACAGATACCTTCCAACTCCCATTTTCAATAAGGTCCTGAACCTTTCTGTTGTCTAGATTCGGAGTCTGAGAAATTCTGCCTTTTGATCTCGGAATCCATCTATCCCCGACCAGGTTTATCTTTGCCCCGTTGCCCACATGCCAACACAGCCCAATATCCAGTAAAGAGCGGCTCCATAACAGTGACCTCCAGAGGTACGATGGGTTGCTGCCAAGGCCGGTCTCCATAATATCTTGGTGCCTGAAATATCTAGCTTTAAGCACACGGCCAACCAATGATTCCGGGTCTACTAGTATACGCCATATCTGTTTTGCCAACAGTGCCTTATTAAACGTTTCAAGGTGTCGAAAACCCAACCCACCCATACACTTTGGCTGGCATAGTGCTTTCCAAGATCTCCAATGCATTCGTCTCTTTCTCTCCCCAACACCCCACCAAAAGTTTGAGCATTCACGCTCTATCTCTTCACAAACCGATTTCGGGATTCGAAAACAGGACATAGCATAGGTGGGTATTGCCTGCAACACTGATTTTATCAAAATCTCCTTAACCCCCACCGAAAAGTTTTTGTTGCCCCAACCCTGTATTCGTTTCACAACTCTCTCCACAAGATATCTGAACTGTAGTCTCTTGCTTCTAGTAGAAAACACTGGAAGTTCAAGATAGACCTCATGTCCGTGCACTAACGAAATGGCCAGTCTTGACTTGATATTTTCTGCCAATTGCGCATCGGTATTCGGGCTAAAAGAGAGCGATGATTTCTCAAAGTTGATCAGTTGTCCCGAGGCCTTCTCATAAGAAGATAAGCAGTTCCGGATAGCCTCACAGTCTGCCATTGTCGCTCTAAAAAAGAGGAGGCTATCATCAGCAAATAATAGGTGAGTAATGGTTGGGCAAGATGAGGCAATACGAACTCTTGTTAATAGCCTGCGTTGTTCAAGAGATATGAGGGCAGAAGATAAACCATGAGCACACAAGACAAATAAATATGGGGAAAGATGGTCTCCCTGTCTTAAACCTCGGTCTGGTATGACGTTTCCAATGATTTCACCATTTAAGGAGAAGGAGTATCGGACAGTACGCACACACCGCATAATTTTCTCCACCCAAATAGGTGAAAATCCCAACCGGATCATCATTCCTTCAAGAAAACCCCATTCCACTCTATCACAGGCCTTACTTATATCAAGCTTTAGTGCACCATAACCTTTCTGGCCCTGTTTTCTGCTTCTGATCCAGTGTAATGTTTCAAAACTGAGTATGATGTTATCAGATATCAATCTGCCAGGAACGAATGCACTCTGGAATTCATTCACTGTATTCTTTAGAATAGGTCTGAACCTATTTGTCAAACACCGAGCAACTACTTTATAGCAGACATTGCAAAGACTAATAGGCCGGAAGTCTTTCATAGTCATTGGACTCGGGATCTTCGGTATAAGAGTAATTATTGTGTCATTCCAGTCCTCAAGAGCCTCCCCCTCATTTAGTATTTTTAATATGGCTTCCGAGACATCTTCACCTATCACATCCCAAAATTTTTGAAAGAAGAAAGCAGGCATGCCATCTGGTCCTGGGGCTTTGTCTGGATGCAAGTCGAACATCGCATTCTTCACTTCAGCCACAGTGAATGGATTGCATAGGATTGAATTTGTGTGATCATCAATTGTCTCCTTCACACAGTCCAGGATCTGGTTTCTATCATTTTCTGTAGGATTATCAGATTGGAATAGGTGAGCAAAGTAGTCCTCCACAATCTCAACCATGCTCCTCATCTCTGTGCACCAGTCCCCATGGGCCGAGACAAGACCAGTAATATGATTTCTAGATCTCCTTGCCGCCGCATAAGCATGAAAATATTTAGAATTTCTATCGCCATGCTTAAGCCAGTTAACCCTGCTTCTTTGCTTCCAGTATATCTCATCTTTCGTCGCCAACATCTCCATGAGCGGTGACATATTAACTGTTACTAATAATATGTGTGTGTGAGAGAGAGACCCTAATTAAACTAATGAAATTAAGACTAGCTTGAGCTAATTGTATCGATTTCAATTCTTAGATTGAGCTAGGAATAAAAAATGAGAGTCTTATTTTAAAAATTTAATGATTATAAAATGGATAATATAAGTACTTCTGATTCGCTGTATTTATTTAACGTAAAATGCTCAAAACACATTAATTGCTACTAATAAATCATTGAGTAGATCTCTTGTGAGACGGTCTCACGAATCTTTATCTGTGAGACGGGTCAATCTTACCGATATTCACGATAAAAAGTGATAATTTTAGCATAAAAAGTAATATTTTTTTATGGATGACCTAAATAAGAGATCCGTCGCACAAAATACGGCTCATGATACTGTCTCACACAAGTTTTTGTCTAAATCATTTATATCATACATTCGCCGTATAAAAAATTTAACGATACCGTAACCGATTATATTAACAATCATAAATTTTGTTTTACAGCAAAACTTGTAATTTTATTGAGATATTACTAACCACGAAGGAAACTCACCTCTATTTTCCAGTTTTTGATTACTTTTGTTTTTGTTTAAAACAATAAATTTAAATTTAACTTATAAAAATGGACATTTTGAATTGATGTATATATATTGCATTAGATCTTTTATAATCCGTTACTAACATGACATATGTGTTTTTTTAAGTTATTAATCTATATTGTCAAATTTTAATTTTAATTTACTATTTTTATTTTTTTGTAATTTCGGTTATTTTTATGACGTGACGCTGATATGATATAGATGAAATATTGATGTAATGATGTATCAAATGTCAAATCATCATTCTCGATTAAAAAAAAAAGACCAAGATTGTAAAAAATTTTAAAATAGATGTTTAATATATTTATGTGTGTGTATATATGTAACAGATGTGTAATAACCATATATGTTTATTAATTAAATAATTAAAAATATATATATGTAGTTCTTTTGAATATACGATATGATACACTTTGTTATTGGCTCAGTTCTTGAAATGGGTACAGCAACGAGGCCGTCGATTGCGCTTCGAAATAATGAGTTCAAAATTTTTATAGAAATATCCTGAAATAAATTGTACTTACAAATTATCTTTTCGACATTTCAGTATAAATTAGTCAAAATCTCGCCTAACTTTATATAATCTGTCAAAATTTTCATCATAGAGAATTTTGAATTCAAATATTTAAAATTTGTCATATCTCGAATACAGCACATGCGCGAGCAACAATCATGAAACATTATATATAAAAATATATATTTATATATTTATAAATTTGAATTTTATCATCATTATATTTTATTGCATAGTTATTTATTTTACTAGATTAAAAAAATTCAATTAATTAATGCTACAGAATACAAGATGTCTTATTGATAATCAAATTTAAAATGATCGCGAAAACGAAAAACTACGCTTATTTATGTAATACATAAGATGAAAAAAAACATATTTTAGTTTTTTAGGTAGTGAAAATTCAGTTTTAGTTTATTACATTTTTTTACAATTTTAGTTATTTTTCTCGTGTGGCACTGATGTGACACTGATATGATGCAAATATGATGCTGAAATATATAGTTACATATCAACACTCTCAATGAAAAATGACAAAAATGCGGAAAAAAAATGAATAATATATAACTAACGATGAATTTTGACAACACTGATAATCAAAATTGAAAATAAATAAATAAATAAGACCAAATTACAATCTTCTCAAAAAATTAAAAAAAAAACATGTTAATTTTGTTTTTATTGTCTTCAAAGTCTCCTCGAAATTAATTTCAAGGACAATAGTAGGTGTACAAATAAATTTAGAGAAAAGATTTGTTAAAAAGCCCTAATCAGCATATAATGCTTCACTGCCCCCACCACTTCCGATTATTACTTGTATTTCTCCCCAGTTAACTTTTCCAAAGATAGTTTTTTATTATTATTATTTTCCTGAAATGGACATTTTCCTAGGAATTTATTAACGTGATCATTAAGTTTCAAACAATTACACCAATTTGTTGGCTCGCATAAATAATTTTATTGTACGAGAAAAGAAATTAAATTTGACCAACCAAGTAGATTTTCTATGATAGGTAAATGAATTAATATATAGATCATATTAACAATACAGTTCAGATTCCCTTTAAAGTTACACGCTTGAGTTTATTTAAACAAAATACATAGAGTAGGTCTCTTGTGAGACGGTCTCACGAATCTTTATCTATGAAACGGGTCAACCCTACCGATATTCACAATAAAAAATAATACTCTTAGCATAAAAAGTAATATTTATTTATGGATGACCCAAATAAAAGATTCGTCTCACAAAATACGACCCGTGAGAGCGTCTCACACAAGTTTTTGCCAAATATAAAAACTCGACTCAATCCTTTGCAGCCCTAGTTTAGAAAAAATATTTTAGAAATTTACGTGTTCTTTTCAAAACAATTTAAAAGTACTAAAATATTTTCTTTAATTTTTATCCAAACTTTTGAAATTTTAATTTATTATATCAATCATACACACATATATATAGATGCAATACGTACAAAAGATCGCTAGTATGTTAGTAAGTTTAAATACCAGGTTTGGGTTATGATCTCAGGCGATTGTAGTCTATACATATTAGCGACCGACGTACATGCGATGTGTGCAGTATAATACATAATATAATGTATAACATAATATTTTATATTAATTTGTTTTTACATAATCTTCCTGTAAATTGGACTTTCCAACAAATATTATATTATGTATTGCATAATAATTTACAAATTTTTTGACGTAATCTCCCGTAAATTAGACTTCCCAACAAAAACATATATATAATATACACAATTCAAAACATAATCTCTCCCTAAGAGATGAGATTATTATGTAACAAAAATATTTTCTTCTTTAGACAATATATCGAACAGTTGATACGAAAATGAATCAAAGTTTTGACATGCAAAGAAAATCAAAACAAAGCCCATAACGTAAACCCATATAATCATTGAAGAATATTTAAAAAAATAAAGAATTAATCTTTGTAAATTATCTTATGGAAATTCCAACGAATGGCTTGAATTATTTCAGCCCAATAATACCCAGTTGCTAACTTATACGGGGACTTTAGATTTTAGAGCAAGTAGTTTGAAATATGAAAAACATTAGCAAAAACATATTTTCATTAACTTTTTTTTAAAAAAGAATATATTTTTACAAGGGCGTTTGTGTTTGTTTGCTCATAATATTATATATTCATTACTTATTTTATCAAAAATTATAGATAAAAAGGTTTAATTTTCAAAGCTTTTGAATTATAAGGCAGTAAAAATGTCATATCTTGATATATTATTGTCAATAAAGATGATATTATGTTTTGAATTATATTAAATTCAAATTGTTATATCTAAATTTTTATTGTATTCTGGATATATTAAAGTGATTACTCTTATTTTATTAAATAATAGGTTTTTCGTGAGATGATTTCATGAATCTATTTCAGTAAGATTAATATTTAAAGTGAAAAATAATACTTTCAGAATAAAAATTAATATTTTTTCATGAATATATATCTCACAAAACTGATTTTATATCATCTTACATTACTTTTCGAAATCGTAAAAAAAAAAAAAAAAAAGGCCGTCTTTGCACGTAAATTTAAAGCCTTGGACACGAATACGCTGTTTTCTATGAATCTCTGATCCTTTAAAATTAATGTAATCATGTGTAGTCCCTACTTTCCTTGGTCTTGATCAGATTTTTGTGGGCTTTTCTTTACTGATTTTTGCACTCACTTCTTTGCAAGGTCCAGACTATATTATATTTTTGTGCTGAGAAATAAGGTAATTTAAGGGATTCATGGCTGGAAAAAAAAATGTGGAGAAGATGGCATTAATAGATGCCCAGTTGAGGCTTTTGGTTCCTGTAAAAGTGTCTGAGGATGATAAGCTCGTCGAGTATGATGCATTGCTTTTGGATCGGTTCTTGACATTCTGCAGGATTTGCATGGACTGGATCTTAGAGAAATGGCGCGAAATGAATTAATTTTTACGCTATTTTTGTCTTATTTCGATGGTAAAAAAAAATTGATCCTTGGTTTTAGAACAAGAGCATTGATTTTCTAGCGATCATGGATTCTCATTAGTGTTCTAACCCTAAGATTCAACAATGATTGCAATTGTAGGAGTTATTTGTTGCAAAAGTCTGAATTTTGGTGTGTATCCAAGTTGAGATTAATGTGCAAGAACTAAATGTAATCTTCTGGAATAGCTTTTTAGTAAAGAATGGGCATTTGGTTTGGTTCTGATCAATAAGATATTAATATGATCAAAACAAATCGATTTTTGGAATTTTGGGTTTTGTTATTTGTTTTAAGAATGAATCTTTACGGTGGACCTGACTATGTAAAGATTTTAGTACATGCTTTATAGCACTGTCTGAGGTTTGGATGTAACATGTGTATGCTATGGTTCTTGAAAAAAATGAATGGGGTGGTATGGTATCTTTAATTTCAGTCATTTGTTGTAGGTTCAAGAATGATATGAACTTTCTGCTGAGTATGAAAACAAGCGTGATCCTAAAAAGCTGGAAGAGCTTGGGAATGTGTTGACAAGATTGGGTCCTGGGGACTGTATGATTACTGCCAAGGCTTTCTTTCGCATGCTTAACTTGGCCAACTTGGTTGAGGAGGTATAGATTGCTTACAATCGACGGAACAAACTGAAAAAGGGAGATTATACGGATGAGAGCTCCGCAACTACCGAATCGGACATCGAAAAGGCTCTCAAGCGACTTGTGGTCGATCTAAAAAAATCTCCCCATGAAGTTTTTGATGCATTAAAGAATCAGCCTGTGGATATAGTCTTCACTGCTCATCCCACTCACGTCTATCCGAAGATCATTGCTTCAGAAGCATGGAAGGTCGGTTCTCTTACTATAACATTTTTTTTTGGATTATGTATTTTCATCGAGAAGGAGACCGTATATTTGATGTTTTGTTGTATACATTTCCTAGCAAAGCGCCTCTTACTTAATAAATTCTTTGATTCTCCCCCGCTAATTGATCACCACTTTTCAGGATTCGGAATTGCTTAGCCCAGTTGTATGACAAAGACATTACACCTGATGATAAACAGGAGCTTGATGAGACGTTGCAGAGGGAGGTGAATATTAATGCCCATCATCTTATACACTCACAACTATTATGGACTTACGGGTTTCAATAGTAATGCATTTACATGAGATAAGAGATCACCTTGATGGAACTACTCTTTTATTTTTATCAAATTTCAGTCACATTGTTGAACTCGAATATGGATGATTCTTTGCTAGCTTTTCGAGTTGATTGATTCTTAGAAAAGACAAGGGCATGGTTTGGTATAATAGAGTCGTTCATTTTCGTATCAAGTTTGAGAGTTATTTTATTTTTCCCATTTGTAAATGCCTCTTTTCTTTTTCTGTTTTTTTGTTTCTCTCTTTAATAAAAAACCTTGCATGTCTTCAGATTCAAGCTGCTTTCAGAACTGATGAAATCCAAAGGACTCCCCCTGCTCCCCAAGATGGAATGAGGGCAGGGATGAGTTAATTCCATGAAACAATCTGGGAAGGTGTACCAAAGTTTCTGCACCGTGTTGATACCGCACTTTAGAATATAGGAATTAAAGAGCGTGTTATGCCCCTCTAATTCAATTTTCTTCTTGGATGTGTAGAGACCGTGATGGTATTTCACTTTTCCTTGACAAAATGAATATCCATTTATATAGTTTCTCAAACTACTGAGATTAGATGGCATCGGCAGTTGTGAAACTTACATCATTATAAAAGATTGCCATGTTCTTGAGTTCTTGAGAAACGGTTATACCTGTCCTCTTTAAATTAACGCTTCTATATTTGCTTAATTAATGACAGGCAACCCGAGGGTAACTCCTGAGGTCACTAGGGACATGTGCTTATTGGCCAGAATGATGGCTGCTAACCTGTACTTTTCTCGAATTGAGGATCTAATGTTTGAAGTAATCACATAACAATTATCTTTATGTTTTTTGGATTTCTTCTTGTTTGAGTTTTAAGCCTTGTCACATGTTTGTGAATTGTGATTTTTTTTAACTCCGTTATGTTTCCTAGTTGTCAATGTGGCGCTGCAATGATGAGCTTCGTGTTCGAGCAGATGAACTCCACAGATATTCGAGGACAGGTGCAAAATATTTTATAGGTACCCTGCTACAATAATGTAGTTTCCAATATGTTCTCTTTATCTTCTATCAACCTGACTTCTTTCTGTGAAATATTTCATCAGAGGCTTAGAGCATTAAAATTTCTATAATCAAAACATGAACAACTTGCATTCTATTACATAATCTACGGTGTTTATGACCGTGAGCAACCGTCAGCCAATCTTTCCAAATGTTAAGAGTATCAATCTTCCTTGTTATGCAGAGTTTTGGAAGACAATCTCACTGAACGAACCTTATTGTGTCATTCTTGGTGACGCGAGGGATAGGTTCTATCAGACACGTGAACGATCCCGACATTTATTAGCTCATGGAACATTTGACATCTCAGACGATGCTTCATACACCAATGTTGCGCTGGTTTTCTTTCATTTTCATGGACGTCATTTAAAGCTCAGGTGCCACTCTAAATTCTATGATAACTGATGATTTTCCTCCTGTCACAAGTAAATAATAGTCTCCGTGTGTGTAGCTTTCAAGTAGTTGCTTGCTTTTGTACGTTTTCTTAGTGCTCCCCAATTCCTGATGGTATAATTGAAATATTAGATGTTCTATACGGGGTTATTCAGATATTAACTGAATAAAGTTCTAATTTTTACACAGTTCTTAGAGCCTCACGAGCTCTGTTACAGATCGCTTTGTGCTTGTGGGGACCGTCCAATAGCTGATGGGAGTCTGCTAGATTTTCTAAGGCGGGTTTCAACATTTGGTCTCTCCCTTGTGAGGCTCGACATAAGGCAAGAGTCGGACAGGCACACCGATGTTTTAGATGCCATTACCAAGCACTTGGATATGGGTTCATATAAAGAGTGGTCGGAAGAACGTTGACACGAATGGCTTCTGTCTGAACTCAGTGGCAAGCGACCCCTATTTGGACCAGATATTCAAAAGACGGAAGATATTTCCGATGTTTTGAACACGTTCCATATCTTGGCGGAACTCCCATCGGACTGCTTTGGTATATATATCATTTCAATGGCTACAGCCCCATCTGATGTGCCGGCTGTCGAACTTCTGCAACGTGAATGCCATGTGAAGCAGCCACTAAGAGTTGTTCCACTTTTCGAGAGATTAGCTGATCTAGAAGCTGCTCCTGCTGCTGTTGCACGTATTTTCTCAGTTGATTGGTACAAAAACGAGATCAATGGTAAGCAGGAAGCCAGGATTGGTATTCAGACTCTGACAAAGAAGTCGGTCGGCTATCTGCGGCATGGCAATTGTACGAGGCCCAAGAGGAGCTTATATAAGTTGCCAAAAAATATGGCGTGAACTAACGATGTTCCATGGTCGAGGAGGAACTTTTGGAAGAGGAGGAGGTCACTCACATTGCTATATTGTCTCAACCACCAGACACGGTACATGGATCTCTTCGTGTCATGATTCGGGGAGAAGTCATTGAGCAATCATTTGGGGAGGAGCACTTGTGCTTCAGAATAATCCAACGCTTTACTGCCGCCACACTCGAACACAGAATCCCCCAATCTCACCCAAACCAGAGTAGCGAGCACTTTTAGATGAAATCGCTATTGTTGCCACAGAAGAGTATCGTTCAATTGTCTTCAAAGAACCCCGTTTTGTCCAATATTTTCACCTTGCGAGTTTCAACATTTTTAATTACCTTTGTTCTTCCTTAATATTTGTATTGCTAATATTTTTTGGAATATATATGTAAACTACAATAGGCCACTCCAGAACTAGAGTACGGTAGAATGAACATCGGCAGTCGTCCATCAAAACAGAAACCTAGTGGAAGCATTGAATCTCTAAGAGCTATTCCATGGATTTTTGCATGGACGTATACCAGATTTCATCTCCCAGTTTGGCTAGGATTTGGGGTGGCATTCAAATACGCCATACAAAAGGACATCAAAAACCTGAAAGTGCTGCAAGAAATGTGCAACAAATGGCCTTTCTTTAGAGTCACAGTCGATTTAGTCGAGATGGTTTTTGCCAGGGGTGAACCTGGTATTGCTGCATTGTACGATCAACTCCTGGTTTCAAAAGACTTGTGGTCGTTTGGCGAGCGTTTGAGGTCCAACTATGAGGAGACTGAGATCCTGCTCCAGGTAATTTTTTTTATGTCTTTCTGTTGGTATTTGGAGAAAGATTGATGATGATGAATTATGAAAGCTGTATAAATGTGAGTTGAATAAGCTTCGGCTGCTTTTGGATGGAATAGTTTTTTAATCTGAAAAAAGAACTTAGATAAATTAATTTCAAATGACACCGTGAAATTGCAGACAGTTTTAGACCATGAGTTCGCAATTATTTATTTTTGTGTCATTCAATCCAACCATATCCTTATTTATCTCGTTCATAGATTGTCGGACACGGGGATCTTTTGGAAGGCGACCCATACTTGAAGCAACGCCTTCGTTTACGTGATTCCTACATTACAACATTGAATGTCAGCCAAGCTTATACTCTGAAACGGATTCGAAACCCAAGCTATCATGTAAAGTTGAGGCCTCACATTTCCAAAGAGTACGTGGAATCCAAACCGGCCAATGAACTCGTGAAACTGAATCCAACTAGTGAGTATGCTCCTGGATTGGAGGATACCCTCTTTTTCATGATGAAAAGTGTTGCTGCTGAACTTCAGAACACTGGCTAATTAACAACATATCGCGTTTTTTTTATT